>NC_037602.1:943388-1268361 GCF_003073045.1 Pomacea canaliculata
CAAGACCCTTCACAAGACACGCTATCCTCACCAACGATTGATGGCTCCACCGACTGGCGGATGAAACCGGGAAGATGCAGGTTGAGGGAGACAACCACGACACAACAGAAACCTGAACTCTGTTACAGGGAGGTAATCCAGTCCTCTTGGATGTGAAGATGCTGATCGTTGCAGCCGAAACAACCCTCAGGATGTTGATTTCTTGTGATTTATCTGTCCTTACTCAGTCGTCTGCTGCTTCTACTACTGTAAAGTAAACAGATAAACAGTATACAAACAACAAGCAGTGGACCGCAAGTACAAGCGAACTGCATTCCCGATGTTTTGTACTCGCTTGCTGTCCTGTGAGGCAACAAAGATTGTTTACTAATCGTTGTAGTCAGGTAACTAAACAATGTAAGGCGACAATGTTTAGCCCTGTGTGTTTAGATTTTACCTTTACAAATAAGCTTTGATTGACCAGGATTTTTATGTGATATATGTATATAGCACATTAAATGTATATAGCACATTAATCCCTTCTTTTCTTCCCTGATCTTTATGCACGCCATGTGAATGCTGTGGTTTACCCATGGACTATATACTACGAAAGCAGTCCGTAAACTTGGCAGAATTTTTTTAACTTAAAAACTTAGTAGAAAAACTAAGAAGCTCCGATCTTCGTCAAACTAGCCAGCTTTGGCTACAACATGGAACTTGTACTGGGCAACAACGACTGCCAGAAGGAGACAAAAATGTGTCCTGACGACTCGTGGACAGCACGAAGTTCAAGCACTCGCAGTCCTGATGACAGTCGAGGAGAGAAGCAACAACTTTCTGACACAAGTTACAAACCTCTGAGCTCAAAATTCCAAGTGCAATGAAGCCAAAGCAAGTCTGTTGGTAATCTTTGCCCTGCCTCGCACCAGTCGTATGGAGATCCACTGTGGAGGATGGGGTTGCCGTGGAGTATTAGAGGTAATGTTAGGTGCAGGCGTCTCATTGTTAGTCATCCTGAGCACGCGTTTATCAGGACTAACGCTCAGACACTGAATATCTTACCAGTCGGTGTAGAGTAGCCTAATTACCGCGCAGAACCAGTGTTCGATTCCCGCCTGTCTGAGACAGTGAAGTTTTCTTCCCTCTGTGTGTTCCTCCCGCTTTCCCCCAAACACACCCCACCCCAACAACAACAACTCTTGCTTTAACGCATAACTCTTGTTGACGAGTGCAGCACACAGTAAATAAATATTGTCATAACCATGAAAAATTTACATGACTGGTACTTACATCTGAACAAGAAAAGTAGCGATGGAAATTCATTTGTAAGGATCTGCGTGCGTGCGTGTTCGCTTGCTAGACAACAGGTAACTTTGCATTAATGCCCAGAACAGGCAGGAGTCTGGGTGGCGACTCACATTCTAGGCACGACAAAGTTGTCCCACTGGTCGTGAATCATTTCCCCCTTGCCTGTCCACCCTACCCCCCTTAGCAGACTCCCCGTCGCGTGACTCCTGGCGTCGGTGACGTGACCCACCCGGAAATATAGGAACTGTCAGGACAGCCACGTTGCTGAAATGTGCTGGGTGCCTACCCACCCTGGTCTTGCACTCACCCGAGCTCGGGCCCCGAGCTTAGCAAGGAATAATATACTGAAAGTATTACACCCTGTAAGTTGATTTTGTTTGCAATAAAGGTATTTATCGTGTCAGACGTAACAAACTGACTTTTAAGCTAACTTTTAAAAAAATCTTGTTGAATAAACAACAGTAAATCCTTGTTACATGTTACGGGAAAGTTGATGATGTTGTTGTCACGTCACGATTAAGCGAGAGAATTCTGACAGTCTGGACATAATATATTAAAAAAATAATGTAGGATGACCAGAAAGGTGATGATGATAAAAACGACGATGGGGTTAGGACTGTCATGCTTGTCATTCAGAGGTTAGCAATACAACATTACCTCGAGTCCTACACCTTTCACGGAAAGGTTTTACATATCATCGCTCATTCACTCGCTCACTTGTTTGCTCTTCTGCGCTAGAAGAGATAATTATTGCCAACAATTATTATTATTATTCGGTTTTCTGAGGTAATTATGTGTGTGATCAAATAATTTTGTTACATAATGTAAAAAAAAAAAGGATGACTATTTAAATGGTCACTGCAACAATGTTAATGTTCTTCCTGAAAACTGTAGGTGAGACACAGCTTACTCATTCTTACAATTACAGTCACACGCAGAGTTTGAAGATTTGTAAAATTATAAATAAATGAAGTGGAACGACATTTTGTTGAACAGTTTTGAATTTTCATAAATGCTCGACGAGGCCAAACGACGGTTTTATTGCCAGGAATACATTTTAGGTTTGAAATTATCAAAATGTGCAACTCCTTTTAAAAAAAGAATTACTCCAAGGAAGCAGATATTGTGACTAGGATAAGCCTGTGAGCCGCGGCTTGTCACCTCGGCCTTTGTACATCTACTTGGCATTTGGGTGTTGTTTTCTCTCTACCACCACGCGACATGTTCATCCCCACAACTTCTTTACTCTGTGCTTCTAGTGAGACTTCAATCTTTTATCAAAGTGGTCGTTTAGTCTGAATACAGTTCATCTAACAAATAATGAACTTTTTGTTAAAGTTAGTAAATATTTATCGCTGGTAATGGACAAGTTCGTTCTTGAACATTCTATTTATTTTGGTTTTGTTTGTTTTTTTTTTTTTTTAATGTCTGTGCTTATGCACCTGTGTGTGTTTCGGCAGGAGAGGAGTTTTTCGATTTGCAAGAGGTAAAATGCTTTTACTAGCTTCGTGCTGGGGGTGTCCACCACACCTCAATAATGTACATTGTGGGCAATTATCTGAAGATAATTTAGCTGCGATTTGTTTATATTACTTGTACGATCGTGTGATCCAATTGTTTTACTCAGCCGTAATTTTTGTTTTTATTTTCAGTCGTATGAATAATGCAGACTAGAGATTAAATACAAAAGTATACTTTTGTTTTCCGATTTTCATTGCACAATTGCCTGATATTTGCTGTCTAGAGTCTTATTGTTCTCTCCCCAGAGCCTAATTTTTATTCCCGATGCTAATTTCATCATAACCAACTGCCCCGAAAGAGCACCCAAAACCCCAAACAACTGCCTTTGAACTGTTGTTGTCAGCATCCCAGAGGCCAAATAAAGAAATAATAAAAGCAGTTTCTTCACTCCCCTTGCTCCGGTGTCAAGAGGGACTAGGTATAGCATTTCTCTTGGGACACGGTTGGGTTTGTTTCGCCCAGCGGCGGCCATATTGCTTCTCGCTCTGATTTATGGGTAGACAGACGCAAGAGTCAGGGGACGAAATCCTAAAACAAGGGAGACAATCTACGAGCAGCATCGCCAGTCTCCTGTTTCGTCTCCATTCGGACTAGTTTTACCTTGCCCTCCAGTTAATTTGCTGAATGTTTTTCAAGCGTGATCAAGTGCGTTTTGTCGTCTGGGCGACCAACAATCTGGATGGCATTTCGCGATCTTATCCGTGGGTCTGTCCGTCTGACTGTCTGGCTGTCTATCCACCTTGCTCTGGCACCTGACAACACGAGTGAGGTGTTTCTTAACAAAACCTTGCGGGAAGGAGTGTTCTTTCCGGAGTATTGTCGGAGAACAAAAATCTTCAGCTACTTACCTGGACTGGCAGCTGCCATCATGTGCAAATCTTGAAAACCATGAATGGATCAGATGTTGTCTAATACCTTGAGAGGTACACCGCTTACAACCAACGCCTAGCAACCATCTAAACCGCTGACATTTTAAAGTATTTCTAGATGACTAGTTTGCGATTAGCTGGACACATTGCACCTGTCTGCGATTGTTCCTTTTGCCCAAAGAAAAAGATACAGGAACCCTATCTGATCCCTTGATTGAGAAGTCTGGCACCGCATCCCTGGACATTACTCAGCAGCACAACATGGCCTCCTCAGGCAGACGGAGTGGACGACGGAATCGCAGCCCCGGATGTAATCAGTTTTGTTCCAAACGATTACTCAAAAATCTGCACGACGGAAGCAATTAAATTTACCACGCTTACAGTAATCTTGTTATGTTTCCACTTCAACGCTTGTGGACGGTGGAGGCGCTGTTCTACAGTCAAGAGTGAAAAATGTGTTTCTTGCCGAGCAACAACCGTTTGGTAATATTGCCGAGGACAAGAAAGCTGCCAGCCTGGCGGTTACGAACCTTGGTCTTCTTGCTCTTCTTTTGATTCCTTGTGTGACAAATGTCATCAGTCATTTAAATGTAGACTGAACATCCAGCTAGGCGTGGTA
The DNA here is from genome assembly GCF_003073045.1 of Pomacea canaliculata. Classification (NCBI taxonomy): domain Eukaryota; kingdom Metazoa; phylum Mollusca; class Gastropoda; order Architaenioglossa; family Ampullariidae; genus Pomacea; species Pomacea canaliculata. The sequence goes on from NC_037602.1 coordinate 947,685, forward strand.
GAGTGGTCTTGTCCTCCACACAATTAAAGAATCACTGAGAGAAAACCTCTGTAGATGTATAATTAACTTGATCCTAACAGAGAAATTTGCATGTTGGCCATTGTCATGAGAAACTCATCCATTAACTTGCCTTTCGAGCACGATTTATTATATGATCGTCACTACAAGAATGCTTTATGATCTCAAACCAAAGAGTGGGTACGTGTGCACCCTGTGAGGGGCTCCCACACCCAATCGAGAATCGTGCGCGACCTACTGACCGGAAATGATTTGTGTTTCGATGATCGTACATAGCAAGCTGCTTTTGGCCATTTCCCGTGTACCAAAGTTATTTTTCCTTGCAGGCTTCGCCATTACACTCATTTCAAACATGACAGTATTTTTTACATAATGCGACATGGCACATTCCTTCCACACCAATGTCTCTGGCTGCTTCTCCATTTGACGGACAAAGCTTATTAGTTAAATAACCAACTTGTTACTGGCCAAACAAGTGGCAGTCCACAGACATTATCACACAAGATGATGTTGACATGACATTTAAAGGTTTGATGCAGACTGAATATCAGCTGGACCGTTTTCATTCATCCTTAATTTAGTATTTTCACCACTCCATGAACACTAATCACTCTCGTGCCTTTATGTCAAAAGTTTAGACATTGTTTTCTTTTTTTCCTTTTTTTTGTTGTTGTTGTTGTCTGTTTGGCCAAGAGTGTTGATGCACAAAAAATTATTTTTAACTACAAAAGTTCCAATTTTAAATAATCATTATGTTAAAATTAAAATAATACAAGATATGTAAGTTGCAAAGTCTTTCAGTGGATTAGTAGCAACAACCTCTACCGACAGGACGCCAGATATGACTCCACTTCATGATTTGAGAAATCTGTTTGACCAGACGTTTAAACAAAGAAAGTAATAATAAATGAGATTGAGGTATGTCACAAGCCTTCTGCGCTATATTTTGTAATTTTTTTTTTTTTTTTTTTTTTTTTTTTTTTTTGAGCTAGGAAGGAGACAGGGAAAAGTAACTGGAAGGGGAGGTTGAAAGACAGCAATTACTGTCTGAGTGCGCGCCACACAGGGATGGCCGGCCGGGCTTTGTTTTTTTTTGTTGTTGTTTTTTTTTTTAATCAACTGGTGTTGATAGGTTGTTTTGTTCGAAGAACAAAGGAAAGAGTGTTTGAGTGTTTGGGATGTTGTTGTGTGAGTTTTTTCCTTGACGGGGGCGGGGAGAAGTAACAGTCTCCTCGGTGTCATCAGTGTGTCCGGACGTTTGTTCTAACAAGTCTTGAACCGACTTGGTGTTGTAGTCCTGACCGGACTGTGCACATCCTGACCAGATTTGTGTTATTTAACAAGTCCTGAACAGAATTGGAAGTTAGCCTTGACTGGACTGGGCACATCCTGACCAGATTTGTATCTGTTGAGGTGAGTGTGTATCTTTGTTGATTGTTCGGTGAGCGTGTATTTAATGTTTGAAGAATGTTAGTTAAGTTTTGAACTTGCCATTTAGCTAAAGACTTTTTTCTCCAGGTTTTTGTGGGGTTTTTTTTTTCTCACTTTTGTTGTTTGATCTTCGCTTATTCATCGTATCCGCCTCGGGCTCACCAACCAGAGCTGAATTAGAAATAACTTCAGGAAGAGCATCGGTGTCAGTGAAAACTTTGTGTTACTTTCAAGTGGACATATCTGTGTTACCTAGAAGTGGAAACTTTGTGTTATATTCAAGTGGACATATTTGTGTTACCTAGAAGTGGAAACTTTGTGTTACTTTCAAGTGGATACATTTGTGTTACTTAGAAGTGGAAACTTTGTGTTATATTCAAGTGGAGACTTGGTGTCATTTTCAACTGGAGATTTTTTTTTAGGGGGGAGGGGGAATTGAATGGTCGGAAGGAACATAAGATGTGTTGTGACAGTAGAAGTGTTCGGACTGTGGGTTCGGAAATTTGGAATTTGTTTTTTTGTGCATGGACCAGCTGTGGAATGTGGCAAACATATCTCACATAAAATACAATAGAGAAGTCCGACATATTTTTGCCAAACACATCAACTTATCTATTGTAATTTAACAGCATTGATGCTAGAAAGCTCTGACAAAATCAACTTTTTAAAAATATGTAACAATTTAACATCTACATGTCAGTCCAAATTTTAAAATGACAACATGACGAGGACGATGTAGTTTAGCTTATAGTTTACTTATTTTATGAAAAAATAATGTATATTTAAAACAAACTTTACCACAGACAGTCACAATAATGTCTGGGTTTACTGTCGTGTACCTTGCTGTATGTAGGTGTTAAATAATTTACTGTATCATCTCTAGGAGGGAAAACGGGGGATAAAAGATCAAGGGAGAGAAAGAGAACGAATGTTGGGTGAATAAAAAAGTCGTAGTTCAGAGACGTTAAGCAACCAGTTCCTTAGTGCACTAACCTCAAAGTAAGGTTCATTTCAGCTTCCCTACTACAGTTTGTTGATCTCTTACCTCCTCAGGCCACCACACGGCCACGTGATAAAGTGCCGATCGTAAATTCACGATTACCACAAGCAGACGGTGATAACAAGTACGCAAAATTATTCTAAAAAATAAATAAATAATTAACAGTTAGTCTGAGGCGCCCATCAGACCTAGAGTTCGTTCATAGGGAGCTATTTATCTGCCTGACATACACGGCACAACGAGTTTTCTCAGTTGAAAAGACAACATGGCTGGCGCGCTGGATGGCCGCTCATTAAGAACTCGTTGAAAGCCTCAAGAAACGGTAGCCGCAGTCTGCCAAGTGTGGATAGAGATGATTGCGGTTGAAAGGTCAGGGTGAACTCCTGAGGCAGCAAGGGAGGGGATGGGGAACAGAGAGGGAAGGAGGCGGGATAGCAGACTGGAGGTTGGCATGCGATGAGCCACGTCCCTGTTGATGTATTTAATGTCACTACAGACAGTTCACTGAACTTTGGTTTATACACAATGTTCACACAGGAATACCTGTATTCACCTGTATTCACCTGAATTCACGAAGGGAGTGCGGATTATTTTTCTCCAGGTAGGTCCGGCTGTCCAGCTCTTCTCTAGCCGATGTTCACACCTGTGTTATGGCAACAGGCGCCATTTCAGTGGAAGGTCGAGCTGACCAGCAACCAGTCTACACATACAGACACTGAGAAGTTGAACTTTGCACATAAAGTTTGTAACATATATGAGTATTACAAAATAAATTACAATTTATTACAAGCGTTACAACAGAAATGCAGTTAATTAGCATGCATTTGTGCCTGCGTGCACTCGTGCGTTTGTAGGTGTGTATCAAAGGGAGTGGAAGGGTGACAAGGGGTGGAAAGAGTGGAGAGTCAGAGAGAGGCTATCGCAGCAAGCTTCGTTAATCAAACCGACATAATTTTTTAAGAACCTACTCCTGGCCACACCACACTGTCGCACGCAGCAGGTCAGCTTGCGCGGTTGCTGGTGATCCCACAGGGACCCACGGGGCCCTCGCTGCTCATTTGTCACTCCGATCACGTGACCCACCCGCCACGCTCCGCCTCGCACCGTTGCGTTAACAACCCTTGTGCGCATGCCCGACCTCACCCAGCTTTGTTGAGCGGGTGGCAGGGCCATCGAATAACCATTACTGATCATTACCCATAATTTGTCACCAAGAGGCTATCCGGGTGGGAGTACGGAAAAGAAGGTAATTAAAAAAAAAAAGAAAAAAAGGTGTGTTGGGGACGGGATCTGATCTCACGGCTACCGACAACTTATAACTTCAAAGAAAGTCGTTTCCTTGTTGTCAAAGAGGTACTTGGTATAGAAAAAATCCCAAGACTACATTTGTGTTTCTCTCGCCTACTGGTTGCTAAAGAAAGGAAAGGGTGCTGTACTTTGAAACATTGTCTGACGGGAAAACAGTTCCAGTCTCGACCCTGGCAGTTACCCTTCCTCTCAGATTTTATCTCATCGAATGTCTCGCTTCAACAAAGGCTTCATTACCAATTTCCGGTAAGTGGATTATGACACTGCTATCTTAGGAAATAACGATGATGATACATTGAGTGGGCTAACTGTGAGTGGTTTACTGGCTCTAGGCTCCTAGAAGAGCTTTTTCTTGTCACTGGGCCAAGCGAACGTGGAAGTGAGAGCTGCTATGAAGTAGTAACCACAAGGCTTTATATCAGTTTCATAAGGTTTGATGTAATTTATATCAGCTGCAGGTAATTCTTTTCCGAACTGAAAAGGACGAAATGAATGTCTCTGCCCTGTGACTTATATGTCCTGCATGTCTCCTTTACAAACATTTCGGAACATCTGACTGCAAAGGTTCGACAGCCACAAACAAATCGCAAACGTCTCACTTTCGAAGAGGCGAACCATCTGTGATATCATTTGTTTTAAATCGGAGAGGGAATCAACACCACGATGCCCAAACAATAAGGAAAGTGGAGAAGAGAAGACAGAAGAAGAGGAAAGATACAGGGAGGAGGATACATGGAAAGTGTGGACAGCGCTGGTGTGATTAACTCCCCATGGGCTTTGAGGAACCGTGAAAAATGGACAGAACTGGTGGCGAGGTCACCGTTGGTCAACGAGCATGAAAGCTGGGGGTCACATGACAGTGATTTGTCACTGGCCACCTTACAAACTCAGCTTCATCTCCATGTTCCGGTGAGATGGTCGAGGAACTCGGGAAAAATGTGCTTCTGGGGAAGAGATGGAGATGAGAAATGATGTTACAAAACCAGATGCGTAGGTAGAAATAGTAGGTTGCCATGAGAACGCTGTGGTAGGTAGAAGTGGTATTCGAATATTAACGTCTCTGTGGTAGGCCTGTAAGTCCAGATGTAACTGTGCTTTCAACATGATCATAGACTTACAAAATGGTGGAAGCAGCACACACACACACACCCACTTATCTTTTTAGTCTTCTTTGTCCTCCTAGTGCCGCAACCATACCACCCCAGCGGATCCGGTTCTGGGCCGAGGATCGATCTCCTCCTGGTCTGTCTCCGAACCCTGCGTTTCACCTGTGGGTTTAAGTCCAGAACTTGTCTGGTTAAACTCGGTGTCAAATTGCAATCAAATCAAATTGTCAACCGTACACTGCAGTCTATGCAAAAACTTATTAAATACATTTTTTACTAAAACAAGGATATCGGCCGGCAGCTCTTCCTTGCGATGTAAGTGTAGAAGCAGGACTGAAGTATCGTTGGAAGTCAGAGAAACATTGCAGTGTACTGCTGACGTCAAGCAATGTCTGTAAGACACAATAACAAACACGTTAATGCTTTGTACAAAGCCAGGATAGTGTGTTTTCACGAGCAAACCTTCGATGTCGCAGTTGAAGATGTGAAATATTTTCACGGGTGAGTCCCGTGCTGTGTCTTGGTGACCGTTAGCACGGACACTTCGTGTCGAGTAGTCACTGGGTCAGTGGAACTTATTCTCTCCCTTGTCTTGCTAGTGTCTTGCCGTCCACACAAAGTCCCCGACATTATGGGATAGCAATTGTCATGAACTGTGCAGGACCGGCCATCTTGTCACTTATTTCTTGTTGGTGTTCTTTGTAGGTACTGTAGTCCGTTTTCGATGTCCTCCATTGACTGGGCAGGCAACTCTGACCACGCGTACAATGATGTCTGGAGGGGAGAGGATCGGGTAGGTTGTTGCCGTCTGTCACTCCGATCTTGTTCACTCCATTGAGTATGACGTGTGTGTTACTGGCAGTTGGAGGGACCTAGGGGGACAGTAGCAGAGTGTTTGTGGTCCGTCGTGCACTAGTCATCTTCGTTAACAGCAGCCTCGTTGTCGATGACGTCACCGGTTCTGGGACGTGTGCGTCTCGGTTCAGCGGATTTGTTAATTGTTGTAAACGGCGAAGTTGACTTCTTCATGAACTTTAGACACGTTAGTTGGTAACGGCTGCATAGCCTGGTGGTTAAAGACGAGGTCTGAAGACTGAAAGGTGGTGTGTTCAAATCTGACAGTGACGTGAGTGAGTGAAGTGAGTGAGTGAGTGAGTGAGTGAGTGAGTGAGTGAGTGAGTGAGTGAGTGAGTGAGTGAGTGAGTGAGTGAGTGAGTGAGTGAGTGAGTGAGTGAGTGAGTGAGTGAGTGAGTGAGTGAGTGAGTGAGTGAGTGAGTGAGTGAGTGAGTGAGTGAGTGAGTGAGTGAGTGAGTGAGTGAGTGAGTGAGTGAGTGAGTGAGTGAGTGAGTGAGTGAGTGAGTGAGTGAGTGAGTGAGTGAGTGAGTGAGTGAGTGAGTGAGTGAGTGAGTGAGTGAGTGAGTGAGTGAGTGAGTGAGTGAGTGAGTGAGTGAGTGAGTGAGTGAGTGAGTGAGTGAGTGAGTGAGTGAGTGAGTGAGTGAGTGAGTGAGTGAGTGAGTGAGTGAGTGAGTGAGTGAGTGAGTGAGTGAGTGAGTGAGTGAGTGAGTGAGTGAGTGAGTGAGTGAGTGAGTGAGTGAGTGAGTGAGTGAGTGAGTGAGTGAGTGAGTGAGTGAGTGAGTGAGTGAGTGAGTGAGTGAGTGAGTGAGTGAGTGAGTGAGTGAGTGAGTGAGTGAGTGAGTGAGTGAGTGAGTGAGTGAGTGAGTGAGTGAGTGAGTGAGTGAGTGAGTGAGTGAGTGAGTGAGTGAGTGAGTGAGTGAGTGAGTGAGTGAGTGAGTGAGTGAGTGAGTGAGTGAGTGAGTGAGTGAGTGAGTGAGTGAGTGAGTGAGTGAGTGAGTGAGTGAGTGAGTGAGTGAGTGAGTGAGTGAGTGAGTGAGTGAGTGAGTGAGTGAGTGAGTGAGTGAGTGAGTGAGTGAGTGAGTGAGTGAGTGAGTGAGTGAGTGAGTGAGTGAGTGAGTGAGTGAGTGAGTGAGTGAGTGAGTGAGTGAGTGAGTGAGTGAGTGAGTGAGTGAGTGAGTGAGTGAGTGAGTGAGTGAGTGAGTGAGTGAGTGAGTGAGTGAGTGAGTGAGTGAGTGAGTGAGTGAGTGAGTGAGTGAGTGAGTGAGTGAGTGAGTGAGTGAGTGAGTGAGTGAGTGAGTGAGTGAGTGAGTGAGTGAGTGAGTGAGTGAGTGAGTGAGTGAGTGAGTGAGTGAGTGAGTGAGTGAGTGAGTGAGTGAGTGAGTGAGTGAGTGAGTGAGTGAGTGAGTGAGTGAGTGAGTGAGTGAGTGAGTGAGTGAGTGAGTGAGTGAGTGAGTGAGTGAGTGAGTGAGTGAGTGAGTGAGTGAGTGAGTGAGTGAGTGAGTGAGTGAGTGAGTGAGTGAGTGAGTGAGTGAGTGAGTGAGTGAGTGAGTGAGTGAGTGAGTGAGTGAGTGAGTGAGTGAGTGAGTGAGTGAGTGAGTGAGTGAGTGAGTGAGTGAGTGAGTGAGTGAGTGAGTGAGTGAGTGAGTGAGTGAGTGAGTGAGTGAGTGAGTGAGTGAGTGAGTGAGTGAGTGAGTGAGTGAGTGAGTGAGTGAGTGAGTGAGTGAGTGAGTGAGTGAGTGAGTGAGTGAGTGAGTGAGTGAGTGAGTGAGTGAGTGAGTGAGTGAGTGAGTGAGTGAGTGAGTGAGTGAGTGAGTGAGTGAGTGAGTGAGTGAGTGAGTGAGTGAGTGAGTGAGTGAGTGAGTGAGTGAGTGAGTGAGTGAGTGAGTGAGTGAGTGAGTGAGTGAGTGAGTGAGTGAGTGAGTGAGTGAGTGAGTGAGTGAGTGAGTGAGTGAGTGAGTGAGTGAGTGAGTGAGTGAGTGAGTGAGTGAGTGAGTGAGTGAGTGAGTGAGTGAGTGAAGTGAGTGAGTGAGTGAGTGAGTGAGTGAGTGAGTGATGAGTGAGTGAGTGAGTGAGTGAGTTGAGTGAGTGAGTGAGTGAGTGAGTGAGTGAGTGAGTGAGTGAGTGAGTGAGTGAGTGAGTGAGTGAGTGAGTGAGTGAGTGAGTGAGTGAGTGAGTGAGTGAGTGATGAGTGAGTGAGTGAGTGAAGTGAGTGAGTGAGTGAGTGAGTGAGTGAGTGAGTGAGTGAGTGAGTGAGTGAGTGAGTGAGTGAGTGAGTGAGTGAGTGAGTGAGTGAGTGAGTGAGTGAGTGAGTGAGTGAGTGAGTGAGTGAGTGAGTGAGTGAGTGAGTGAGTGAGTGAGTGAGTGAGTGAGTGAGTGAGTGAGTGAGTGAGTGAGTGAGTGAGTGAGTGAGTGAGTGAGTGAGTGTCAAAATGGGGTCAAAGTTTATGGAGTTGGTTACAGATATGCTCGAAATCGAAATGGGTTTAGTGAAAGGACATCTCAGAGTGCTTGGAAAAAATAACAGTTTGTGGTCAGTAGCATATACAACAAAATGCTATTGAAATCGACACAAACAACAACAACAACAACAACAACAACAACAGAGTCAGACTGTGTTCGGAAGATTTTCAAACTGCAATTCGTGAGGTCTTGAATAAAACAATATGACGGCCTTCAGGTCCCACCTTGAAGCTGCTCCATTTTATCTGTTTTATTAGCGAGTGTTTATTGTGCAACAGGGGAGGGCACAGTTTTCTCTTCGTGGTCCGGTCTCAGAATTCAAAACTATTCGGCGGACCAGCAACATACCAAAAAGCATCGCCGTGACTACACAACAAACCTAGTGAAAACAGGATGGGAATGTATAACGATGTTTACTTACTTACAGAATTTAGTGTCAAAAGTGAAGCTGCTTAAAGTCGCTTACAACAATAAAAATGTAAACCGTCTTTCCTCTGAGGCAGCCGCCGTTGATGCTCTCTCACAGTTCCATCATAAATATCAGACGAATTATTTGTTACTTTTATACCTTATCTATTTTAGAATGTTACGGACTGATGATTTCTCACATTAAGTCGTATTTGATAAATTAACTTTCCTCCAATCTAACCCTAAGAAATAAAAAAGTGATTTATGTTTACCTCGCATTGTGGCTGACAGGCGGTCTACAGACTTCCACGAGCAGTACTTTGTCCACCTCTGTTTTACAACATGAAATACGGTGCATCAGTATACATAACTAAAGCTCATTTAGTCTCTGAAGTTGCCCTGCCCTATAAGGAGTTCTTGCCTTAATAACACACTTCAATGAGCATTATCAAGTTTGATTTAGACAAGTTTAAAACTGAGTGTGTACTGAAAGAGTTTCAGCTGAATGAAAATTCATTTTGTGTTGCAAATACTTTGAACAGTCTCCTGTGATCGGTCAACATGCTTAATAAAAGAATGAAAGAAAAAATTGTTACAAATAGCAGGCTGATCCAACAAGATGTAAACATGAAATTGTAAAGGGAGATTAATAAGTCGACTTCGTCTTCCACGATACTGCTAGCTTTGTCTCCCCTGAAAATACTGGGAGGTGGTGTCCTTATGTAAATGAAGAAAAAATAGTAACATCTATCTTCTACATCATCATCTTCTTCTTTATGGTATTTGGATTTGGGAGGTTAGCTGTCTTTTTTGAGTCCCTTGAATTTGAACTATTTTAACGGTAATGCGCTATCCTCAGCTTAAACTTCTCATCAATTTAAATATAACACAACCGGCATTTTTTTCTTATTAATCTTCGGTTTTAGTGTACATTTACATGGCTGGTGGCCGCATTTAATGAGACAAATATATCTTTTTTAAGGACTAGAAATGACATCTGAGATACCAAAGTTTCGGTCGCCGGTAATTGTGATACGGGTGCATAGATACACCGACTGGCGTTTCAGACACGAATCTTAAGACATGTTAATTTTTTGATTGTATGTGAGTGGCGAGAGGAAAGTCTTCTACTTTTACCCGCTTTCATATTGCTTAACAGCAGAAACATATAGATGGATGCCCGCTCGTAGTACTGTATATATTACACTTATATAGAACTTTAGAACTTTCATAAATATGTACAATACATGCAATATATATATAAATAAAAATATATGATAGTTTCAATTTAATTGTTAAAGAAGCATTGGAGATTTTCAGATGTATTTGAATACCTATCAAGTCTAATAGTCTTATGTAAAAAAAAAAAAAATCAGCCGCAACAGTCAATACATCGAGGTGCAACATCTTTGTATGTATATATTTATAGAACAAATCTTCTTGAAGGATAACATCGCAAAACCACGACTGGTCTCTGATACACTGTCTCTCCATCTGCTCATATCCCTGCAACATTGCCTAGCGTGTTAACAAAAATTTCAATAATCTTTTCCTGATAAAAAAGATAATATTAAGTACCAGCAAAGAATGTGGTGCTGACTGTTGTCACTGACTGAGCGGAGGATGCGACTGATAGTCTAGACGGGTGTGAGGGGTCGGGTGGGGTCGAGAAGAGGAAGATCTACAAGGAAGACGCTCCGTGCATGGTTTGTACTCGTAGCCATCCACTTGTCAACCATGTGGAACATTCCCAAAAGTTTGATAGGAGGTTATATTAGCCAGAGACAAACAAACACCCGATTCACGAGCCATTGAGTATTGACAGTTAGTATTGACAGTTAGGAAAGTGACCGGCAAAATAGTGATGTCTCAGTCTCCGCATGTCTTAGGTCAAGGGTGAAGCAGGAAACAATAAGGTGCAACTTAAACAAAAATCATCTTTTTAGAAAACAAAAACGCAAACAAGAAGCTGCGAAAATCTAGTTTGTTTACTATAAAGAAGTGATGCTAGCCTGGAAAATTTTAGACAATAAAAATATTTATTCATTTTTATTTAGAAAGAAAATGACCAGCGAAATAAAATTTCATGTCGAAGATAGTACAGTTTTATATTTTTATCGTTTCTGCTCCTTTCAGATTATGTTTTATATGTATCAGGCAGGTTTGTATCATTGTGTTTGTCCTCTTTATTTATAAGCTCTCTAAAACTGATATTTCGCTTCTGCTGAACAAACACCAATCACGACATTGTGCATATATCAAGACACAACAAAAGCCACCCCATGGGACTAACCACTGAATCTGAAGACATTGTCATACTGACTGTCATTCACCACCAGAGAACGACTCCAGTTCGCAAACAAACAAAACATCACGTGCACTGAACCAGTGTGTGTGTGGATGTGTGTGTGTTTGTGCGTGCGCACACTAGTACAGCAAACATTCGTAGAATCTTCTGTAACTCACGGCGAGACAAAGGTAAAATGTAGATAACAAGTAAATACAAAAACACTTCTTTGGCCTGTGTTCCTGTGTCCACGCTGAGTGCAGAAGATGTGAAAGTCGCTCAAAGCGAGTCAGCAAGGAGACCGAGTGTTTAACAGGCTGGTAAATAAGTAACAACAACATACAAACTTACACAAACAATAAAGTCTGAGCTTTGTAAGAAGTTTCTCTGCTGGCAGAAGTCTCTTTATAAAGACTTGCTGTTAGTACTGGAGAGTGAGTGAAGAACGAAAAAGTGTTTAGTGTCAAACAGATAAGTGCGACTGTACTCAGGAAATTAAACATCGCATAAATAACTGAGAAATGTTCACACGGGCAAGATAAATGGTGTGTGGTGTGTCCGTGTATGTGTGTATGTACGTGTGTACGTGTGTACGTGTGTGTTTCAGCAAACATTTCTTGAGAAGCAACATCTAGTTAGACATATAAGTAATAAATGTTCGAAGAAGAACCTTCAAAGACCAAAGTATAATTCTGTTCATAATTTGGATAATGGAAAACTACTGGAGCTACTGTCTCAAAACATCAATGTAAACAAAGGAGTGATATTCGCTGCAAAAATTCACAAAATCCATATTTAAGTAAGACATTTTGATGACGATGTTTGTCTTCTTCTTTTCTTTCCTACATTTTCACCTGCTTTCTTGTATTTAAGCTCTCCGTGTAAACGTGCGTAAGGGGTGTGGTGAAGAACCCACCCATAAATATACATTTTGAAATCTGACATTTGTAAAACAATTATCCGTGCTGTTGATTACTCGATTAAATAGTTTTGCACTTGTAGCAAAGATTTAAAAACACAAAGAGCGGGTGGGTGGAGTTCTTTAAGTAAACAGTCTATTTCTTCAAAGAGGTTCACTGTAAGTGTTTTTGTTACATCGTACTATTTATGAACAGTTGCTGTACTTAGAGATGAGATGTGAGATGTGAACAATAGCACCAGCGACGCCCAAGAACACTAGTCGTCATGACCACGTGGACACAAGTCCCGGTCTTCACCAGGTCCGAGCAGACCGTGTGGGACACGAAGCAGCAGCAGTACAGCGGCCCGTGTCTGGTGGTACAGCACACTGATGTACATACATCCACCAGTCAGGACAACAACACCTACAAACAGGTGAGAACAGCTGGTGGTACAGCACACTGATGTACATACATCCACCAGTCGGGACAACAACACCTAAAAAGTGTTACTCGATATTCACTCCAAACTCACTTTTTCTTTCAATGTGTGTGTGTAGCAGACGTACATCCTGTGAATTGTTCTCGTTACGAGGTCATCCACGACGTCATCGTAGTGTCAACAGACGAATGAAAAAAGGAGGAAGGTGAGGAGAGAGATCTGTAGCAACGGTGGTAGTCGACGTGATAGAGGTGGTTGTAGTGATGATGGAACAAACAAATTAAAATTAATCTCTTCTGAAACTCTGTTTATTCAGGTCGAGCACTGGTTAACTATTGTATGTTCCGGAGCACTTATTCCATTGTTCACCCTCCTCGGTCTCCCTGGCAACGTCCTCAACGCCGCAGTCTTCTACAGACAGGGGCTAAGGGAGAGAATCAACGTCTGTCTTTTCGCCCTCGCCATCGTCGATCTTACCGCTATCCTCGTCTTTCTTTTATTCCATGGCGAGGTTCTCTACTGGGAGGTAATCAAGCCTTCCTACGTTCTCAGGCCCATCTTAATCGGTGAGTTAACGGGAAATATATTTAGATGCCTGTAAACTGATTTGATCGAAAAGGATGAAATTCTCTTGCAAGTTAGTCTCCATGCTTGTCGTCACAATGCAAAAATAAATGAACCCACTTAAAATCAGCAACTTATTACACATTGTGTGACATTGTTAATGCCTATTGTTGTGTTATTGTACGGAACATCCTGCATTGTATCCTTCCTTGTCCTGTCTGTCTTTGATATTCATTGACTTACAAATTAATTGCATTGTGGCCATAACATGAAAAGCCTTCCTTAAAAATGATAACGTATTAAATAAGGCAATTTATTTATAATTTGTTTTCAAAGGCCTGAAAGGTTCTGTGTGGGCCTCTCAGTTCCTGTCGGCTGTGATCGCCAGTGAGCGGTGTTTCTGTGTCGTCAGTCCCTTCCACGCCAAGAGGCTGCTCAAGACGTCCACCATGGCCGCCATCATCGTCGTGGGTTGTACCCTGTTGACTGGGGGCATGTATGCTATCGCGGGGCCCAAACATATCCTCGTGTGTAGATTCGACCCCCTGACGAACATAACAGAAAATGTGATTTACGTGACGACGTAAGTTCATGTGAAAGCTATGTAGTGTGGTTTTACGGGAGTTAGGCAAGGGAGAAAAGCGGCAAAGGTGACAGTACAGTGTCACCAGACAAGGGAGACAATAGCCTCAGGAAATTGGGGATGATAAGACAACAGCGTATGGACATACTTGTTACATCAACAACGCACAAACAGCCGAGTATTTCAGTAACTTTCATAGTTTATGAGAGAAATTGCTAACAGGCTGCTGATAGTGTCTGCTGGCTGACAACAATTGTCTCTCCTTGCAGCTTCAGTCAATCATATCGGCGGTACGAGCAGACGTCCAGATTGATTGTTGACAAGAGCCCTTGGTGTAGTTGCGGCTAGTGCCCCAATGCGGGTGAATAGGAACAAGAAAGTTATCAAACAGTTTTGCCACATTGCACAAGGTTCACCTCACTGTGCACGTGCACACAAGAAACTGGACTGAGACGAGAATAATGTCGTCCCAGAGAAGTCAAACAAAATGTCACGATAAAAAAAAAAAAAAAACACAAAAAAAAGCAAACAAAAAACTAAACAAACAAAATAACCCCAGTCCAGGACATCACTAGGATCACAAGTCAAACGATGGACTCGAAATTCAAAATTAACTAAAAAGAAAAAAAAAAAAAACCCGACAAAATTTAAAGAAATCAGAAATAGCCCTCTCAAGGCGGTAAGGCGAAGGGACATCACTTTTCTCAAGCTTTATATAGATGTATATAGCTGTCATCTAGTATAAGGGGAGATAACTGAATTAGTACCAGTGTTCTCATATTTCTCTCGCTCGCGTGCGTCATTCCGTCCTCTTTTTTTTTTTTTGTCCTTCTAATGGGTGGCTGCTCAAGTTACCACTTTGTGTGAATGTACTCTAGCGATATCGCACTTCACTTCATATTGTAGATTTTTTTCTATAGGAACATTTCATAACCAGCAACAATAAACAAAGACAACGGCCTTCCGTTAATAATAATAACCCTTCCAAATATCGGTTAGGGAGGCGAAAGATGAGTTTTACTGTCACGATGGTAAGGTAGAACATTTGTATCCGCTGTAACCACACACAAACACACACATCGTCTACTTTGCTGTATCAATAATATATCACAAAAGTAATTAGTAACATAATTGGATCCTTTCTTTGTCCCACATGTCCAGATATTACCTGAACAATAAAGCGGTTATTGACATCTTCGACGTTTTTGTCTACGCCACGGCGCTACCGGTGATATTCCTCGTAGTCATCATCGTCACCACTGTCATCACCGCCATCAAGCTTCGAGCAGCTCTCGCCTGGCGTCAGTCAACGGCCTCCCAGACGAAACAACGACGAAGACTTCATCTGAGGGTCAAGGTGACCTGAAGATGACCCGCAAGGAGGCGAGTGTGACCCGGATGCTGATGGCCACGTCTGTCTTGTTCATCGTGTGCATCACACCCAACTTCCTGCTGCAGGTGACCACGCTGGTGGTGCCAGATTTCAGCTTTGCAGGACGATACAACAGTCTGATACTTGCTTGCTGGAGGATTGTGGATTGTTTCTGGATGATGAATTTGTCGTTGAGTTTCTTCATTTACTTTAAAATGGGGTCAAAGTTCCGGGAGGGGATTAGGGACATGATGTGCCTTAGAAAAGGTTAGAGGTCACAGGGGCTGACTGACAACTGATGGTGTTTGGTTACAATATTTTGAAAGAAATTCTTGTGATATTTACAGTGCTCTTTCGTGAGATCAACCACGCAATAATAATAATAATAATAAAAATAAACAACAATAATAATAATATAGTTTAAAATGGTGCTTAAATTGTTGCACTGGAGCACAGAATCAAACTACTACTATGGGAGAATTATGAAGAATGTACAGGTGTGACTATCTTGCCTCCTGCTCCACGAGATTTCTAGACTTTGCTGTTGTGCTCAGTGAAATGCAGGTTCTGAGCCAATCACTATTTATTTGTTAGGATCCATATTTTTAATCGCTGGATCCCATCGACATCATAGAAGCCACAGACTGAATCTGAACAGTTGGCATTCCACACTTACATAGCAAGCTGAGCAATGTCAGCAGGTCAAGAGAAATATCGGTTATAGACATCGTTATTCACTCAAATTAACAAACGGATCTTCGTGTGCAGGTAGGTGCCTTTGCACGTGACAGTCGTGACAACGACTTTTCCAGTCAATGTTTTGTCTGTTTAGACACGCCTGACCACTTTCTGTGGGATGTTTTATCTTTACATTTGCTCTCAGATGTTGTTTCATTTCTAATTTACCGAAATTCTCCATAAACCTGTTTCTTGATAGCAACTATACATCCAGCCCTAAGTGTGGACACAAGCTTCACCTTCTGTGGACAGACATAAGTCTTGTGTATATTTATGTTTGTGTTTATGTGGCTGTGCTTAGTTATACTCCCGCTTTTTTATAAACGGATACAGTTTGCTGTAAAGCAAGTCTACACACTTTTATTATTATTCTTAAATTGTCCTGTAAATTTTTCTGGTCAGTTAATAGAGTGGAATGATGAATATGTAATCACCGGTATAACACAGTATTGCCAAAGAATAAATTTGTAAAAGCTTTGCTTTGTCTTCATGAAACGATACTAAGGACCTCAAAATCAACTTTGCCTTCCAAGCTAAGGCTGACATGTCTTTCTCTCTTCATCTACAAATATTTGTCTGAACTTTTATAAAGTGTTCTTACTGTGTCTTCACAATTTGTTTAGTTTTTATACGGACAGCTAAAAAGTACGAAAACATCCCAGTAACAAAAATGTGTAATCTATACGTGTTTAAAATATTTAATTTAAAGCTTTATAATTCAAATTATGTTTAAAGTGCATTTAAAGTATAACCATTTATTCAGCATAAAGCTCTTTTTGTAATAAATTGAGTTGTGTGTATATATTTGTGGATGTGACTTCAATGGCAGAGAAAAGCCTGTGACATGGTGTGAGACAAGCAGGGGAGGGACTACTCTAGCAGAACATTTCTAATAATTTTTCTGACACACTGACAAGTCATTATGAACAGCTACTAATGATGAGACTGCAGCAAGTGATGACATAGAAAACGACAACGAATTTAATATTATGGTCTGGCGTTTTCATGGTCCTACTGGACGCCCAGAACCTGATGGCGGGTTGTAGTTGCGGCCCTATGCCCCGCTGGGGGTGGAAAGGAATGATGATGATGATGATGATGATGATGATGATGATGATGATGATGATGATATAAATTATTACATTGTTATATTACAATTCTAGTCCACAGCATTGTAGAGGAATTTCATACCACCTCCTGTGCATCTCAGTATCTGCGGCCTTGAACTTAAAATCCCAACATCAAACCCTGACACCTGGAGGACACCACAAACTCCTGTCTGTTAGTTAAACTGTATCTGTGTTGTGCTTTCATACAGAGCTGCCTGTCACTACCCTCAGGGTTAAATAAAGTCTTTTGCTATCTTAAGGCATCAAGTGAAGATTCCACTACTCGTCAAGTAAGATGTGACAAAAACTGAGTTGAAACTTCCCACCTCATGAGTCGTTAGTCCTCGTGGAGTACAAAAGATGTCGACAGTTTGTGAAACCACGGACTGACTACAACCATGTTCTTCAAGAATCTAAGAAAGATGTAAACAACGGTTTAAATCAGTGCAAGTGGACTGGCAGGTGACATCATTGAAAACGAAGTGGCAGCTTTACCTGCTGTTAGTATTCAATTAAAAACTATTTGCAAATCAAATATTTCTGAACACAGGAAATTAAATGAAGACCCTAGGAGGAGGTCTACATGTCACCAGGAGGACATGGCGTACATCAGGAGAAAGTGAGGAAATGTATCAGTGTACGTGCATCTGTGTTAACACAAAGCTTGTGTTTGTAAAAATACTTTGTAACCTTTTGTGTAACAAATCTTAAATCTTAAATTTCTAAGAAAAAATTCCTTTTTGTACGGATAATATTTAACGGAAATTTGAGTGCTGTTATGTTAATTGTAATTGTCAGTGCATATTTGTAAGTAAAATGGCCAACAAAATTATCAGCACACAACACTTATTTTACTGCTGATTACTACTTGACAGCACAATTACCGGATAACATAAGTATTCAACATTAAAAGATGTAAAAATATTGAATACTAATTAACTGTATTAACATTTTGAATGGTTAGGAATTTTCTGAATCTACTAAATGTCCAAGAGAAACTTTACAAAACAACTAAAACTTAAAAAAAAAAACAGCAAAAAAAAAAAAAAAAAACAAACAAAACCCAGAAGGCTGTTCTGGAGAAAACTCCATAGAATCTACAAAAATAACATTTGAGTCGAAAGGTTAATGAGTGTTTCTGTATTCTAGATGTGTTTACGAATTTGTTCAGTATTTATTTCTCCCCTCTTCATATCTACCCGCGCGCTCAACCTTGGGTGGGAAGCATGGTATAATTAATCAAAAGCCCACATCGTTATCATGAACTGAAGAATACTATAACCAATTAATTTTATTTGAGATTAGCAGTGTGACGGCATCCATTCAGTAATGTTTATTCACGGTAAATGTTCTGTGAGCATTTTGTGATGCTCCCTGCATTTAAGGTGGCACCAGAAAACTCTTCCATAGATTGGAAGCGTAGAGGTACAGTTTGTATTCACAGAGGTGTAGTAGGTGCCATCAGCAGAACCGACATACACTGGTCGTCATGGCCACGTGGACACAAGTCCCGGTCTTCACCAGATCCCAGCAGGACGTGTGGGACATGAAGCAGCAGCAGTACAGCGGCCCGTGTCTGGTGGTACAGCACACTGATGTACATACATCCACCAGTCAGGACAACAACACCTACACACAGGTGAGAACAGCTGGTGGTACAGCACACTGATGTACACACATACTCCAGTCGTCAATGAATGGTCGTCACTGTTGTCATCAAAGTATCCCCAGTGACAGTGAGGAGGAAAGGAAAAGGGGAGGAGTGATGGTAGTTGTAGACGGTAAGAATTATCATGTCGTGGAGAGTCACGAGTTTCACATCCTCTGAAACAATCTCTATTCAGGTTCAATACTGGATGAGCATATTGTCCGGGGCACTCATTCTCCTGGTCTCCATCATCGGTTTCCCTGGCAACGTCCTCAACGCCGTCGTCTTCTACAGACAAGGTCTGCGGGAGAGGATCAACGTCTGTCTCTTCGCCTTGGCCATCGTCGATCTCGTCGTCGTCTTTGTCCTTTTTATGTTCCACTGTGAAGTCTTCTACAGGGAGGTAGTCGGACCCTCCTGGGTGGTGATACCTTACGTAGGCGGTAAGTTATTTTGTTTGAATTTTACGACAGCTTCATCCCACCAGACAGAATAATCTGCGCTGCATGAAGAGTAAGGCCATTTCTTGTTCCTTTTCAAGCCCTGAAAGGTTCTGTGTGGGCCTCGCACTTCCTGTCGGCTGTGATCGCCAGTGAGCGGTGTTTCTGTGTCGTCAGTCCCTTCCACGCCAAGAGGCTGCTCAAGACGTCCACCATGGCCGCCATCATTGTCGTGGGTTGTACCCTGTTGACTGGGGGCATGTGCGCTATCGTGGTTCCCAAACATATCTCTGTGTGTAGGTTCGATCCCCTGACTAACATCACGGACAGCATCATCTACGTCACCACGTAAGTAAACAGTATACAGTATGGTGTAAATTAATGTCAATTTCAATATAATTATATGTCCCTGCTAATATATTAGATATATTTATATACGTAATAGTTACCTTCGATATAATTATGTAAACTGTAAGTAATGTAACCCAATAATACCTATGCCTAGATATTACATAAACAACAAAGTTATTATGGACATCTTCGACATTTTCGTCTACACCACTGCGCTGCCGGGGATCTTCCTCTTCGTCATCATCGTCACTACTGTCGTCACCTCCATCAAGCTTCGAGCGGCTCTCGCCTGGCGTCAGTCAACGGTCTCCCAGACGACATCGACATCGTCTGATGGTGACCTGAAGATGACCCGCAAGGAGGCGAGTGTGACCCGGATGCTGATGGCTACGTCTGTCTTGTTCATCGTGTGCATCACACCCAACTTCCTGCTGCAGGTGACCACGCTGGTGGTGCCAGACCTCAGCTTCACTGGCCGCTACTACAACCTCATTGCTGCGCCTGGTCCAGTTGTCGACGTCTTCTGGACGATCAACTCGTCTTTTCACTTTTCTGGTGTATTTCAAACTGGGGTCAAAGTTCAGGTGCTTTGTGAAGGACATGGCAGGAGGTGAAGAGAACGAAGTGACAGAAGTCGACAACATTCAGTAACAATTAAATAAATAAATAAATTGTTCTGTAAAGCTATGAAACAGCGACAACACTACAACCAAAACACGCTCCAACTCTACCTTGATGATGATGACGATGATGATTATAAGAAATAATAACAGCAACAACGATGATGATGATTATATTAGAGGAAGTGAAGCTGGGTGTTCAGACGCCACAAGCAGCCAGACTAAGCCCCTAAAGAAGGGCTTCAGCATGACTGGAGGTCAGTGATGACCTGTCTCATGTGGGGCTAACACACTATCGGATGTGTCTATGGTTGGTCTTCTGAGAATGAGATACTTTGAGTGAGTGGAATCAAGGAAAGGAATTTATTATAAAATATTGTGATGCTCGGATTAGCATCAGAATACATAGATGGCGTCTTATGCTTTGGTGGATACAGAATAATCCTTGGGTCAGGTGATCAGACAGGACACAGAATGAATGTTGTCGATGATTACTAGCACAGAGTATTTCCTCTACTTGGATTTGTGTTACTACACCAATGAACTGTGAACAGTGTTGTTGCTATTTAGACTGACACAGTGCACTTTAGTAGTAATGTTCACCTGCTGTCTTTATGACATCTAAATACCCTACTGTAAACACCCGCTTTTACCATCTAAGTATCGGAGGCGGACTCCTCCCTCCAGCTGACCTCTTGACCTCTTGACCCTACTCAAGGTGTGCGGCTGCTGGCTACATCTCTGTTTCCGTCTACTCAGAGGTAAAGAGAGAGAGAGAGAAAGCTGCAGGTGTTCCTCTGTTTTATGTACCACTTCCGGTCTGCTTGGTTCCACTGACTGAGCAATGCCATCAAAGCCCCTGGTCACGTGGTCAGTGCAAGTCTCGCCTTATTGGTGCTGTATTGTTATACTACTGATACTGATGACAGGTAGTGATGAGGCTAAAAACTAACACAAGGAACAACTTACACATGTACTCGCCCTGTAATTTCAGGAGTGAACACATTGTGATTGCCGGGGACTGTCCATGGACAGCACAGGCCTAAATATTGGATTTTGTGCATTCAACAACTTTCCCAATCTCAAATCTTGACATTTCTAAAAAAAAAAAAAAAAAATCTTGCCAATGTACCACACCTAACAATAAACACAAACTAACAACAAACCTATTTCTTGAGCAAACAAAACCTCCAGGCAAAGCGTTCTAGTTATTCATGTCAATAATAAGCATTAAACTCAAAAAATATGCAGTTTCTAATGTTTTATTTTGAATGAGTGTCGAAGCTGCTGTCTCCAATAGGCAAAGCAAACTTTGGCGGCAAATAATGAGATGTTGGAAATATCCTCGCTCAAACTATCTTTAGACTGCAGGCTGCATGTACCTTTGGCAGGCGCCTTCCAGAAATTGTGTGTTCATCTTACTTTCTAGTATTGTATTCAGAATCCGGTTTTACAACTATAATAATCTTGCTACAAACATGTCTTGGTAAGTCTTAGTTGACACATACACACACACAAACACATTCACATTTAATTAAACAGGTACTGATGCAGATTTGAAATTCAAGAACACACCTTTATTGCTCAGGTAAACAAACGACAGACGACAAGGTGTGTGGAACCAAAGTTCATTGCAAGTAATGGCGAGTGTTCTTGACTGCCAGTCCCACTGCTATTCTGTCCTGTAATGCTAATTTGGATCATTAATTATCAATCCAGTTTGTCCGAGAGATATTCACCTGAGATCCGATCAACCGTCCTTCACTTGTCTAGTGACTGCTGCACCAACCTCCACGATTCAACAGCTTGAGACATTTCCACTGTGTTTGTGCATCTGATTGAAATAAATGATTTAAAAAAGCATCATAATATATAACTTATATATACTGTATACACTTAATTGGACATCTTTAGGTGATTTCCAATGGCTTTAGGATGACTGAGACATAAACACTGTAAGACAGACTCTTGCTGTTGTTGGTGTAACATTCCACACAGACAACAAGTAGCTGCCGAACAAGCTTTTAAATGTTTTCTCTTCACTGTTTACTGTTTGCTGCTTGTTGACCACAAAGAGCCTATGGATGCTGCAAACTACTGATGACAACATGAGGTTGCAGTACTTGTAACAAGAGCACCTAGTAGAGCTGTGAGCACTTCTGTTAACATTATTCTGAAATCCGTTTTTACAGCACAATATGACTCCATAAAATAAATACAAATGTTCGAGGAAACTCAGAAAGTCTGAGGTCTTCCCCCAAACATTTCCATCGAACAGTTCCTACTCTATTCCTATTCTACACATGTCCTCTCATCTTCCAGACTTTGTTTTCTGTAAACAAGGACATTTTCCTCTTTATCTCAGTCTCATGTTGTGGAAATGTTATTTCCCTCTCGCGACATTTGTGGGAAATGAAAGTTACATCAATCCGCGCCGAACACGAGACAAGGTACAGTTTACATAAACAACTTACACATCCCGTAAACAAGTTTAGTTAATTTATACCCGTGTTCGTTCTCTCGCATACATCACTGCTTGTTAGCTGTCTTTATCAGTACCTCCCCAACCTACTCATTATCTGCAGCTGCTGGCGAAGCTGGACTCATTCCACTGAGAATGTATATACTTAATTTAATGTAACCCTGTACCTCCTATCAACTTCTTTTCTTCATAAAGCTTTGTATGCACTGGCAGCACATGGACATTGTCTCTCATTGTCTCTCATTCCTGTAAACACCACAGCAAGAAAGGAATTACTTTCTACAAATGTCTTCACACCTTTATGCGTTTAGTCAAAATAAATCTGATTTTAAATATGAAAATTGTTTACTGTCTAAAAGGCATCAGTAAGCCGAGCTAGAATACACGGATCCTTGTATTCACAAGAACAGCTTCTTCATAGCATCACAGTAGCTACCCATCCTCTCAAAGGACCTCAACACAGAAAGCATCAGACTGGTTGTAGAACAGTTTTCGTGTTTGTAGAAATTTTCCCTAAAAACTTTCTTGACCCCAGTGTTTGGCTGCCTGCACACACACTGAGCATCACATCAACACGACCGCTGAATCTTACTAAATATTCACAGATTGAAATAACTGTAGGTTACCGGTTATTTCTGTTGCGAGTTTGTTTTCCAGCTTTTATTATTTATTTTTTTAGAATAACTTTTCCACATGCTCTTTATATTATTGGAGCTGGTCGAGAGTGAGAAGGTGAGTGACTGAGACATTTTAAACAGCTGTCGGGCTTATAAACAAATGCAATTAACGAAGACTAAACAATAAATATAATCTGTTAAAAATACTGAGGAGGACCGGCTCAGGATTCCGTTCGCCCAACAAGACAAACATCCGGGGCGTTGAGAGCAGTTCTCTGGACACGTGCAGGACGTCCTCAACCCTCGCCAGGACAAAGATGTTTGCAGGTGGCGCTGGGCGGCTCCGCGCGGTGTTGCTTGTTAAAGTGAGGAGGGAATATTGTGTTGTTATCTGTTGATGTAGCTTTGAAGATCAACAACCAGTATCGCGTTCTTCTACCCGCGAAATCTGACGCTAACGACAGTGATGAGAATGACGATGACTATGATGGCGATAATGACAATGAGTTCATCCGCACTAATCATGGCAGACTTTGTTCTAGAAGCTACGTTCACAATCTCGATGAGCAGCCAGCAGATTGCAATGAATGTTGGCAGAGGTAGTGTTACACAGACGGCACGACACTGCGTTCACATGTACAACGGACGTTCACTTGTACAACGGACGTTCACATGTCAGTTTGTGGCAGTTCGCCTGTCAGGCCAGAAGCAGGTCGTGGGAGTCTCGTAACATTCAACCTAACGTCTTTCAGGAACGGACGGAGCAGAGAAATGTTGGCGAAAGGTTTGTAACAGGTTTGATGGCTGGCAGGAATGAGCTCGTGATGACGCAAAGCTCAACGGAAGGTTTTGAGTAAAACCTGCGCATGCGCAACAGACGGAAAGCACCGGAAGCGATAGATGCGGTAGATGTGGTAGATGTGGTGCTGAGAGTACTGAAGCTCTCAGTCTGTCATACTGTAAAGTAGTTTTGTAAATAAATGTAAATAATGACAGGAATGATTTTCAGGTAAAAGGCTTTGATTGGCTGTTTGTGTGATGACGAGCGCCATGCACTTCCTCGTCTTTGCAGTCATCGCATCAATGAAATATTTCGACGAACAGAAAAATAACATTTCCTGTTTGTAAACAAACAAAAACCAGGTTTTTTTTATCGTCCACATATTGGTGTTTCATCAGGCAGAGGATGTTTGACTGTCGAGCCAGCAGCTGTGACTACATCACGACTACACTAAACAGATGTCACGTGCTGTAATCAGTCTACTGTCACGTGGTCGCTTCCCTTGCCTTCCCATGAGGTCTGTACACGATAGCAAACCCCTGGTATTAAAGGTATGAGGGAACTTATAAAAGTGAGTTTAGTGATTCTTCTTGTTTGGGCAAAGTACAGCTTATGGACCCGTTCAATGTACTCAGGAACTTGTATTATAAGACTGCTTGCGAACAATTTTTTCCAGTTAATTACAAAACGAGGCTGGTGTGTACACAAAGTTGCTGGTTTAACCGCGTTTCAGATTAACTACTGGAATGAGGCTGGTCTATACAATACTTCCGGTTTAGTCACATTCATTTTTAGGCTCGCCGAGACTACGGACAGACAGCAATCCACATACACACGTCCCTGATGTACTTGCAATGTCTCGTTCTCAACTAATAGTAAATTCTCCACACACAGATTCCATAAAAGACAGATAATCGATGATTCCTCTGACGACACACAAGAAGTATTCTAGAGAGGGAATGATTATTGCTAAGACTTCAGTGTCTGGTAAAGTCCGGTTTAAAATGTACATGCAACAAATCTCTCTACACAAGCTGCACGTGAACAGCTTTCGTATAAAATGTTACTTGTGATTATTAGCTGATCTAAAGCATAGAAATGAAGTCTTATGCTACTCATTTTAGAATAAGTCTAACCGTTTCCCTGAACTTTGAACCCATTTTAAAATACACAAAGAAATTTACAGAGGAGTTGACTACTCGGAAAAACGAGACAAGATTCCACAAGGCGGATGTGAGGTTGTAGTAGCGCCCCGAGTAGCTCAGGTCTGGAACGAGGATGGTGGCCACCTGAAAGACGAAGTTGGGTGTGATGCACACGATGAAGGACATGGAGGTGGCCAGCAACATGAGAGTCACACCAACTTCCTTCCTCGCCATCTTCCCCTCCAGGTCGTCTTTCATCGTCTGGGGAGACTTTGCTGTTGGCTTGAATGTCGTTGACCGACGCCAGACAAGAGCAGCGCGCAGCTTGATGGCGGTGATGCACGTTGTGACGATGATGACGACGAGAAAGACTCCGGGCAGAGCAGCGGCGTAGACGAAGACGTCGACGATGTCCAAAATAAATTTGTTCCTCAGGTAATATCTAGTTAAACATCACAACATCTAAATTGTCAATTTAGTTAAAAATAGAAATTCCTGATTGTCAGGTCGGATGTAGTAAATACACAATAACTACTGAGACTAACAGCGGAGAACTTGGGAAGAGGCTCAGCGATGGTCTCATCATACAGACAGACAGCCGTCCACCAACAGTAAATGTTTTTTTTAAAGCTACATCCCTATTGTCAAACCATAACATCTCAGTGTTTTCTTATTTCTCTTCTAGATACTTACGGTGTTACATAAACGATTTCTTCGGTGATGTTTGTTGTGAGATCAATCCTACAGGCTGTTGTGTGTTTGGGACCCGCGACAGCGCACATGCCTCCGATGAGAAGGAGACAGCAGACGACGATGATAGCGGCCATGGTGGACGTCTTGAGCAGCCTCTTGGCGTGGAAGGGACTGACGACACAGAAACACCGCTCACTGGCGATCACCGCCGACAGGAACTGCGAGGCCCACACAGAACCCGTGAGACCTGTTAGCAGCGCATGCGCAGTAAACATGAACACACACTGGAGGAACTATAGACACTGTAGACAAAAAGGATTAGATGGTGCCCGTAGCTGTGAAATGTTCAAAACCAAATTTTTTTACAAGCGAAGAAATTTGCGTAAAATATTTTGAAGCACACCATCGTTGCCTATCGTAAGACTCATGAAGTCAAAGGTGAGAGATCCAACATTACCCTATAGACACTTGGGTCTTTTCCTTCCCTCCTGCTTCATGAACAACACGCATCATAAAACGAGGATTGAAGAGACACTCACCAGGAAGGTAGGTCAGCATGACGAAGGAGGGCGCCACCAGCTGCCTGTACACGTGCTCGCCGTAGGAGAGAAACAGGACGACGACGACGATAATATCTACGACAGCGTGGGAGAAGAGACAGACGTTGATTCTCTCCCTCAGGCCCTGTCTGTAGAAGACTGCGGCGTTGAGCACGTTGCCAGGGAGACCGAGGACGGTGAACACCGGAATGAGCACCGCAGAGATGACCATGGTCATCCAGTACTCGGTCTGAACAGAGCAAAGACACTCAGCGAGACGACAGTCCTGGGAGAAATCTTGAATCCAGGGAAAGACATTAAGGGAAGCTTGCCACACACTCACACAGAGATAAAAACAAAGGTGGCAGTGGTAGGCACACGCTTACATCGCAGATAAACTTTCTAAATAAAGATGGTTTCAAAACTGACATTAGCAACGATTCTGGAAGATCGACTAATGACAGTGTGTGTAGCTAGCGCGTATGAAGAAAATGTTGTTAAGCCTACAGACATACGATGTCTTTTCAAAGAACATTTAGCATGGATAGGAAACAAATTTCAAACTGAAACGGTTTAAACATTTCTTTTGTTTCACTGTTTAGGCTGGTTTCACTTGTCCGCCTCAGTGGCCCCTCAGTGAATGTGGTCCAAGCGTTCATGTAGGTGTGGGTCGGGAAATGAGTATACGAGGGTTACTAACCGTCACATCCATTCCTTCATTAAACCTGACCTTTCTCGTTCTTTCTTCCCTTTTGCATTGTTTTTGGTCTACCCTACGATATCCAGCTGTTGATTGCTTGTTGTCACTACTGTCTGTCAATCTTTGAGACTTCTCTGATCTTTGTCATCTTCATCTTTTTGTTGAATTGTTTGCGTAAGATTTACTTTGCATGGTGTTACAAGACCATTTATTATTGTGGTTATAGGAGGTTCTGCGGTATTTTTGGAGGTCCTGCAGTGTGTTTTGAATTTCTACATGAATGCTTGCTGATTAAGAGTAGCTGGACATACAATGTGTGAGGACCGTGCTGCTAATTCTGGAAATTCTAGGAAGTTGTGTGTTGTGTGGGGTGGGCGGAGGTGAGTGGTCAGTTTTACACACTCCCCCTTTGTTGGGTGCCAGTGACAATCGACAACAGATTGTGTGAGTCGAATGTTTCATTATTAGTTGAACAGAGACATCAGGTGTGTGTGAAACACAAAGAAAAATGTCACATCGCACGACTGGATGATCTTCCTTCAGCCCCACAGATGTTGAGATTTGGTGTCGAACTGGCAAAAGAGTGTTCTCAGATATTCATACACAAACGACAGCGCATGTCTGCTTTCAGCAAGACACCAGGCAACCTGGAGAGTCCTGCTGACATCCTTGTCGTCTGCTTGTCCACAGTCTACACTCTACAGACTTCCCATGTGTCACAGTCTGTCTGCGAGTAAACCAAGCTCACGCTGACCAATGGGGAAGCTGCTGACTGTGTCATGGCATCGCTCAATACTTTTTTGTCCAATGGGTTCGCCGCAAGACTTCAGCACTAGTCCTGCATCTCTTGATTGGCTCTTGTCCATTGGTCCGCCTACGTCAGTCATTAGAGTCAGTTTGTTTTCTTCGCAAAAGAGTCAGCAGACATTCATCTCGGGTAGAAACTGATTGAGACTGGATTGTAAGTAAACCATCGTTTCACAACCCGACGATTTGGTTCATTCAGAAGGTCAGTGTGTATCATTTTAGCCCAATGTACCACTTTCCTTAAACACTTCCTCATTTAATTTAATGATTAATCTAATTTCACTTTCCAAATTAGGAGGACTTTATGTTTTTTTCAGGAGAAGGCTACCCGATCTTGACATGCGGTTTAGAGGTAAAGTGACACCTGTGTGAGATACACGTCCATAAAATGACCTGATGAAGTTTTTACCTGGTCGCTCATGATGTCATCCTTGTCAACAGACGCATCACCGCTGTGCTGCACCACTTGGCACGGACCCGTGTACTGCTGCTGCTGCTGTATGTCGGAGACACGGGTGGATGAAGTCCCAGCCCACGTGACCCCATCGCTACTACATCTGTGACGACGGAAGCGATGGAACTTGGTGTCATCCCTGGCAGCGTTTCCTGGCAACGACTGTCACAGCCTGCAGTCAGTGTGAGTCAAGTAACCAGCAGCACAGCAAGGAAATGTTAACAAAGTTCAGAGTGTTTACACTCAGTCGTCAGTCATCTGACAGCAGAACAATGAAGAAAACACATGAAGTGTGGCACTAAAAGCTACAATATCTCTATCTGTAAAATCTATCTACAAATATTTATGTCTGGTACCAAAAGCTTCACATATTTTCAAATTACGTGAGCTTCCCAATCTACAGATGACATTTTTTCCCAGGGTAGTTTTCTGCAGACACAGCTTTTGGCGGTTGTTGTTTGTTTAGACAGATAGTGACAGTGGCTTATATAAGGCCACCAGGTGAGCTGGCACAAACTCATTTTATAATTTACACAAACACACACGCACTCACGCAATCACACGCACACACCAGCTACAGTAAAGCAGACATCATGGGGCACATAATCAAATAATTCAATTATTTCAGTTTTACTTTCAGCTTTGACCTCCGTCCTTTAAAAACCACCTAATCGTTGTGTATGCTGCCTGTCATTGTCCTCATCTGATGAAAGGGTAGAGTGCATGGTGCTGTGACAACATTGTGACAGTCATTACGGCAATCACGAGGCTGGATAATGACTGGTGTTTGCCAGACTAATAACCATTTAACAGGTGAGGCATCAATGTTTTAATGATAGTTGATGAGCTGTAACTGTCATACCGATGGAAATTCATTTGAAAATTGTTTTGTTTGGTTATAATTACATTGGTTCTTGTCCACAATGGAAAAAAAAAACATTTTCTTTAATTAACAGAAGCAAGAAAGTTTCTTGATTATATTTTAGTTTTCTTTGAGTAAATCGCTTTTTTATCTTTGATTTTTTTCACAGTCGGTCTCGTGAAAACAAAACAAAACAAAACAAAAACAAAAACCAAGCAAAAAACAAACAACAACCCCCCACATACAGAGTAATACACTCATATAGTTTCTGGTTTTTTTTTTCTTCTTCATCTCTTATTTTGTTTTAATCCAGGTTGTACAAACTGTCTGTGTGTCGGTGTTCAGATTGGAGTCAGTGTCGGTTGTGTGTTTGACATTGTGTTCACTCAGTCAATCGTCGAGTCTGTGAGGTTTGCATATTCACAATTACGAATTATTAAACCTTTGTCAAGAATAAAATGCAGCTACTTTGATATTTACTGATTATTCGATCTTCACTTTCGTACAGCTTAGATTGTTTACATTATTTGTGGACTTCCTCTCTTCTGTTTGCTGATGTTTCATCTTTGATCTACCCCAAAGGCAAAGTGTCGGCACGAACGACTAAAACGATTGATGGTACAATCCTTGAGTGTTCACACAGCTTTGCTCCTAATGTTTTCTCTGAACTTTGCTGTTGCACACACCGCATACACACGACATGATTTTTCTATCAGCTCAATGAGTTTACTGACAAATATATCAAAAGTTTACCTCGCCATACAGTCAATGGCTTTGTAAATATCTTTAGAACAAGCCAAGTGCGTTGTCGAACAAAGTTTCCACTTGGTTTTAGTTTGCATAGTTTTCCTTTGAACATGGTGCAGTGAACATGGCGGTACCGGTGATGAGCATCAATGACCTCCCTGTTGAACCTCGTGTCCGCTTCATCTTCCACTGATTTCTCCAAGGTTGGTGTTGTCACCATAGAGACAGACAGCTGACTCTAGGCAAGAGCAGCGAGGAGTTTGATGACAATGATAGATGTGGCGATGAGAATGACAAGGAAGATCCACGGTAGCACAGTGGCGTAAAGGAAGATGTCGACGATGTCGAGAATAAATTTGCTGTGGCGGTAACATTACACTCATGTGCTCTGGAGCTAAATATTGCTGTAAATATTAAACTTCTCTCAGTCTTTAGAATGCTGTGTATCGACATGGTGTATATGTATACAACAATGATTTTCTTTGCCTTATCTGTCACTGCTGAATGTTGTCTACATGGGAGGACTATGGGCGACGGCGAAATTCCAGGGACGTAACCGAAGGACGTCCGTGACTTGTCCACGCGCTGCATTACGTCCCCTTTCCTCCTGCTACTGTACACTGTGATGTCCATGCCAGTGGCATCTACAGCCAGCTTTGAGTTTTAAGTAATCACTGGTGTTAAAATGGTTTAGGAAAGAAGAAGAAGAAGAAGAAGAAGAAGAAGAAGAAGAAGAAGAAGAAGAAGACATATCACGTCTATCACATATCTGTTCTCACCTGTGTGTAGGTGTTGTTGTCCTGACTGGTGGATGTATGTACATCAGTGTGCTGTACCACCAGACACGGGCCGCTGCGCTGCTGCTGCTGCTTCATGTCCCACACGGTCTGCTGGGATCTGGTGAGCACCGGGACTTGTGTCCATGTTGCCATGACGACAGATGTCCCTGGGTCCGGCTGGAGCCTTCAGTCGATGTCCTCAAGACGCTGCGCGCATCACAATGGTACTTGAATGAGTTTGTGTAAAGTCGATAGCAAAGATACAGAGCTCGGACATTTTGGTGGAAAAAGTGAAAATTCACTGCAAATATCTCAGAACACCAAAGTATTCTATTATTGACATTCCAAATGTCTTAATTGCTTAGTCGCTCGTAAATGTTCTAATCCCATTAAGAGCAAGCACACATTTAATGTTTTAGATGAGAGTGAGTGCAATGGAGGAAATAAAAAAAAAAGAGGTCAGTCCTTAGCATGCCTAACACACACAAGTCCGAACAAAACAAATACACATAGTCATCGATGTTTCTTGTGAGAATTATTCAGATTTTTTCACCGAGTGCCTTGGTCTCAGTTTACAGCAGTTTACAGCAGTAGATTCATTAAAGTTTGCTTTGTTGAAATCGTAAATATCTACAATTATATGTATCTATTCCATTTTGTGGAATACTTTATTATTTATATAAATTGGTAGTTTTTGCTTTGAAAATGTGCAAAAAATAATCTATTTTGTGTGTATGTTGAGAAAATATAGAGACGTTTATGAAGTCTGTGTGGCGGTTCATCTGTTTGTTTGCTCGTCTGTACAAGAAGTTGACGCTAACGAAGCAGGAAGGACAGTTTTAGTCAATTGTTTTGTCAGAAGGAATAGCAAATGCCTTTCCTAGAAACAGCTGGCTTGATTGTATCCAAAGTGGTTTTACAGACACAAAGGCGTCCTTATACATACAGTCTTGTTGGCAAGTGTGTTTGTGTCACACGCTCACATGCACGCCCAACACTCACGCAGCCACCCGGACATTAGAGAAATCCTTGTCAGAACAAAGACAACAACATCTTCCTCTTGCAGACCCTAAGTTTTAATTGACACAAAATTATAAGATCATAATTACATAATTATAAAATTATAAGACCCAAGTTTTAATTATAACAAGAAATGTTTCAGCACTCGCTGAGTAAAAAATAACCGATAAAAGTAATGGAAACAATATTTTAACCCAGTTACAAAGATTAATACTTAGAATTACATGACACTTCTAACAATGAATATTGTACTACCAACAGTTTGTGTCACTGTCACTGTCACTGACATTGTCACTGTCACGCGCTCACTCACAAAGCTGCGTTCAGTCACTGGACCTGAAGTTGTCTGAATCCACAGAATTATATCTATAAAATGATATATTTCCTACAAATATATAAGAAAAGGCGCCACCTGTAGGTGACAGACGTTGACCTCTCAGTACTGCCGTCTCTGGAGTCACTCGTGGAGTCTGTCAAAACTTCCCTCGTTTGACAAAAACCTCCACAGCCCGCATCTCCTACGATTACCTGCTCCTAGGGTCATTTGTTTGCGCCTATTAATTGTCATAAAAGATATTAATAAGCGAAATCTATATAAAAACGCAAAAAATTAATCAAATTGTACAAAAGCCGTAGTTATAAGAGGTGGCAAAGCTGCTCTGGGGTAAAGAAACCTGAAGTAGTGGGGCGGGGTCTGCAAACCGCTTTATAACTCCGGAAACAAGGTTCTCCTTGAGTTCACCATTTTACCCCGGGACTAACTCCAGCTTCATAACTATGTCGGTGTGTGCCTGGTGCCAGACTTGTAACTACTCAGAATCGCGCAGCATTTTCGTACTTTTCTCTGTGAAAAAAGAAACTAATTCGTCAACAAGAAAACTGTAAGATAACTTTATGAGAGTACACAATACACAACACAGGTACAGAACAGCTGTACAGCTGTACTAACTATGAGGTAATACTGATGTCAGAAGGACTTGGTATAAGCGGCATCAACAGTCAGGTAAGTCAGGCGAGGAACAACAGGAATATATATATATATAAATATAAAGAACTTTAAACACATCATCTAAAGCAGATTTTTTTGAGAGTTTTTTTTAGTATTCCAACGCTTTCAATTGTTTCTGCACTAAATGTCAGATTGTGGTACAATTGTTTACTCATAGTTGCATCTAAACTGCACTTCCTACCGATAGAGGGCACCATGGTGCTGCCTCATACAACGCCTCGAACTCTGACCTCTGTGATCTGGTCTTTCTCCTGGAAGTGGAGAACATGAACCTCAAGACTGCTACACACAGACTTAAGTGGAAATATACTGGCAACCACCTAGATGAATAGAAACACATTGAGGAGAGAGGATGCTGTAGTCTGATCACCTCTGACCTCTGACATCTGACATAACAGTGAGGTAGCTGAATGCCTTCAATGACAACATCGCTACAACAGCAAAGATGTTCGTGTTGACAAAATAAAAGGACGCGCGAATAGTGAAACCCTCTTGTAGCATCATCTGGTTCTCTTGAAGGCACAGAAAGATTAGATTATTGTTTGTTATTGACAATGTGGTTTCCTTCTCAAACAAGTGTAAAACCCATGGCATCACACAAGTACCCGTGTGTAGTATTCATCTACAGCGGTGTTTGCGAAACGCGGGGAAACGATTTCTTTATTAGAAATTTTAAGGTAGATGCCGACCGTCTATAATTTACCGCCTCCAACATGTAGTTCATATTTCCTGTCTCTTAATTAAAGGTCTGGCAGCTACTTGCATCTCATAAACTGCCGGAACCATCTAAAGGACAATAAATACTTTAGACACCGATTGTTCAACATACTCTAAAAATGTCATCATCATCACGATCCGCATCACTTCGTTGGTTCGTTTTAGAACACGGACTTATTCCTTCAGAGAACACTGATGACTATTTTCACTGCTGCCTCTCCGAGTGTTTAACATGGTCCTTAACCATGTCCCTGAACTTTGAACCCATTTTAAAATACACAAAGAAAGTTGAAGAGGAGTTTATCATCCAGAAGCAGTCCACAGCTCTCCATAAAGAAACGAGAAGACTGTAGTAGCGGCCAGTGAAGCTGAAGTCTGGCACCACCAGCGTGGTCACCTGCAGCAGGAAGTTGGGTGTGATGCACACGATGAACAAGACAGACGTGGCCATCAGCATCCGGGTCACACTCGCCTCCTTGCGGGTCATCTTCAGGTCACCTTGGCCGTCAGGATGAGTCTTCGTCGTTGTTGTCGTCGTGGAAGCCGTTGCCTGACGCCAGGAGAGAGCTGCTCGAAGCTTGATGGCGGTGATGACAGTGGTGATGGTGATGACGAAACAGGAAGATCCCAGGTAGCGCAGTGGCGTAGACAAAAATGTCGAAGATGTCAATAACGGTTTTGTTTCTCAGGTAATAACTGAAAAATAAAAGACAACATAGTTCTGATTGACATAATGCATTGATCCTCATCCGGTGAAGGGGACATTGTGTGGCCACCAATCGCTGTGCTCGATGCCTGACAAACCATCAAAATCACCCTTAATGGGCCCCTTCCATATTCCTTTTTTTTCTGTCAAACATTTTTAAGTCTTAAAGCTCCCCATAATTTCCTGCTCATCCCTTGAATTATCTGACTTTTATCTCCCTTGTATTTTTATGCTGTAACTAGAGTTATGGCCCTCTTCCCACTGCTTTATATTATAATGCAGGTTACATTTACCTTACACAGTAAGGTCCAACGTGAACTTACGTGGTGACGTAGATGATGCTGTCCGTGATGTTCGTCAGGGGATCGAACCTACACACACTGAAATGTTTGGGAACCACGATAGCGCACATGCCCCCAGTCAACAGGGTACAACCCACGACGATGACGGCGGCCATGGTGGACGTCTTGAGCAGCCTCTTGGCGTGGAAGGGACTGACGACACAGAAACACCGCTCACTGGCGATCACCGCCGACAGGAAGTGCGAGGCCCACACAGAACCTCTCAGACCTTTAAAACAAACAACACAAATCGTTTTATTTAGTAAATCAATCCTTTCTTTGACGAAGCTGTTTGATGAGATACAACTGTTGCAATATTTAATCAACTACAGATTAACGGCGTTTGCTTTCACGATTTTAATGTTGCAGATGATCAGAAACATAAAATGTTTCAAATTTAATTTAACATAACAAAATAGTTGACTGGATTGATTAACTTTTTAGTTGCTGTCACTTTCTAGTTTAATAATACAACAGGGGCTATGTTTAGCTTTGTGAGTAAGAGTGTTACTCTTGTTGCTTAATTAAGGCAACAAGTATTCCTTTCGTGGTGTGGTATAAGTCTGGAATTAAAATTGACATGGCATGCAAATGGCAATTACATTTTGTTTTTGTGTAGACACGAATTAATGCGCAAAGATCAGGATGACTGGACACACAGACGAACACGCCCTACACACACACACGTTTCTAGATACAAAGCTAACTTTTAAAATTCAGTAAAATTGAAAAGCAACTTACCCCCTACATATCTCACTAACACCACAGGGGACCCGCTTATAAAATTGTAGAAAATATCAGAGTTAAATAAAAAAAAGACGATAACGAAGACAAGGTCGACGATGGCGAGGGCAAAGAGACAGAGGTTGATTCTCTCCCTGAGACCTTGTCTGTAGAAGACGACGGCGCTGACGATGTTGCCAGGATACCAATGATGGTGAGCAGGGGAACGAGTGCCCCGCAGCAAACAACGAGGATCCAGTATTGAATCTGAACATAAAGCAGTTCAGGGGAGGTAAGCTTGAGGGCAGTGGCCTCCCCTAGCGATGTATTCCACTACCACAACCACAACCACAACCACAATCACATCACGACTATTATTCATCCAATCTTCTCTCATCACTTATTGTCACTTTGAGGACAACAAAAGCGACTTAAGGGAGACAATATATTGAGGATTATCCCACTGATTTGAAGTTTCATGCAGCACAAACACTGGACACGTTCTAAGGCTTGTTATCTCCTCTCCAGCCTGGTTTCACCTGTTTGTTTGAGAGATCTTGTTGACTGGAGGATGTGTGTACATCAGTGTGCTGTACCACCAGCTGTTCTCACCTGTTTGTAGATGTTGTTGTCCTGACTGGTGGATGTATGTACATCAGTGTGCTGTACCACCAGACACGGGCCGCTGTACTGTTGTTGCTTCATGCTCCAGGTATTTCTGTCGGAACTCTCCAAGAGCGGGACTTCTGTCCACGTGGCCATGACGACAGGTGTGTGTGGCTCTTGCCAGTGAAAACACCTACTGGAAGAATGCAAAATATGTCATGTCATAAAGGTCGTATATGAAAAAACTCTCAGGTGAGTCTAAGTCATTAATGTCTTACTGAGTATAGTAAACTGCATTTGTAAGAAATAAATACACCGAGAGAAAATAATGGCAAGATTGTTAATCTAACATAAATCAAAGGTACACCAAAGATCAAAGAGAGTGAGTGGACATACCTGTGGAGATTACCTGAATGTTTTGCTCATCTCGCTCATTTCCTGAAATCTTTACTTTCCTCGTGTTTTATAATAAACACCTTCAACATATTTCCATCTGCTTAAAACTTCAGTAAATGCAATTATTCCTGTGCCTGTTATTTTACTTTCTCTTATTTTCTTCAATTAAGTGGCATTATTTTGAAGCTTTGTTTACTCGTGTGTGAGTGTGAGATAGAATTGCTTTAGCTTTGACTGATGTATTTCTATATTATATTTCTACAGGTAGTCACAGCCGAGCACCAGAGAAAACCAATTTAATTGCTATGTACCGAAAGATAAATTTTGTCACAAATAACAGATTTTGAAATGTGATATTTACATTCGAAAACTAACGAATATCTTTGTGCAAAGACGTCTTTATGATGTGCACACACACACACACACACACACACACAGACATCGAACAACTCAATAAGAAGGAAGGAGGACACACTGTTATTAGAAAAGACAAATTATAGATTGAGCACACCAGCACTTACAAAGTTTCTTGTGTAGATAGTGACATACGCATAACACACGTTGACGCACTCAAGCTCTTGTACACACATACAAACACTAAAAAACTTCATAATAAATCACGAACCAATCGTTGTTATTATTATTTTACTTTCCCAGGTACAGCGGGATTGATTTGTGCCACGTGTAAGTTTTTACCACATTTTCTGTCTCTAGTACAGACAGTAGCAGGTAAAACTTAACGGTGACTATTTAGTGATAACAAATGTAACAAGTTATTCCACAGTTTTGACTGTTTTCAATACATACTCAATTCGGAAGCAAAACAAAGTATAGACAAGGCGTTTTACTAGGAGCGGAAGGGTAAGTACACCAGTAGGTAGCTAAACAGATGTTCCTGTAGAGGAATTGTATTTCTCTCATTTGTCAGTCAGTTTACCCGCGTGTCCGCCCGTCTCGTGGATACAACAGAAGTGTAAAACCCTCAGTATAAACCTATTGCTGCTCTTTCGTGACATTGATTATTTTCTTTATAATCAGGAAAGACAGAGTGGTTACGGAATTTTTAAGATACAATCGTTTGCGAGGAGAAGTCTCAAATGAAAATGAAATTACAGTATTTTAATGATAATATTAGTGGTCTGAAATGTATGTTATACAAATTTTGAAAATGAAATTGGTGGACCATTTTGGCAGGAGTCGTGGCTGGACAATTTATATATATACTCATAAGATGTCTGAAAATTGCAATAAAAGGAAAACCTGTTTAATTTTTTAAATTAAGAGAAGTCTCTTCAGAATTAGTGTAAATTATAGTTTTCTCTCTAACATGTCTACAGAAGTGTATTTTTTCGTAAGATAAAGCACCTTGAGTAGACCACGAGGCATGTCGACCTACCTGTCACCTGTCCACACATACAACACTGTCAGTGAGTGAAGTCCGTTAACACTGTAGCAGCAAAAGGTGATGTCAATGTTATAATAACAGCCGACGATACTATGACAATGACAATGACAATGACAATGACAATGACAATGACAATTCTTTATTTACGAGGGGTATGTTTAGCCGGTCATTGACAATTGGTAAAGCATGACATCTTTCATAACAACAATAAATTAACTGGAAGGGAAAAGAGATTAGAAACATTTTGTGACATTGATACAAGTTTTACTTCTCTCTGTCACTGGCAGGATCTGTGGAGGGACGTGTGTAACGATTCTGAGTGAATGTGTTCATCTGTTTGTCAAGGAAGACAAGACATCACCCTGTTGTCACACTAGTCTAATACACTCCGATATACATAAATATGCAGCGTGTGACTGCATGGGTAAGTTATTTATTCCTACTTGTAGTCATCTTAAAACGGAAACAATATGGTGGTCTGGTGCTAACTTTTAATTAACACAAATGTTGTGAGAAAAATCGAACACTTTGGGTTCATGTCAGACACGATATCCCACATCTACACGGTAAACATGTGGGAATCAGAGATATCATTTGGTATTTCACATTTTTAATTTATTTCTTGTCATTAGGCCAGTAGCTATAAAATGTATTTTAAAAGCCCGAAGAAGAAGGAAGACAGAAGCTTTTCCTGGTATTTTGCAACTAACCTTACATATTTATATCAAGAGCCAAGAAAAACACACATTTGCTTCTTTCTATTATTATTATTATTATTATTATTATTATTATTATTGTTATTATTATTATTATTGTTGTTGTTGTTATTATTATTATTATTATTATTATTATTATTATTATTATTATTATTATTATTCACAGGTTGTTCTCTATTATTTTAACCTCTGACGACCAAACATATCTACAAGCGATGACCTGAACGTTGACCCCATTTTGAAATACACGAAGAAAGTCAAGGAGGAATATAACATCCAGAAGCTGTCCACAATCCTCCAGAAGGCGGCTATCAGACTGTAGTAGCGGCCTGTCTGGCTGAGGTCCGGCACCACCAGCGTGGTCACCTGCAGCAGGAAGTTGGGTGTGATGCACACGATGAACAAGACAGACGTGGCCATCAGCATCCGGGTCACACTCGCCTCCTTGCGGGTCATCTTCAGGTCACCTTGACCCTCAGGGGATGTCGTCGTCGTCGTTGCGATGGACATCACTGATCGACGCCAGGCGAGAGCTGCTCGAAGCTTGATGAGGTGATGGCGGTGGTGACGATGATGACGGACAGGAAGATCCCTGGCAACGCAGTGGCGTAGACGAAGATGTCGACGATGTCAATAATAGTCTGGTTCTTCAGGTAATACCTAGACATACATCATTCCGTTTATCGAGTTACAGTGTATGTTAATTACTTGAGTATATCAAAAGCAGACATTACTAACTGTAAACTATTTATCACTCTGTGTGCTGGTGTGGCCGACACTGGCTGACTGTATGACAAGCAGACATCGTGTGCCTGTGGCACTGCTGACCCCTCATGTTCACACCTAACCTTTATTTCCTTTCATATTTATTAACTATATAACAGTAGTTGTCAAGGCCAAATCTCTCGCTGAAACAAAAATTATTAGTAAAGGAAGCATGAAAAGGATTAGTTATTGAGGGGCCTAGCTTAAAATTTGGGAAACACGCAGGTAGATGTTTGTGTTTTGTGGCTTGAAAAATCACGTGTGGACACAGAATACGTGTGTGGTTCTTGTGTCTGTAACACTTACAATGTTACATAGATGATATTGTCAGTGATGTTAGTCAGGGGATCGAACCTACACGCGGGGATATGTTTGGGGACCACGATAGCGCACATGCCCGCAGTCAACAGGGTACAACCCACGACGATGATGGCGGCCATGGTGGACGTCTTGAGCAGCCTCTTGGCGTGGAAGGGACTGACGACACAGAAACACCGCTCACTGGCGATCACAGCCGACAGGAAGTGCGAGGCCCACACAGAACCTTTCATACCTTGGAAAGTAAGCAACAGTTAGTTCAAAATATAAAATATAAGATAATTGTGGTGTTTATTATAATATTAATTTCTCAATCCAGGAATGCGCTATAACTGTAGAACTATCAATCAAACTATTCACACAAGCAAAGTGATGCTAGAATTATCATTAAACTCCTGTCGATCATCTTTGAGTAATCTTTACATGAAACCTTGGGTTAGGAGAATGACAAAGCACAGAAATGGATCTCAAACTCTAAACAAAAAGGGACATAAATTGTATATCTTGTTTTGACGAAATTTGTCGACCTTAACAAGACATTTGATAGAGCCTTTAGAAGAGGCTGTATTGTGTCTTGAAGAAAATTATCTAGTAGGATTTGATTGAAGTCATGGAGAATCTGCACAAGACCTCAAACATCACAGGGAGTCTAAGACGACCATCTAGGACAACAGCAGCTCTCCGTGGGAAGCTCGTATCTGGCCTGTAGCTTTTACCATCTTGGAGAAAGTCTACATGAGTACATATCTTTATTGGTGGCAGATGACATCTTACGGTTCGCACATGACATTGCTTTCATGGAAGGCAACAAGAAATGTATGCAGCAGGTCAATAGTTTCAAGCAACTAGGAACAACCCTAAGTATGAAAGGTCAGCGACCCAAGGACACGTCCCCACTACAAAGGTGACAACAATATTGGGGAGGGTGAACAGGATCTGGCTTCTCAGCATCATCAGATTGGCTTCCAATTGCCAGGGTAACCAGAATGTGGCAGGATCGTCCCATACCACACCAAAAACCTTAAAGTAAACAAACAAACTCACCCAACACGTACGGCAAGAAGATCCAGGAGGGTCCGATTACCTCCCTGTACAGGAGTTCACTGCTGGCTATGAAGATATCAATGACAACGATTATATCGATGACTGCCAGGGCGAAGAGACAGAGGTTGATTCTCTCCCTTAGCCCCTGTTTGTAGAAGACGACGGCGCAGAGGACTTTGCCAGGGAGACCGAGGATGGTCAGCAGTGGAATGATTGCTCCGCAGCAAACGATGGTAGTCCAGTGTAGGGCCTGGAAATAAATGTCAGGATGGGTGACCTTTGTGAGAGTGACTGAGGTCGTCATTTGTTTGTGTGCAGCCGCCAGCACGTCGACTACCACAACTACAACCACTGCAACCGCTACAAGTACCGTTACCTCCTTCACTCTTTCTCCTCCCATGTCAACTGTCACATCTATTCTACTTTGAGGACAGTAAAGACGACGATGCCATTAAACTTGTACAACAGACACACCACAGTCTTGGTTCTCACGAGTTTCGTCGTTGTCGATGAGAATAGCCTCATAAGCGGTGATTTAGTCATGATGGCAGACACTTACTCAGCTCCTTGTAATCTGAGCGGTACTGCAATTGTTAGTATCATCTGTATTTCTTGCAGTGGCATCAGTGAACTCAGCAAATAGTTGTGTCTAACGAAATTCTGTTACAGAAACATTACTGGACAGATGTTCTCAAGTTTCTAGTTGTTATTTCTTCTAATGCAAGTTCTCTAGCTGTCGAAGAATATTTTGGGTTTACATACAGGTGTTTACGCATGCACACAAGGACACGCCTATAGGTAAATATCAACAAAGCAGGCAAGAAAAGCTAACAGATATCACGTGACGCTGATTACACACGCACGCACGTAGGTACTCTTCCCCCAACCCCCCACACACGTACATTGGAGTTCGGACAAGAGAATGAGGAGGACTTCTGGGTAGGTCTGCTCTAGACTTATCTACACCCTTTTCTTACCTGTTTGTTGTCCTGACTGGTGGATGTATGTACATCAGTGTGCTGTACCACCAGCTGTTCTCACCTGTTTGTAGGTGTTGTTGTCCTGACTGGTGGATGTATGTACATCAGTGTGGTGTACCACCAGACACTGGCCGCTGTACTGCTGCTGCTTCATGTCCCACACGGTCTGCTCGGACGTGGTGAGCACCGGGACTTGTGTCCACGTGGTCATGACGACCGTTATGTCAGACTGGTGACAGCGATCACTCTACCTTTATAATACACTCTGTACACGTATGATACAGACTTATAAAAGACGTTTCCGTTAACTAAGCGTGGGCGAATGTGAGCCTGTGAGAACACACACACACAGACACACGCTGTATGGTAAACTATCCTTTTTCTAGAATATCAGATGTAATATTAGCTGCCCAAACATTTACAGAGATATGAGTATACAGGTTTTCATTCCTGCTTATGGACACCAGCACACACACGTACACACACACACACACAAGCACACACAAGCACACACACACACACACGCACACGCACACACAAGCACACACACACACACAAGCACACACACACACACACACACACACACATATATTTACTGTTAGCAATGTTTGTGACAACCATTGTAGTATTTTCAGAGATGCTGTTGATTTTCCCCAGATAAACATGACTGCGCTCTTTTAAGCATTTGTTAAACATACTCTTAACTGTTAAGATGGTGACTACAATTACAATGGTCTCTTTCATTTTATTTCCCAGAAAATTATATTTATATCGAAGAAAAAAAAACTTTTTTGAAAATGAATATTTTCTCTCAAAACCACGTCCTTTGCGTGTGTATTTTGAGATTGTTTACCTATCTTTGATTAGTTCTCACCAAACACAAAACCAACAAATTTCATGTTATTATTTCGTTGTAGTGGAAAGCTATTTTTTTAGAATATAAGATTTAAGATTTGTACCCAGGCATTTACAAAGAGATGCAAATATATGTTCAGCACCAGCACACAGTAGCTTGTTTTGTCTACCTCTTTCTCCAGCACACCTGCAAGTACATCTAACAAAGGTGACACTTGTCAACCCAAAAAGGATGGTTGTAAAATATTTGAGACATTAGACTACTTAAGAAAAATCCTCATCTTCTACTTGGACAACTCTTTGTGTTTGTGTGTCTGTCGTCTGATGTCCTGCTCTGGGAGACGATTCAAGTGTTGTTAAGACGACTGAGCTGTTTACACATTTGTTTATACGAGGTACCGTTTGTTGGTGGTCAGTCCCCTCGGTGTCTGCTCATCATCAAACAGGTTTTTGACTTGTCAGTGGCTGAGGTTTGTCCGTGAGGGAAGTATAGAGAGACATGCTCTAGACACAGTGAGGCACTTACTTTGCTCTGACCC
The DNA here is from genome assembly GCF_003073045.1 of Pomacea canaliculata. Classification (NCBI taxonomy): domain Eukaryota; kingdom Metazoa; phylum Mollusca; class Gastropoda; order Architaenioglossa; family Ampullariidae; genus Pomacea; species Pomacea canaliculata. The sequence goes on from NC_037602.1 coordinate 990,070, forward strand.
TTGGCCTCAGAATATTCTTCTGTGGCTTAATCATCAGGTAATGTAGTTTGTGTGCATCATTGTTTTGCTGTAGACGGTTTTGTTATGAAATGTGTGTCGAGTGCCACGGTTGCGCGTGTGTGTGAGCCAGCCAGGGTACATGCTGCTTCTATTAATCATTAATTATAATCGTCAACCATTTTTTTCAGTGTAGTTACTGATCATTGGTATCTACATTTCAGATAATAGCCTTCTGTAGACAGGAAACTTGAGGAAGAGTTCACACAACTAAAATGTGCACCATTACTTACAAAGTTTAGAGTTGCACAAGTAAGTGGTAAGAAAAAAAGAAACATGATGTGAAAGAACAATCCTATCTACAGCAACAATACCCAGAGTGAAAGAATCTGTAATGTCAACAGGGACATCAAATACTGGACAGTGAGAAACTGAGAAACGACATGAACTAGAGATTGAAGACAATACAACCTTTACTTCATACATCATATTGCAAGTGTGATCAAGAGGCTACAGTGAGTTAGGCCACAAAAGGTAAAAATTAAACAAAGAATTTCTGCCACTGTGCCACAGGTCCAAGCATTATAATATACAATTCATAAACTAAAATAAGAAAAACATTAAACCTAAAGTGTATCACATTGTATGAAAGTTGTTTGTACACATTTACAAATATCTTCCCCAGTAAAGCTAAGGAATTCAAAGCGTTAGCTGCTCCATGCTTGGAGAGAGAGGAAAAGCAAACCCGAAGCTGTGTCTAAGTACAAAGACTCTGAAATCGCTGTGATGCCTAAATATTAAATTAGATGATATGTAATAAAAAACACGCTAAATACTGTAATACAGTAAAACATCAATGCAAAGTATGTATACAGTCTCTGTGTATGATTACATGTACATAGGAACTTGAATATGTATGAATATATAAACTGGTCCTAATAAAAATATATTATTTTAACATCTTTTAAGATTGACTTTTATGAAACAAATATAACTGCAACATTATAGGCGTTGATAGTGAGGAAGATATCTGCCTCAATTCGAATTACAGATTTTGAAGTCTAAGATTGATCCCATAGGGTGCGACATTGCCAAGGTCTTTGACCCAGAAGACCTCGCTGTCGTCGCCCGTCCTCAGGCCGTTGGCGGGCTGCAGCAGCTGACCCGTGGGGTTGCACGTGCTGCACGTGTTGCCATGGAACCACCAGCCCCCGCTGTGACGACTCGCGCAGTTGACGCTGCTGTCACCGTCGTTGTCGTTGTCGTAAGTGCTGAAGTTGGCGCCGCGCAGGTCAGACAGACAGTCGCCGGCAGGTTTTTTCCCGAGACTGAAACTGTCGAAGATGAACTGGTACAGAGAGTCCTCGCCTTTGACAACAAAGTTGTTGTAATATGTGTACAGCTTTGAGCCGTTTGTCAGATCCATCTGTGTTTGGACACAAATACACAACTTTTAACTTTTAAGAAAATAAAACCGACTTGAGCACTTAATTGGTAAGATTTATGATAAATGATTAATGATATATCAAGTTCTGTTTATGTATTTATTTTTATGGGAAAATGGTGCGAAAAACCTTGCGTGTTCTTGATGACCACATAAAAGGTAAATGAGAACATGCTGTAGAGGGTTAACTCATCACTCCGATGTATGATTACTCACCAGTTGCATTTCTTCTGCAACATATGATGTTAAGTATATTAAGCTCTTCATCGCAATTGTTCTTTCGGTATATACTTTAGAGAAATTGAATCCTTTTAATCAGCACATTGCTCTCCAGATGTAGAATATGGCGACCTGTGTAGACATGGATCAACTGACTCCCCCTGTTGTTACATAATTTAAAAGAAGTCAAACACTCTGTCACTTGCTATCGCCCGTTGTTCAAGCTTATCGCAATTCATTATTTTTAAATTCTCTGACAAAGAACAAAAGTTTACTTATTTAGTGCAGGAAGTACCTACCTGGACGTTGAGTTGGTACTTCCGGTTCTGTGACGTCAGAATGTGCATGTTTTCCAGTCCCAGCCAATGGGTGTCACTCACATTGCCGAAGCCATCGCGATACTCTCGCCAAGATCTCGTGAAGTTGACTTTGTTGTTCCGTCTCGTCATTAACGTCGACATTTCATTATAACAGGTCACTGGAAAGGCCACATTGTCTGTAGGGCGTATCATCCGAACGACTGCACTGGCTTGTCCACTAATTTTGTAATCAGAGCAATCTGAAAAGAAATAAACAACGCCTTGTGTTTACAATGTTTACTGTCATTACCTCACTCCAATACTGCTCACGTGGTTAATGCTGGGGAAAATAAACAGATTTCTTAGTCTCTCTGGTCTTGATTGGTTATCTGACAAGTGTTTGATGATGATGACGATGATGATAATAATAATAATAATAATAATAATAATAATATAATAATAATAATAATAATAATAATAATAATAATAATAATAATAATAATAAGAGATGACTGTAGATGTAACAGTAACGACTCCAGAGAATAAGGTGAGTGACATCAGGAGAACACTGGGAAGATATTGAGTGATCTTGAGAATATGAAGGAATGTGATCACATGTAACTACAAGAGGCTGACCATCACTTAGTTCATTCACTGCAGCTCAAGGGCTGTCAGAGCGAGTGAAGTGGGGGAGTGGACTGCAGCCAGTAGAAACAACAGTTCGCACTTCAAAATAACCTTACATAAATAACTTTATGTACATTATATACATTATATAAATAACTTTATGTACATTACGTACACAATAAAATAACATTATATAAATAACATTATAAATAACTTTATATAAATAACTGTATATACATTATACAAATAGCATTATATAAATAACATTATACACATTATACAAATAACTTTATATAAATAAATTTTATACATTATATACAGTCCTGTTGCAAACCAGAAGAAGAATACAACCCAGTAGAAGCACGTGTAAGCATGATGGAGAGACATGAGAGGTGTAATGCTGCCGGAAGTACCAGAAGTCTACAAAATGTTCCTCTTAAAGTTCACTTGACTGATAATCACAGAACTCAGGTCAGTCAGTACATGCTAAATATAGAATAGTGATGTCATGGTACAGGGGACGGGAGGTGGACTATGGGCATGACGTCATGTAAGTTCTGCGTCATCACACCTTTGACGTCACTGTTTCCTTTCTTTTGTCGTCAGTGGTAATCAGACATGGCGCTGTGTGTGTTCGACTGACATGTTTGTTTGTTGTGTCTGCCCGGACAGTCGTAGAGCAGCGGTTGATAACTTATCACTGTATTATATTTATGATGTAAATAGAACAATTAAAAAAAAAATCCAAGAAAGTCGAAAGCAGGAAGCGTCACCTCTCATGGGTCCTAGCTCGCAGTTATCTCCCATAAAGCCTGGCAGACAGTCACAGGTACCAGCGCTAGGTGTCCCTCCATTCTGGCAAAGTTCTTTCTGAAACATTTGGTCTTACAATTTACAATTACAATCTTTTACACGAGGAAATTTAAATCATTTCAGTTGATAGCGTGTAGGTTCTGGAAAGTATATTTTAAACTTTTGATCTAAACAGACTTCATGAGTGATGTTTCCAAAATGGCCGATGAGTTCTAACGTAAATTCATATTCTACTCACAATGTAGTATAACTTGAGTAATCCACAAGGACAACTACAGGTAGTGCTCATACGCTAGCAATATACAGATAAGTACATAATCTACATGTTCACAACAGTGAATAAGTTCTCTATCTCTCTCAACATATACATACTTATATCTCACACACACACACAGAGTAACAGTAGTCACTGTAGTTGCACTACATTACGTGACGTCAGGCTGACACAACATAACGGTCACTAGAGCAGATCACGTGTATGGTACGTGCAATAAATGCAGTCAGTGAGAACTACTCACGTGACGGCCCATTATCAGAAATAGTGAGGGAGGTAATCGATGGAGGAACAAGTCCTAAAAGTTCCAAAAAAGTGCACATTCTATTTTTGTAAATATTGTATTCTTGTATTACATAATATTACAATTAATTTGTGGGAAAATGATAAAGTGTGATAAATTTTGTTTATTATACTCCTGGTTATTTTTGAATAAGCTTTTTATTTCCTTTGTCTTTATCATTCGAGGATGAAAATGAAAAAACAAATGAAGCACCAAATTAAATGCTGAGTTTCAAATGTCAGGAACGCTTGTGTAGCAAAGTGTAGACAAAAATATGGCAACATGCACTAAGCACAGTAAGTACACCTAGTTACCTTCTGTAAATACACCGCGGCGTCAGTAATGACCTCCATGTTGACACAATCCGCCGCCGCTACCTGTTGCGACAGGTGACAAGTCTTGGCGGCACGATCAAAGATGACGGAGTTACATGATGGCGACGAGGCGCAGACAACAGTGCAGCTCAAGATGCTGGTGCTGGTCACAGTCTGCTCCACCTGGTAATCTCGGGGCACGTGACGTGGACAGGTGGGCGGCTTGTGGAATTTGACTGAGCTGATGGCAGTCTTCTGACAGAGGGACAGAGGCGGCTGGCAGCAGGACAAGAACACAGCGATGAAGGTTCCTTTAAAATACATCTTGACGAGAAACGACAGCAAAACGATGTCAGTGGAAACAATATCAACAAGGTGTTCGGACTGATTGTCTCAGCACTGTCACTGATGTACCTCGACAAACACCCGCTGATATGACAGGTGTCCCTTAATAAAGGTTGCTGATATTGCCTTGGAGCGTGTTTGCACAGCTTTGCCGACTGTTGTGGGGATAAACAGTAAACAAGCGCAAGGTTCATCAAAGTTCAGCGAAGTTTAGCAAAAGTGAAATCGTTTAGCTTTTCTTTTCTGAAGGGTTCGCGAAAACACTTGAAAAGACTTAAAATGATTCAGGTACACAGCAAAGAAACAAACCATCTGTTGCATACACACACACACATGCACACACACAAAGTTCAAGTGCTTACAAGTGCTTACAAGTGCTTGCACGGAGCAAAAGTCGTGCTTGGGAAATGCCTGACCTGCTGTTGGCGGATTTCCTGTTCAAGTCTTTCACCTGGAGTCTGTTGTTCCTGTGACAAGACCACGGGACGTCCACGTCTCTGGAATATTTCCCAATGGCTTCCATGGAGATGAAAAATGGTTTTCTTAGTTTACAGTTCGCTGTTAATCTTTCGCTGTTACATCTTTCAGGAAAATGCTTTCAGCTCAGTCGTGTTCTCTGTCTTCCATCTGTCCATCTCAGGTGCTCCGACAGTACAAGGTGGTCAAAGTTTTCTTTTACTCAAGACCAAATAAATCTGTCCTGTTAATTTCTTAAGATTTCTAAGAACAAAAATGACTCGACGGCTACAGTTTTTTTTAAAGTTTATATGTTAATCGTGTGCACAGTCACAATGTCTGGTCATCCTGTCACTTCTTTTATTGTTTTTCATCTTTCCTCTTTTTCTCTTTGATTCTTTCTTCTGTGTACAGCTCTTAACTTTCTCTCTTTGCTCGAAGTACTCAAAACATTCCTTGTACTTTGTAATAAACTTTGCTCAGTCGCTTGCTGATCAAATCAGAGAAAAAGGTATCAATGTCCAGTGAAAGGGGGAGACTATACAGTAGTCAGATTGTTGTGTCTGTCTTGTAGATAACATGTACCACGTGACTTGCTATCAGTCAGTGAGTGCGACCTGCTGTAGGACACACTACAGTCGTCAGTTCCGGTCTGTAGAACATCTGGAATTGTCATCGTCCTCCGTGTTCTAGAAGCTGGCGGAGTAGGGCTGCGCATGTCAAGGTCTTTTTTTTTTTAAAGGTCAGCAGGTTGAGCAGAGTTCAAGTGACTTTTAAAGTGTAAATGACTTTCGCTTGGGTTTAAATATTTTTGAATCTGAGGCCAGATGTGTTTTTGCATTGTATTTCTTCTCCAGCTGCAGGGACAGCTGTGCATACAATGTACAGTATCATTAGTGTCATTAGTGCTTCCTGCCCTCTGTGGTGTGGATGTCCTGAGAGTGGATTTAAAATTTGAATAGTTTTCGGTCTGTATCCTTTAGTATCCTTTAAACCAGGGGTGGGCAATTAATTTTACCAATGGGCCGCATGAGACATAGGGATGGTTTTAGAGGGCCGGACTAATATAGTTAACTCAGTTTTACCCAATACTGTATATCTAGTATATATACTGGCAGGCGGGCCAGCGTGCGGGCCGGTCAGAGACACAAGGCGGGCCGGATCCGGCCCGCGGGCCGGCCTTTGCCCAGGTCTGCTTTAAACAATAGTAAATACATATTTGGCTGTTATTCAAGCCTATATGTATACATTTGAATGTATTTCAATGTGTACCATGTTTATTATGACAGGACATATTCCACTCTACAACACTTTCAAGCACATAAAAAATGTAAAGTTTGGATAACAGAAAGAAGAAGGAAAGAAATGGTGTGCTTATTGACTGTGTACTGTTACTGTTGACGAGTCAATGTTTTTCAGATTTTAAGGTAAAAAAATACTTAAAATCTTTATTTGCTGATAGAAAAAAGGTGTTGAACTCTTAAAGGAACTTTGCTGATCTTGAAATCGTTCAGCTCAGTTCAACAGGAAGAGTATCCGGCTCGTCAGAGTCGAGGAGTGTCTGAGTGTCTGAGTGTCTGAATGTCTGAATGTCTGAGTGTCTGAATGTCTGAATGTCTGAGTGTGAAACAAACCGAATGTCCTGAATGTGCCGACACTGACAGTGTTGAATGTCTGAGTGTCTGAGTGTCGAGGAACTTGAGCACAAAGAAGTTTCTAGAATGAGGTGTATTGTTCTTTGTGGTCAACGATTTGCGCGAGACTTGAAGAAACAAGGTCATAAAAATAATAAAGAAAAGTCTCGGCTAGAGAAGGGAACTTCTGAGGAACATTGATTAACTTTCGCGTACTGTAACGGTCTGATCTTCAAACTTTCTTCCGAATGTTGAGATCACTTCACCACTGTCTTCCTCCTCATCCTCACACGCACACACCCAAACTCACGGACACACATGCAAAGATAGATACGAGTAGAACGAACGATTGAACGAACGATTGAACGAACGAATGAAGTTTTTATTGACATAGATCACGTAGTCTCAACATTCCGGTATATTGAAACAAAATGATTGTTGTATAGTATATCATAATACAGCATTAGAATAATATTATATCTAGGGTACTACATGGTCACCAAACATTTCCACTTATTGTAGATATTGTCTAAATAATGTAATACAATAAAACATCAATACAAAGTGTACAGTCTTTGTATGTATGATTACATGCACATATGAACGTGAATACATACACAAATATACACTTGTCTTAACACAAAATATTATTTTAACATCTTTTAAGATTGACCTTTAAAAAACAAATACAACTGCTACATTAAAGGCATTGATAGTGAGGAGGAGATCAGTCTCAATGCGAGTTACAGAGTTTGAAGTCTAAAGTTGACAAAAGTCGGTTGGGGAGCCGACATTGCCAAGGTCCTTTGACACGGTGACCATGACCTCGCTGTACGTCGCCCGTCCTCAGGCGTTGGCGGGCTGCAGCAGCTGACCCCGTGGGGTTGCACGTGCTGCACGTGTTGCCGTTCAAATGGTACCACCACCACCCCCGCTGTGACGACTCGCGCAGTTGACGCTGCTGTCACCGTCGTTGTCGTTGTCGTAAGTGCTGAAGTTGGCGCCGCGCAGGTCGGACAGACAGTCGCCGGTAGGGTTGAGTACGGAATTCAAACTGTCGAAGTGGAACTGGTACAGAGAGTCCTCGCCCTTGACAACGAAGTTGTTGTAAATGACGTACAGCTTTGAGCCGTTTTTCAGTTCCACCTGTGTTTGGACACAAATGCACAACCTAAATGTTGTCAGAAAAATACTTGTCACAAAAATAAAATCAGTTGTTACAAAATACTGACGGCCCGCTGTTGACAACATTTTAAGTTCAGCAGCACGGAACAGCCGACATGAGCACTTATTTGATAAGATTTATAATATATTATTAATGATATATAAAGATATATAAAGTTCTTTTTATCTATTTATTTTTATGGGAAAATGGTGCCAAAAATCTTACATGTTGACATGGAAACATGTTTTAGAGTGTTAACTCATCGCTCTGATGTATTGTTTACTGACCAGTTGCATTACCTCTTCAACATATTAAGGCAGTGGTTCTCAAAGTATTTCGGACCGCGGACCACGTTACTTAGGTAAAATATATGGCGGACCACCAAGGCCTAAAATCACTTCTGTACTATGAATTTCAATTTTAAATTGCGCGCATTTGTTTTATTAGATTAATTCAAAAACTAAATTTCCATTTGTAGAAAGTAATATAGTAATAAGTTGACATAAACTGTCCTACGGCCTAACCTCGTTCTTTGTAATTAAAATGTTGGTCATTCGGTGGCAGAAGGGAATGTTATGCGAGGTATGGAATGAACGCATTTTAAACATCTACCTGGATTTGCTGACATATTTGACAACTGTCAGCCGCGGACCACCTGACTTATGTCCGCGGACCACACTTTGAGAACCACTGTATTAAGGTCTTCGTGGCAATTGGTCTTTCAGTATATACTCTACAGAAATTGAGTTCTTAGCGCATTGCTCTCCAGATGTAGAATATGGCGACCTGTGTAGACATGGATCAACTGACTCCCCCTGTTGTTACATAATTTAAAAGAAGTCAAACACAGTGTCACCTGATATCACCCCATTGTTCAAGCTTATCTCAATTCATAAAGGTTTTTTCTTTTAATTTCGCGCACCCTGACGAAAAAAGAGAAAAGCTTACTTATTTTAGTGCAAACATTCTTTGTTGCGAAAGTTTGTACCTACCTGGGACTAATTGAGTCGGTATTTCCCGGTTCTGTGACGTCAAATGTGCATGTTTTTCACCTCGAATCAGTCCAGCAGCCAATGGGTGTCGAGGACTCATATCAACCGAAGCGACATAGGACACCACGCGATACTCTCGCCAAGATCTCGTCACCTGAAGTTCATTGACTTTTTGTTGTTCCGGCCTCATTCATCAACGTCGACATTTCATTATAAGCAGGTCACTGGAAAGGTCACATTGTCTGTAGGGCGTATCATGACGAACGACTGAATTGGCTTGTCATCACTAATTTTTGTAATCAGAGCAGTCTGAAAAATAAACAACGCCTTCTGTTTACAATGTTTTCACTGTCATACCTCTAACTCCAATACTGTTCACCTGGTTATGCTGGGGAAAATAAACAGATTTCTTGTCTCTCTGGTCTTGATTGGTATCTGACAAGTGTCTTTGTTGATGATCGATGATGATGATGATGGATGATGAGATGATGATTGATGATGATGATGATAATGATTGTATGATGATTAATATATAATAATCAAACAAAATTTGCTAAAGTGCATCGCAAACAATTAGTAAGAAGATGTAGAACAATCACAAGCACAATAGTTTTATGTAGAACATTAACTCTCTAAAAATCTATCCACTCGAAATGATAACAAGATGCTCAGAACATTGGAACTAACTAGTGAATAACAAAGATGTTAAAGACATACAAAATAGCAACGAAGGGAAGATGTAAAAAGGAAGAGCAAGCTGAGACTCAGGCAGTAAAGGGAGATACATACTTTTTATGTGCTTTGTAGAGTGTTTGTAGCAGTAAGACTTCAGAGAATAAGGTGAGTGACATCACGAGAACACTGGGAAAGATATTGTAGGTATGATCTTGAGAATATGAAGGAATGTGATCACATGTAACTACAAGAGGGTGACAGTCATTACAGTTTATTTCCAACTGCAGCTATGTACAGCGCTAGGGCTGTCAAAGCGAGTGAGCGGGGGAGTGGACTGCAGCGCATAGAAACAACAGTTCCCGAAATACTTCAAAATAACCTTACATAATTAACTTTATGTACATTACGTACACAATTAAAATAACATTATATAAAATAACAGTTTTAAATAACTTTATATAATAACTGTATATACATTATAAATAGGCATTTATATAAATACCGTGATATTATACACATTTATATAAAATAACGTTCTATAAATAAAATTTTGTATCATTATCTGTATACAGTCCTGTTGCAAACTCCGTGCCCAGATACAGAAAAAGCAAAAAATACAAATCCTAATGTCTCATACTAAAACCTAAGTAGAAGCACGTGTAAGCATGATGGAGAGACATGAGAGGTGTAATGCTGCCGGAAGTACCAGAAGTCTACAAATGTTCCTCTTAAAGTTCACGTGACTGATAATCACAGAACTCAGGTCAGTCAGTACATGCTAAATATAGAATAGTGAAAAGATGTGGTACAGGGGACGAGGAGGGTTGCAATCCACTTGGACTATGGGCATGACGTCATGTAAGTTCTGCGTCATCACAGCTTTGAACGTCACTACTGTTTCCTTCCTTTTGTCGTCAGTGGTATCAGACATGGCGCTGTGTGTGTTCGACTGACATGTTTGTTTGTTGTGTCTGCCCGGACAGCCGTAGAGCAGCGGTTGATAACTTATCACTGTATTATATTTATGATGTAAATAGAACAATTAAAGAAATCCAAGAAAGTCGAAAGCAGGAAGCGTCACCTCTCATGGGTCCTAGCTCGCAGTTATCTCCCGTAAAGCCTGGCTGACAGTCACAGGTACCAGCGCTAGGTGTCCTCCGGTCCATCTTTGTGCAAAGTTCTTTCTGAAACATTTGGCTCTCTCAAGGGTACACAATTTACAATTACAATCTTTTAACGCAGGAAATTTAAATCATTTCAGTTGATAGCGTGTAGGTCTGGAAAGTAATTTTAAACATTTGGTCTTACAATTTACAATTATATACTCCATCTTTTACACACTCAGAATTTAAATCATTTCAGTTGAAATCTCCACAAGGACAACTACAGGTAGTAGTTAATACACTGGCATATACAGAGTAAGTAATAATCTATCATGTTGAAAAGATGAATAAGCTCTCTCTCAAACTGGCTCTATACATACTCATATCACACCACACACAGTAACAGTAGGTACAGTAGGTGCACTACAGTACGTGACGTCAGCTGACACAACATAAACGGTCACTAGAGCGGAGAGAAGATTCACGTGTATGTACGTGCAGTAAATGCTGTCACTGCTCGGGGAACTCTCATTGTTATTAAACGTGACAGTGGCCCATTATTGACACAATAGTGATGGGGAGGTACTCGTCTCCCTTTCATGGGAGGGAACAAGTCCTAAAAGTTCAAGAAAGTGCACATTCTATTTTTGTAAATTGTATTCTTGTCGGGAGGCCAGGAGAGGATTACATAATATGTACAATGTGGAAAAAAGAATGTTTGTTGGAAATGGATGAAAAGTGTGATAAATTTCTTTGTCTTTTTCGGGATTATACGATAATATTTATAATAAATCTGGTTATTTTTCAATATTGCTTGGTTGCGAAATTTTTTTTAAAAATATTTTCCAAGAGGATTATAACTTCTTTGGAGTAAAGAAATTTGTCTTTATCAGAATAGGAGATTCGAGGATGAAAATGAAAGAAAAAAGCAAATAACAAGGGAACATTCTATTCTCATAGTCACTCACCCTCCAGGAAGTGCTGAGTCCGTGTTTCAAATGTGAACAGGAGGTCGGCACGCGATTTTTGTGTAGCACTGTAAGTGTAGACAAATGTGTGTGTGCATATGGCAACATGGTTTGGTTTCTTTGCACTAAGCACGTACAAGTGTTTTCGCGTATCCTCAGAAAGAAGAGTTACCTTCTGTAAATACTTTGCTCTGTCATGCGCTCCGCGGCGTCAGTAATGACCTCCCACTCCATGTTGACACAATCCCGCCGCCGCTACCTGTTTGAGCGACAGGTGACAAGTCTTTTGGCGGCACGATCAAAGATGACGGAGTTACATGATGGCGACGATGCGCAGACAACAGTGCAGCTCAAGATGCTGGTGCTGGTCACAGTCTGCTCCACCTGGTAATCTCGGGGCACGTGACGTGGACAGGTGGGCGGCTTGTGGAATTGACTGAGCTGATGGCAGTCTTCTGACAGAGGGACAGAGGCGGCTGAAGCGGACAAGATAAGCGATGAAGCTTCTTTAAAATACATCTTGACGAGCGACGACAGCAAAACGATGTCCAGTGGAAACAATATCAACAAGATGTTCGGACTGATTGTCTCAGCACTGTCACTGATGTACCTCGACAAACACCCGCTGATATGACAGGTGTCCTTAAATAAAGGTTGCTGATATTGCCTTGGAGCGTGTTTGCACAGCTTTGCCGACTGTTGTGGGGAAAATAAACAGTAAACAAGCGCAAGGTTCATCAAAGTTCAGCGAAGTTTAGCAAAGTGAAATCGTTTAGCTTTTCTTTTCTGAAGTGTTCGCGAAACACTTAAAAGACTTAAAACCCATTTAGGTACCAGCAAGAAACAACAACCATCCTGTTCATTTGCACCGGACACACCACACACACACACACATGTTCCTCTGGTCACACACACACACACCACAGAGCCACACACACACAGCACACACACACACACACACACACACACACTGCTCACACACACACACACAACTACAACACCGCTATTTTTGTGCTGCTGTATGCAGGTTCGACAGTGCCACAGTCTTCACTTCTGTGTTTGTCCAATAGTTCCAGCAGTGTAAGTTCAAGTGCTTACAAGTGCTTACAAGTGCTTGGAGGGAGCAAAAGTCGTGCTTGAGAAATGCTTGACCTGCTGTTGGCGGATTTCCTGTTCAAGTCTTTCACTTGGAGTCTGTTGTTCCTGTGACAAGACCACGGGACGTCCACGTCTCTGGAATGTTTCCCAGTGGCATCCATGGAGATTAAAAATGGTTTTCTTAGTTTTCTGTTCGCTGTTAATTTATATCTTATAGCTCAATCGTGTTCTCTGTCTTCCATCTGTCCACCTCAGATGCTCCGATAATACAAGGGGGCAAAGTCCTTTTTTTGTACTTAAGACAAAATAAATCTGTCTTGGTATTTTCTTAAGATTTCTAAGAACAAAAATGACTCGACGGCTAAAGTTAATTTTTTAAAGTTTATATGCAAATCGTCTGCACAGTTACAATGTCTGGTCATCCTGTCACTTCTTTTATTGTTGTTCCTCTTTGATTCTTTCTTCTGTGTACAGCTCTTAACTTTCTCTCTTTGCTCGAAGTACTCAAAACATTCCTTGTACTTTGTAATAAACTTTGCTCAGTGCTGACAAATCAGAGAAAAAGGTATCAACGTCCAGTGACAGGAGAGACTATACAGTAGTCAGATTGTGTGTCTGTCTTGTAGATAACATGTACCACGTGACTTGCTATCAGTCAGTGAGTGCGACCTGCTGTAGGACACACTACAGTCGTCAGTTCCGGTCTGTAGAACATCTGGAGTTGTCATCGTCCTCCGTGTTCTAGAAGCTGCCGGAGTAGCGCTGCGCATGTCAAGGTCTTTTTTTTTTAAAGGTCAGCAGGTTGAGCAGAGTTCACGTGACTTTTAAAGTGCAAATGACTTTCGCTTGGGTTTAAATATTTTTGAATCTGAGGCCAGATGTGTTTTTGCATTGTATTTCTTCTCCAGCTGCAGGGACAGCTGTGTATACAATGTACAGTGTCATTAGTGTCATTAGTGCTTCCTGCCCTCTGTGGTGTGGCTGTCCTGAAAGTGGATTTACAATTTGAATAGTTTCCGGTCTGTATCCTTTAGTATCCTTTAAACAATAGTAAATACATATTTGGCTGTTATTCAGGCCTACATGTATACATTTGAATGTATTTCAATGTGTACCATGTTTATTATGACAGGACATATTCCACTCTACAACACTTACAATCACATAAACAAATGTAAAGTTTGGATAACAGAAAGAAGAAGGAAAGAAATGGTGTGCTTATTGACTGTGTACTGTTACTGTTGACGAGTCAATGTTTTTCAGATTTTAAGGTAAAAAATACTTAAAATCTTTATTTGCAGATAGAAAAAAAGGTGTTGAACTCTTAAAGGAACTTTGCTGATCTTGAAATCGTTCAGCTCAGTTCAACAGGATGAGCATCCGGCTTGTAAGAGTCGAGGAGTGTCTGAGTGTCTGAGTGTCTGAATGTCTGAATGTCTGAGTGTCTGAGTGTCTGAATGTCTGAATGTCTGAGTGTCTGAGTGTCTGAGTGTCTGAGTGTCTGAATGTCTGAGTGTCTGAATGTCGAGGAACTTGAGCACAAAGAAGTTTCTAGAATGAGGTGTATTGTTCTTTGTGGTCAACGAGTTGCGTGAGACTTGGAGAAAGAAGGTCATAAAAATAATAAAAAAAGTCTCGGCTAGAGAAGGGAACTTCTGAGGAACATTGATTAACTTTCGCGTACTGTAAGGGTCTGATCTTCAAACTTTCTTCCGAATGTTGAGATCACTTCACCACTGTCTTCATCCTCATCCTCACACGCACACACCCAAACTCACGGACACACGCAAAGATAGATACGAGTAGAACGAACGATTGAACGAACGAATGAAGTTTTTATTGACATAGATCACGTAGTCTCAACATTCCGGTATATTGAAACAAAATGATTGTTGTATAGTATATCATAATACAGCATTAGAATAATATTATATCTAGCGTACTACATGGTCACCAAACATTTCCACTTATTGTCCTAGATAACCAATGAGAGCGTGCAACAGTCATGTTGCCTGTAGAATTTTAAAGACTTTTTAATTATCCTTTTATTATCACTTCAGTGAAAGGGCTTCGTGCTGAGCAGAAGAAGTTGTCGAAATATTTTATAATACTGGTGTTAATGACAGTAGTGTTGTAAATCTCAATCGTTGTATGTTGAGCACAGTGTAACAGTGTATCACCCTGGATGTTTACGAGGCTACTCTGACCTTACTTGTTTAATATATTCACTATGAAAACATTGTGTCGAACAGGAAAGCATGATATCAATAATGGAAGATATTTAACATTGGCAACACAGGGAGTAAGCAAACCTTTCTTTCAAGACTCGCTAAAATGCAGGAGGTTGTAACAGTAACCGTAGCATGCAAATCACAAGTCACCTGCTTTCATCCCCCCCCCCCATAACTTTAAGCACCTATACATTCAAGTTCGTTTATTTAAATGCTGAAATTAAGCTCTTAAACCCATGTGACAATGTTTGGTCTTTGTCGTTTTTGCTTTCGCTCGGTCTTGCTAACTTATTCTGCCCTCGTTGAGCTTGACTGAAGATTTATAAAGGAGAAAACCTTTAAGGTAAGTAAAGTGAGAGCAATCGACTCACACACTTGTACCGTGGTAAAGACGCTCTCTTCAAATGATTTATATATATTTTTAGCATAATTTCTGCAAAAAAGTGGTAATAAACAGTCGGTCACAAAACCCTTGCTTTTATAGACACGTGACTTCTGCAAAAGGTCGTTAATAAAGCTCAATCAACTTATGTGATGTCAGATTTCTTTCCTAACGAAGGTCGCACGAGTAAGTATATATGTAAGTATACATAGAAAACAAAATGAGTGTATTCACCAAGATCTGTGAAAGCAACATTTTGCTCTGTTACTAATTATTAAAATTATTTGGCGCCCCACTAGTGCTTTATCACAGGACCTCTCTGTCCTTGCATACAGCTCCCTGAGAAAATGTGCTTATGATGAAGGGACTGCCACGACAAAAGTTCCAATAACTGACGATAGATAGCCCCACAATAAATGTGACGAGAGCTAGCCTCATAATAAATATAAATGTGAGGAGACCTAGCCCCACAATAAATGTGACAGAAGGAAACCCATCAGATCATGGAATGCCTGCACCCATCTGTCTGGCTACCTGAGAAACAAATCTCACAAGCAAGCTGGAGTCGTACCACTGGCACACTGTGGAGCTGGTGACAGTCCGGTGGACTCACTCTGGAAGACAGAAGGAAGGAATGTCGCAAGACCTGGACAGTGAGGAAGACATGGAACTCGAGCATATAACACTCATTCATTCAAAAGGAAACGGCTGTAATCATTGTTCAGAAGTAAGTTGCTGGAGCATTATGTAACAATAACTATTTAGAAGGAACTGGCTGTCATCAGTTACATCCCCATTTTAAGCAGACTGAAACTTCAGTCAGAAGGCCAAGGTGGGCTCAAATGATGACTGATGACAGCCAGACACAGCAACACGATTAGATGCAACCAGTGACAGAGGTCTGAGTCTTCGCCGAGCCTTCGATTATTAAACCCGATAACCTTTAACCCCAGAAGGATCGAGTACGATATCCTTGTACTGTTCTAATGGTTTGGTCTAGAAATAAATCAGTTCTCCACAGATTCATGTGTAGCGCTTCATAAATCCAAACATGTGGATGAAAAAATACCCTTTATGTATTACCATGTCTATGTCCAAAGAGTAGTTTATCTTAGTATTGATGCAGTGATGGTGTCAATGAGAAGATAAAATCTTATTTTTAAAACAAAGTGTTGTCTAACATTTACCAAGAGGTCAGTCCAGATGCCAGCATAGCAAAATATCCTTTAGTGCTTAGGAAAATCACTTAGTCCCCTGACCTTCGTCGATAAAGTGAAGTCCATGTTCAAAGCCGACTATCCTTCCATGTTCTCTAGCCCTAACCCTCACACTAGTTCAGCCTGACGACGATCAACGTAGATACTAGTTTCTTTATTGTCGAGGAAGAATAGGTTCACTGAACCCAACCTTGATTTTAAGTATTTTAGCACTTGAGGGCATGTGGTACACCGAGACAAAATATAATTACTTGCCACGGTCCTACTGGTAATGAAAGGTCACATCAAGTTTTGAAATATTTCATCGGGAGCTAATATTATTGTTGTTATTATTTATTTGTGCTTATTATCGTGTACATTTCACAAAATGATGCAGGTGTTATGGATACAATTTTATTCCTTCAAGGAACACTGATGACCTTTATCGTTGTAACCTCTCCTCTTGTTTAACATTTCTTTAACCATACCTCTGAACTTTGACCCCATTTTAAAGTAGACAAAAAACGGGCAAGACGAGTTCATCATCCAGAAGCAGTACACGATCCTCCAGCAAGAGGATATCAGATGTTGGTAGAGTCCTGTCTGGCTGAAGTCTGGCACCACCAGCGTGGTCACCTGCAGCAGCAAGTTGGGTGTGATGCACACGATGAACAAGACAGACGTGGCCATCAGCATCCGGGTCACACTCGCCTCCTTGTGGGTCATCTTCAGGTCACCATCAGAAGATGTCGATGACGCTGCTGTTGTCGTCTTGAAGACGGTTGACTGACGCCAGGCGAGAGCTGCTCGAAGCTTGATGGAGGTGATGACTGTGGTGACGATGATGACGGACAGGAAGATCCCCGGCAGCGCAGTGGCGTAGACGAAAATGTCGAAAATGTCGATAACAGTTTTATTCTTCAGGTAATAACTGGTTATAAAGGACAAAATAGTAACAGATTAAATGACAAGTTCAGTTAGGTGTATGAACCTAAAGACACCTTTAACAACATACAGTATTTTCAGTTTAGAAGTGAGCAAAGAATGAAACATTTTCCAGGCAGATGTACTGAACGATTGTTTGAGCGATTCACTATTTGATTGCCATCGTATCAACAAACCCTGGGGGTAAAGGACGCAGCATTCACATCGTGTGCATACAGATCAGGGCAGTAAAGACAAATGGATTACAATAATGTGGCATATTAAAAGAAACTTTATAAGACAAGGGCAGACACTCCACACATTTATTATTTAGGCTCAATTGTCTATATGAGGATTGATGCCAGAAAGCTTTCCACACTAGCGCAGACATCAACGGCGGTCACCTAACCCAACCCTGAAGCACATGTGGTAATACAAGTCAGCGGGGTGATGATTTTTTGTTGACTTACTTTGTCACATAGACGATATTGTCCGTGATGTTAGTCAGGGGATCGAACCTACACACAGAGATATGTTTGGGAGCCACGATAGCGCACATGCCCGCAGTCAACAGGGTACAACCCACGACGATGATGGCGGCCATGGTGGACGTCTTGAGCAGCCTCTTGGCGTGGAAGGGACTGACGACACAGAAACACCGCTCACTGGCGATCACCGCCGACAGGAAGTGCGAGGCCCACACAGAACCAAACAGTCCTGTTGAAAGCAGACAACAATAAGCTTTCTTAGACAATTGCTGTTTGATGAAACTTACCAGAGATTTCAACCTTTCAACGGTGTCTACTCATAGTACAGTGTCTACTGACACTGCACACTATATGTAGGTGTTTACTAACATTGGATTCTGCATTGTACAGTGTCTACTCACACTTCGCACTACATTGTTCACTCCTTCATTTTCATCATTGTTGTCGCTCTAACCTCCACCATTGCCCGACTTTCTGGCATCTAGTGTCAACGACCCTTGTGTACAGCAGTGGCTTAACACAAAAAAGCACATGGCACAGAACTTTCTGGAACTTAAATGTCCGGTCTGTCATCGACACAGCTTACTTGTAGACAACAAGGAGAACACAAAGGACAAGTAAAACTACAGGACACCACACAACTCGTGTCGATGACAATAAGACTCACCACATATTATCGGCGTGACTACCCAGGAGGGACCACTCACTTGCCGGTACAAGAGTTCACTGCTGATGATAACAATTACCATGACAACAATCAGGTCGATGACAGCAAGCACAAAGAGACAAAGGTTGATTCTCTCCCTTAGGCCCTGTCTGTAGAAGACCGCGGCGCTCAGCACGTTGCCAGGGAGACCGAGGATGGTGAGCAGTGGTGTGAGTACCCCGCAACAGACGATGTCTACCCAGTGCAGCACCTGGATATAGACGTTAGGGTAGGTTAGTCTTAGCAAGATATTTTACATGAGATGATAGTTTGGTTTTGTTCAATGGCCACAGCTACCCTGGCGCCTCTGAGTCTTTTACAGCTGTTCTCACCTGTGTGTAGGTGTTGTTGTCCTGACTGGTGGATGTATGTACATCAGTGTGCTGTACCACCAGCTGTTCTCACCTGTTTGTAAGTGTTGTTGTCCTGACTGGAGGATGTATGTACATCAGTGTGCTGTACCACCAGCTGTTCTCACCTGTTTGTAGGTGTTGTTGTCCTGACTGGTGGATGTATGTACATCAGTGTGCTGTACCACCAGACACGGGCCGCTGTACTGCTGCTTCATGTCCCACACGCTCTGCTCGGATCTGGTGAAGACCGGGACTTGTGTCCACGTGGTCATGACGACCAAAGTACGTTGGTGCGCCTTGTGCCAGCGATCGCACCGCCTCCAAGAACACAGTGTACCAAAATCACATCAACTTAAAGAAGTCATCTCAGGTAGATGTCTCTGTGTTGTTTGCAGATCCTCTTTAAACTTATTAGGTATAAAATCGAAAAAAGCGAAAGAATTACTTACTTAATCGCGCGCACACACACACACACTGGTGTAGGGTGTGAAGGTGTGATGAAAAGAGTGAGCGCGAAACGCATGCTGTATAAATATAGAAAACTATTATCAGAAAGTACACACACGCAAGCACACATAAACATCATTAACGCTAGCGACAAACACAATAGTTGCAAAGATTTTTATGGATTTTAATTCATCCAGAGTCTTTCTCCTTTTTGTGTAACACTTCACATTTCTTTTATGAAACACTGTCAACACATTCCCAACAAAGTAGAATTCTTTATTGTCATTTCTTTCCTTATTTTCCTTCGCGGAATATTGTATTATTCATATTTCCAGCAAGGTAGGATTTGAAATATCATTATTAAAAGTAGGACTTGATTGTGTCTGTGGCCATGATGTAGCGATGCTTTGAGCAAACACTGACTCGCCAAACATTTTACTACTTTTACAGGTCCTCCACCTCGACAGCCAGAAAACTTCCCTTGATTACGATGTTTGAGTCTTTTCTGGTAAAAAAAATAGTTACAAGATTTATTTAATGGTATCCAAACAGTCTCTCTTTCTCAGACACAATCCACTAGTAAGCAAATAGACTTACAGAAATCAGGCAATCATTAGTTTATTTTTTGGGGAGGCGGCTGGAGGTAAGGCGTGCATCCCTACAGGCCAAGAGGCGAGTTTGAATGTCCTCCTGACATCGATGTGTATTAGTTTGACATGTACATTGTCTTCTTCTACAGTAGTGACATCAGCTGCCACATCTTTGTAAAGGACCGGGTCTTTCAGACAGAATAAGTTATTCTTATAAACCTTTTGCCTTGCTGTGGTGTCTGTTGTAAAGGTGTTTGTCTACCTGCTTGAGTAAGTGACCTTGCATACAAGCACTGGCACAGCTGACATGTTTGTAAATCCTGGCTGTCTACCGTTGCAACACATCCTTCAGTTTCAAAATCGTTGCTTTTAACTTCGGTACAAAGATCTTGTGAGCATGTACTTTAAGGTTCAAACGTCTGAGGTGACAGGTTGTGTTGGACAAGAACTCCATCATCTCCATCATCAACTGTGACAGCCAGGCCTGACGAGAGGGGGGGACAGGGGGGTCTGGTGTACCCGGGCCCGCGGCTGTCAAGGGGGCCCGGCCTTGGTCAGTGGATTTTTTTTCTTCTTCTCCTTTTCTTTTTCTTTTAAAGAAAGGTCTAAGGACAGAACACCCAAGCATTACACGTGCAGAAGTTGAGTTTCAAGTCTGTAGAATACAATTTCGGGGTGCTGGGGCCTGTCGTGAGAAGTGTAGTCAGCGGGTATCATATTCTCGCTGGACAAGCCAAGAGGTGACGGCCGCTGGACACTGAAGATTTTATGGCGTGTGAACCGCCCTGAAGAACGTTGGTGCCATGAGATTGCTGGCTACAGGTGCCACTACGGGGAAGGGTGGGGTGGAGGAGGGGGCGGGCCCTGCAAGCAAATCGGACTTAACAGTGGAGATCAGGCAGGTATGTTACTGATGTGTGGCCACTCTGTGAACCGACATGGTGGGGGCCCGCCCCTGGCGCTGCAGCCTGTAAGCGAGAGACATCAAGGCTGCTTTTTTTTGGTAGTTACTAAGCAACACTGAGACTCTTTTTAACCGTATCTCCATCACCAAACAAACAACTACATTAGTCTACACAGTAGATCCTTGCTACAATGAGACTATTTTATCCTGTAATACTATCGCAGCCAGCAAAATAGAACACATTATTGCAAAACATTTTAAAAACTGCTGTCCCGCAAATATTAGACATAAATTGATCACGGTGGTGTTGCGGGAAGTTTGGAGCTGGAGGAGGATGATAAAGAGGAGGCTGGCATGAGAAAGGTAATTTAAGTGTAGAGACAGTGTTCGCACGGTGGGTGGATGGCCCGGATAGAGGTAGGGAGGAGAGTTATGTCACCGGAAAGGGGAGGACTCTGACTACTGTAACTAAAGGTGTGGGACGATCGCACGACCTCCGGCGATGTACCAGCATCGTCCTGTAATAACACATCGGCCTCCGACCTTCTTTTGCTCTTTGCCGACAAAGCCCCCGGTAAAAAGGAGATACTATCTACCCACCATCCGTCCCCCAAAGCCACCTCGGAATCTTTCTTATTGTGCGCTAGTTGTCTTCAAGGAAGCTGTCATATATGATGCTGTATACAGTCAAATCTCGCTACTATGCCACCTACCGGCACCGAGCAAAAGTGGCATAGTAGCGAGGGTTCGTACAAACGGCTTTATTTGCTCAAGTTACTTGTCAGTCCTATGCCCTCAAGAATCGTCGGCTGGCGCTAGCTGTCTCCTCTCATTCTCTCCCTCACCTCTTCATCCTCCACCCCTCCCAACCACATCCGCGCACCTGCATCCTGTCGCTAGTCGACACCCTCCCGCTCTTCCTCTGTCACGTGACTGTCACCCGGCCAGCGACCACCCCCCATCGCCAGCCTCCACCCTCCCTGTGTGCGTGCTATGTTCCATCCACGTAACTGCAATGTCCCACACTACCATACAGTATAATAATCGAGCACTGCGCGGAATTTCACAACTTGTACCTTTTAACAGTCACACAAAAGTGGCATAGTAGCGAGAGTTCGTAAAAACGGCTTTATTTGTTTTTGACATCGCTGCTGACGTAACAGTCCTTACTAAGGGGGGGGGGGTCTGTGGAGCGGGGTGCTACAAGTCTGATCCTTTAACATCATTTGTCCTCATTTACTAACCACTCGCATGTAAACAACTTGATGTTCAAGTAGTGATGTAGATCCTAGTGCACTTGTCCTACTGTTTGCAGTCTATATTTCGTTACTGAATGTCACGGATCAGTCCGTGCCTCCTTTGTTTTTTTTTTGTGGCCATTGCGCCTGAGTTTGGTGAAAGGAAATGGAGGGTGGAGCGGGGTGGCGTAGCCAGCCCTGTGTGTGTTGCCCCTCTGCGATGGACAGTCAACGGCGTAATTAGTTGACGGATATAGAGGTCGTGAACCCCACGTGAGTTTCGGACCTCACGTGCGGCTGAAAGAATGCGACACCTCGAGGGGACTGGGGGTGAAGACCGTAGCGTCGGTCGGGGGGGGGGGGATACGAGTAACAAGAGGAAGTATCAAGCAGCGAGTTGAAGTGGGGGGGAGAGCCATCCAGCGATCGAGAAGCTGATTGATACAGCGGCGGCTGTTAATTGTGTTAATTGTGAGTGGAGTGGATTGATGACGGACTTGCTGTACCGTGTTTGCTACGGAGCCGCTGCTGTTGCTGTGTTTTGGGGATCGCAACTTGAGTAGAACTGCTGCTGAAGGTTCCTCGCCGAATCTGCTACTGGGAGCGGTGGACATCGCCGAGCTGAGAAGTTCCAGAGAAGAACAACCCGAGCCGACGACTATAGGCGGGCAGCATCTCATCACAGCTGGGGAGTGTTGAGCAAGTGGGCTCCACTCTCGTACTTGACAACGACGACGACACACCGACCGCGTGGAGGGCCGTCGCTGTCGTCTTTAAAAAGTCGTGCAATGGAGTGTCGAGGACACTGACGATTTGATTGTCCGCTGATGCCGACAACTCAAAGTAAGACTTTTGCCTTTTGGGTTTACCTCCAGAGAGAGAGAGGGGGAAGGTCGTACCCCCCATTGTTTATCTCCACCGTCAACGTTAGAGGGAGAATAAGACGGTTTACACGGACTGTGTGTATGTGTTTGATGAACATTAATGAGTACACGGACATTGCTGGTGGCTGGAAAGGTGCTCGGAGAGACGTATCGTTAGATGTGGATTGAAACGGACACGTGTATGAGAACTGTTGTAGCAGCCTGCGCGCTGCCGTAGTGTCGATGTTGAACCAACCTAGGATGTATACTTTCTGATTTAGAACGGATAACAGTGATAACAGTGCTGTATGGTTTAATTTGACCTGCTGGAAATTCTTGTATTACAATTTATGGGGGTTTTTTTAGTATTTTTTCTTTTTGGTGTATAATAAATAACAGAACGTCTCAATCTGAAGTGATCTCTTGTCGTTCTTCGTAAAGAATGCGCAATGTCCGACTACCGGTCGTGACACTGAATGAAGTGTAGATATTGAGATTCGAATTGTAAACATACATTATATACTGGGAAAATAATTTACGATTACAAGTACAAGGGGCCCGGAGAGGTCGTCTGTCCCGGGGCCCGGGCTGGCTCTCGGCGGCCCTGGTGACAGCTGGGATCGTTTCTGTGAAGACCTCTTGAGGGGATCGTGTATCGGGTCACGAGGTCTATTAAAGTTAAATTATGCGTGTGACCCTTCTCTGAACCGCCTCCTCGCTTCTTATTGGTGCAGTCATGGGTACAGTGTGCTCGCGCAGACTCTGACGTCAACAGGTAACATGGCGTCACAGAGGAATATAAAGAAGAGTGGAAACGTCACGCATTCTTGATAATATACTGACTGTGACATCTACCACTGTTTTCATCGTCATCATCCTCCCTGCCTCACACGTTTGTAACGGACCAGACTGCTGACATACTCGGTGTGCAGACTGCGAGTAATCTCTCTTTAAGTAAGTCACGAATTATTTCTTGGACACATTATTGTATATAGGGCTAGCAGAGCCGCCCTTAGTCACGTGATGCTTTACAATTGTTTTTTTTATAGAAGTTAGGAACAGATTTTTGTGAATCTTTAGCCTTTCATGGGTGTGCATGCTGTGTTGCACGCGTCTGAGTATGTGTTGTTATTATTGTTAGTTTATATTTTTCGTCAAATACCTTAGCTTACCTTTCACGGTGGGATAAAGAGCTGTATAAACTAACTTTACTATTTTTATTATTATTAAAAATATAACAGACTAATTTCAAGATGATGCATGTGTATGCCACCTTTTCCTCCAAACTCTACACCTAGAAAACTAGTCTATCCTCTCTTTGTTGCCAACCGCCGTGAAACAAATCATCTCGACAGAACATTCTAGAAGAGCCCGAAAGCGGCCTTCCTCTGTTTTAGGAGCAGAGTTTAATCTTGAGTCTTTTGCTGTAAGTCACAGTCTATGTGCAAGTTATCA
Organism: Pomacea canaliculata; assembly: GCF_003073045.1. Taxonomy (NCBI): domain Eukaryota; kingdom Metazoa; phylum Mollusca; class Gastropoda; order Architaenioglossa; family Ampullariidae; genus Pomacea; species Pomacea canaliculata. Next base: position 1,014,553 of record NC_037602.1, read on the forward strand.
AATGCCATAAACCGTGTGAAATTCCTGTTATGAAAGGTTTATCGACAGATATTGTTTATCACATTGATTCCTGTACCGTGTTGCTGTGGGTAAATTTACCTCCTCCGTCAGCCATGTGCTGTGGTCTGTCTTCAGATGATGAAGTGCCTGCTGTTGGTCCTCGTGGTGGTGGCTGTGGTGTGGACCGTCTCCGCGCAACATGTAAGTTAGTAAATGTGTTTGATTCATTCACTGAAGTCTTGCAACTTCTAGTTTCAAACGGAAATGAAATTACAGTTTGCTTGTAATGCGCCACGTGATTAATTAATCTTTAGTTCTTGTTTTGATAAATAGTGTCCAGTTCCTTATACTGTTATATTAATTAGACATTTCTCTTCCCGCACGTATATGTGTATATGTGTATATGTGTGTATGTGTGTATGTGTGTGTTCTCCCATGTAATTGTTTGTGTCTGTCTGTTTGTGTATGTGTTTGTGTATGTGCTTGTATGTCAGCCTGTCAGTGTGTCTGTCTTTTGTTTGAGCTTGCTGTGTATCTTTGTGTATGCCAGTTGAAGTCCTAGAGTGTTTACTTGTTTTCGTGCAATAATAATAATAATAATAATAATAATAATAATAATAATAATAATAATAATAATCGCAATATCTCAGGCAAAAATGCGAATATTCGCTGAGTTCCGGCAGTAAAAGGTATTTAAGAGTCTGACAGCAGTTGGTTGTTATGTGTTTTTATCAGTGCATAGAAGAATACGAAGAATGTGTGGTGGATGCCCATGTCAACGTTCCATGTTGTTCCGGGCTGACATGCGGCTTACTTGTCCAACATCATGGGTCTTCGAAGAAATACGGAAGATGTGTACATTAAGACAGAAAGTAGAAGATGTGGCAGCGACGTTGTCATCTCCTCTACACATCCTGCAGCTAATGATGATCTTATCATCGTAGACAAAAGTGCTTAAAGATAAAGAGCAGATCAATAAAATTTTGCTGAACCAGAAACTATCTGAAAAATAAAGGATATTTGAACGATTTCGTCTTCTTTTATGCTTGGTTATCTAGTCACGAACTGTACATACACAAGGTGTGGGACACTTGTTAAGTGAATACATATCTACAGGTACAGGTAAAGAGGGACTAAACTGTTTTTACGTTGAAATGTGTTGCGACAGTTTCACCGCAGACATTTTTCTTTTTACCTTACTCATTATCAAAATTTCATGTTGAAATACATATACAAAAATTGTAAAAACACTTGAAATTAAAAAAAGGAGTGATTGAAATTCTCCACATCCAAATAGAAGACTATCTTGACTAGGCACAGACTTGTTTGCTCGATGTGACGAGTTGTTACTTCTAGAAAGGTATGATCTGGAATGTCAGCACAATGTCAATCATTAGTGAGTATTGTAATCACCTGTTCGAGCTTCATACATCTAAATGTTACACACATTTCCAGTCGATTGTTTGTCAGACTAAACAGCAAAGCCAATTCATCAATCAGTGCAAGATGTACATTGTTGAAGAATAAAGCTCTGATATTTAAACAAAACAAGCTGAAAGGAACTAACATTTATATTGAGGTTCACTTCTCTCAGAAACTCACAGACATGAGAAAGTGTCTGTCTGTACATTTAAAAGCAGGGAAATCAGACAGAAAGAGAGATACTCTTGTGTATGATCAAATCCTGATGGAAGGAAAGAAGTTCAGATGGGAATTTAAAAGAACAAAGCTAGGATTCTACCGGCCAAAAGTTGTAGGGAGTTTGCCAGGTGTGGTTCCTGAGACACGTGATGTTGACGAGTGTCAGATAATTATTGTTAATCAATAATACACGTTAAACATAGTCATCATGTAATGGACAGCCCTCCTTATGAAGTGCAGTTCAATCAACAAACAGTAGGCTATGTTCAAGCACATCCCTGTGATAAAACAAATCATTAAAATCCTTTCTAAAACTATAAAATCTTTTATTTCTGAGTATACCAATATAATGCATCGGGAAAGATATTAGATAGCAGAATAATTAAGGAGACTGGCAGATATAATTCACTACGTACCATAAAGACACCTACTGCCATCAAAGATTGCGCCGGTCTTCATTTCTCACCCAACTCATGGCCAGTTGGTCTCTTTCTCTCCTCTTTCTCTCCTCTTTCTCTCCCTCTCTCTCTCTCTTTCGTCTTTTCCAGGCATTTCCTTCCTTTTCCCTTGTGTTTGTGGGGGAACCAATAATTGAGCAACACATGTTTAGTAAATAAAAATGATGTGCTTATTTTTTCAAAAATATTTTATTGCTTAATAAGATTTTTAAGATCACAGCAGCACTTTCTACACTACTGCGTCGATTCTATGACCAAGTGTGTGTGAGAGAGAGCGTCCGAGGCGTTTGTTGTAGTTGACGTGGCAGTCACGTGACAACGCAAGGTTCATACTTATGAAAGAAAGAAACTTAGACTCCTGACTATCTTTGATGCAGACGTTTGTGAAGTAAAGTCTTGATAACACAATTCAAGAATCTTTATCTGGAAAAGAAAGTATGTATAATGTGTGGATGTTTTCACTTGCCGACAGTACAGAGTTGCGAAATATTCTTGCTTAGACATAAGTATAATAACTTAACAGAAAATATTCATTTACTGTTACTCAATTGCAGAGGCGGCGTTAGGACTACGCGGGGCCTGGGGCCGGGGTATTGGAGTACGTGTATCAATATCCCTATTGATATGATGCCGGAAGCACTGATTTATAGACAGTTAGGCATGGATCAATTTCGCGAAATAACGCACGAATTTAGTGTTTTAATTGTTTGTAACCTTTCCCACAGTTTGTGACAGTAGCGGTTTTTTCTTAAAGCGAAATAATATGGTGACGGTAACTTAAGGTGCAGAGGGCTGCTGTGTTTAGGTACCTTGGTACAGTGATCGATGGGAGGCTCTCATTTAGTGATCACGTGAACCAAGTGTACAGACAGGCCCAGCAACGGCTGTACCATCTGAGGAGACTCCGCAGCTTCAATGTCAGCTCTGGGGTGCTGGAGACTGTGTACAGGTCTCTTGTTGAGAGCATCCTCTCATTTATCATCGCTGCCTGGTATGGTCACCTCCTCGTCAAAGACAAGGCAAGGCTGGCCAGAGTCATCCACCAGGCAAATAAAATTATTGGTAAATCACAGCTGCCACTTTCTGACTTGTACCTTCATGCAGTCAGAAAGATGGCAGATAACATCATTTCGGACCTAACGCACCCTCTCCATCCCAACTTCCAGCTGTTGCCCTCAGGCAGGCGCTGTGAAGTGCCACGTGTACGGAAAGCTGCCTACCAGAGGTCCTTCGTGCCATCAGCCATCACCATCCTAAATAAAGGCACAAGGATTTAGGAGGAATCAAACAGTCTGAAGAGAAGAGGGTGCTGACATCCATTATCAGCCATCACCTTGTTGAATGTGCTCTCTGCGCTCAATCTAACTATAATTAATGAAATGCAGGGATTTCTGTCACAGGCCAATAGATGACATAGATGACAATTTGTAATGCTGTTTGCCTGCAGGTGATGAAAAGATAGTAGTGATTATGTGTGCGTTAAATGTATGTATGAGTATGTATGCCTGCCCGTGTGAGCAAAAGAAAAATTTCTGTCTTGGTGTCTCCTCGACAGACAATAAAGTCTGATTTGATTTGATTTGATTTTAAACTGCTTGTTATTATTGCCGGGTTTAAAGTTAAGACATGGGTTCAATAATTTGCTTAATTAGAACTTAATTAGAACTTAAAAGTGTTTACTGAACGTCAATTTTTTGGTCACAACTTGTTTAACACAGCTGGCAATAAGTCATAAAGATGACACGGGGCTGAAGCGCGGGGCCCCTTCGAGAGCGGGGTCTGGGGCGGCCGCCCCATTTGCCACCCCCTAACGCCGCCTCTGCTCAATTGTCAGAATTTTTCATTGATTCATTAATAAGCTTATTCATATTTTTAATATGTGGAAGTAAGTCAATAAATAGTGCGACGTGAGTGACAAATCGGTTTACTTGACTCCCTCGAGCACCTTTGGCTGACATCGTCTGTACTGAGATGACGACACGACTGCTGTTGGCGCTGGCGGTGATGACTGTGATGTGGCACTTCTCAGTCGCAGAGCCCCCTCCGGTATGTTGCTCGATGTTACATGCGATTAGTTTACTACTTCATGTTTTCAAATTGTTGATAATAATTGAAATTTCACTGTGGTTTGCATTTTATGAGACACTTATCAACGCCAACAACAAATTCTCCCCATCCTGTGTATACTTGTACATTTTGTTGACACATATATTACGTTCAACTTTTAGAAATCAGCTTATTGAAAACGAAATGTATTTTATCGTGAAACAAAGTCTAACACTAGATAGGGAGCAGTCTTGAGTAGAGCTCACCAGTACTAGACAGGGACGAAGACACTGCTGTCATATTCTTAGGTTTATTTTGTATCTACCTTTACCTGCCATATGTTTACTACCCCTTGGAAATCATTCTTAGTGACTGAGTATGAATATGTATTTGCTCCATGCTGGATGAATATTCTTTGTGCGCGTGTGTGTGTGTTTTGCTTTGTTGCAGTGTTTAAAATACTTCGCACTTTGTGAAAATAGAAGAGACTCGTGCTGTGCAAACTCTAAGTGTGTGTACATGGTGACGAGGGACGAGCACGGCCTTCCTCAAAGCAACTACAAATGCGCTCCCTTGACCCCCACCTGGAAGCGGTGAATGCCAACCTCGGGTGGACAAATGTAGCTAAATATGGCTAATTTAAATAGCTACAGACTGTAGTTAGTAAAGCTTTCTGCCTTGCTGAATACAGAATAACTCACAAGAGACTACTTAAGCTGTGATTTAATCTTGGAGTGAGAGGGCGAGTGTTAATCTGCTCACATCTTGAGCTGTATCCAACGACAGTGTCACAAACATTTGCCAAATTATGGAGATTACTTCAATATACAAAATGTTTAAAAAATGTGCACTGCTACTATAAATCCTGCACTGACTGACGAAACGAATTAGCAGTGCTTGAAAAAATTTTGCATATGAAAGCCTCAGTAATTTATTCGGTAAGTACTACGCTAATTCTTTACATGGAAACTTTAAAGATCTCCACATGCTGTACTTGAAGTTGCAAACGACATCAATGGTTGACAGTTAAATACTCAATAACTAAATAAAATAAACAAGCAGTGAACACTAAACCACACTCACTCGTGAAGTATCCTCATTCTTTCAACAAAACGACTGCCTTGTCAGCTATCAAAGTCGTTCTTTATTAGTTTCCGGAAAAAAAAAAGGACGTTGAAATGGACAACATGAAATGCACCCTTCTGTCTTCAAGTTTCCCATACATTTAAGTTGCATTTTAAATACACGCCAAACACAGTGTGAAACCTCAAGGTGAAGGGATGCACAAAATCAGAGTGTGAAATGAAGAAACACATAAATCTCCTCAACCCCCCCCCCCCCACACACACACACACATGTATCAAATCAAATTCCATCCCTCACAGAAATAAACCAAAATCGTAACGATCCTTTCTTCTAACACAAACAATGGACACTTGCATTTTACCCTTTTGATCAGATAGGCGGTCCGGTGGTGCAACGGTAAACGCCTGTCATCAACACAGTGAGGGTTGGCTGTTCTGGGTTCAGCTCTCGTCTCGGGCACGATGTTTCTCTGAATGCAACATGTTTACAGGGCTGGCTGCCTTGCCGTAATATAACCTTAGTTGCTGGTTCGGCGTAAAATACCAATTCCCCTCCACTCACACTTTTTGATCAAATACTGAATACTACAAGTATATTTTAAGTGTCTTCACAGTCAGTTAAGTGTATTAATAATACACAGCATGCCTATCACCCTAATCAGATTCATGCCATCCTACTCATCTCAACCAATCATGCACCCTCACCTCAAACCACATTGAGTCCAATGCATGTCTTGGAATATTTCATACTCATGAATGAAACTATGCAAGTAACATTTTAGCATTTTATAATGGGGAAAAAATTACCCGCCCTACCTTACAGACACATTTAACCAAATGGATAACTGAAACAATCTGGATACATTTATATTATCCTTTATTGTCTGGACTCAACACTCAAATTACATTGTGATAATGTACTGCATAACTACATTGTCAAATGTACGGCATTGAAAATGTAACATGACTTTCATAAGAGAACTACTGAAGAAGAAGAGACTTATATATAGGCAATAAGAGGTGAGAACATCTCTTTTGCTGTAATAACAGTATGATGCATGATATATATTGCCTCTTGAAACAGACTGCTGTCTTACATAAGTTTCTCAGGTTTTACAACATACTTTTCTCTCCTGAACCAGTGTGAAGACAGGTTGTTTAAATTTGTGCATGCATATTAACAAGATATGGATCAGTTTGTCAGCACCATCCCATAATAAACAGTCAGTTGAATTTATGTGACATGTAAAGCCCACTGATCCTATGAAAACAGTTCAAGGCAGACATTTTAAAAAGGTGCTTAGCTGCTTGAAACTGCAGAGAGAACAATGTATAAAAGGTGAACTGGCAAGCAAAACAGAGCAGAATATGGAGTTGGAGTGTATTAGCCATTGAATAAAGTGAGTGGGATGCAGTCTGGAGGGTGGAGCAGGAAGACAGGTACTCAGGAGCATAGAGATGAAGACATTTACAACAAAAACAGTCTATGCAGTAAGTGATATTGTTGGTGACAGTCCATACATGATAGTAGATGATTTTGTTAGTGACTTTGTAAGTGATATTGTTAGCAACATTCTGCTTTGTTGTAAGTGACAAGAAAATGCACCCTAAACCTGATGACAAGAATATATTAGGATTAAAAATCGACATAAAAAAATCTGGATGAATAATGAAGAGCAATGATGCATTAAGTCAGCATGGACAGCTATGACAAGAAAAAAGCAATATGAACTTGACAAAAATGTAGCAGTATTAAAAATCATGCGGCCCTATGCTCCATTGGAGGTGATTAGAACGAGTAGGATTAAAAATCAACTTGGACGAGAAAAAATCATGATATTTTGTAGCTGCTATTTAGATTTGCCTCTGTTTTATAAACTACTTTTTCTCCAGCACTTTCCTTTCTTGTGTGACTTTAATATAACTGAAGTGAGGCAAAACTTCCTCCTTTAAATCTATGAAAGGTAAAATTTATACAGTTTAACAAAAAAAAAAAAAAAAAAAAAAAAAAAATCTGATTAGTCAACAAGCACACAAAATTGCCTCCCACTCCTAAAGAAGCTAAGAATCCCATTGTTTAAACAAACAAATACTTTGTGCTTGATCATCCTCACAATGTTTCTAATTTTGCCAATATATTGACACATGTCATGCTATTTGTGCACACTCATGCATACATGTATAGCTCAACACTTATGAAAAAGACATAAAAACAGTTTTATAGTTCTGCACACTAGCAAACATGGTTTCATTATCACTGCTTCTCAAAACAAAGGCAGACAATGCTTACAGATCCTTTGATGGTGTGGAGTACACAGAGCGCAAAGCTAAACAAAGACGTACGACTGGCGTGATGAGAACAGTTAGAACAGGAAGGCTGTAGTACTGGAGATATGTTGTCAGGTCATGTACAGGTACAAGTCCCAGTACCCATATCAACCCACGTGCTGTAGGTGGCAACATGCGACCCCGCCAGTACTGAACCATGATGTGCCAAGTACTCAGATCAACGTCATGCTCCACAAGCTCTCCCTGATTAAAAATATTTTTAAAAATCACATCTTTGATAACTAGAATATTATTACAATCTTAAAATCAGATACTTAATCACTGAAAAACGTTTTTTATACAAAAATATTAAAATTGATGAAGGCAAGTCTATGATGCATGTGTTTTTCATTTACTTGGGAAAAAAAAGTAGCCAAGTGGCTGTAGGGGCAGTGACTGGGATTTCTTTTTAGTTGTCAGACTTGGGATGTGGAAGAGAGTCCAGCATTGTCATTCTGCTGCCTTTTCTCTTCCTGATAAATGAGGCACCCATCACAAATATAGGAAGCAACATTATTTTCTGGGAAAGAAGTATCAATACATGCTGTCTAGTGTCTTCTTCAGTCTTTCTATAATTACCCCTATTAGGACTTTGCTGGGGATGGACAGGTCTCTTTTCTTCGCTAACTTGACCAGGTGGCCTAGTTCCCAGTCTGTTGGTACTAGCTCTTGTTCCCAGATCTTGTGTAGAAGGGGCTGTAAAATTGTTGCTGTTGTTTCTGGTCTGCCTTTAATGCTTCTAGGGGTATGTTATCCAGGCCTGCTGCTTTGCCACTTTTCATGCTTTTGAAAGCTTTGATGATTTCTGTCTTAGTGGGAGGGGTGCTGGTGACGTGAAGTTTTTCAGATGCTGGTGGTATGTCAGGTAAGGATGGTGTACAAGGTCGAGGTCAATTCAGGATCTCTTCATAGTGTTATTTACTCTTTTACTACTATGTTTCTTTCTTACATCTTTCGACATGGAAAGTAGAGATGAAACACACTAGCAAAGGCCTGTTTAATACACTGGGGCAGGCTATCGACTAATGTCATTATGTGACCTTTGTTCACTGTTAGCCAGTCAGAATTATGCAGCCAATAACTCACATCAAGCACGTAAAAGGCTAGGCTCATGCCAATATTGTTATTACTCACCAGTTTTTCTGACAGTTGCAGCACATTGTCTACCAGAGCAGACTCTAATCTTTGAGCAGACACAAAGAGAACAAACAGCATTATAGTCCACTGTGCAACAATCACCAGAAGACACACCCTATTAGCAGAAAGAAAAAGAATATTAGATGTATACTTATTTGCCACAAACAAAAGATATAACTGTTGATTGTAATGCATGACTTGAAATTATAACTTTAGGAGTACTTAGATAATTTTAAATCAACATGAAAATCAGTGCAAGTATTCAGTGCAGCTCAAAAGCAAATTACAGCAATCATTTTAACAAAACGTTTAGTTTCGGGTATTATAACAATAAGCCTAGATATCCTTGACAATCTGGAATTTAAAGATTGCTTCTACTTCTTTTTTTTAGATTTTCTGAAAACTACTACTACTTACGTGAAACATATGCATTGTTTTGTTTGTGTGAATTCCTGACTCAGAACCTGTTGCTTAGACAGGTATTTTTTTTTCCTGCCTGTTAAGGGCACTCAAACATGAGAGAACTAGTGTCCTAAAATGTTATAAAAACTAAATTTCTTTCATTACTTTATAAGGCTGCAAAATGGACAAACCCTTCTCTTGACTAAGAAATGACGTAACACATTACATGTATTACCATTTCTTGATACGCCCTGGAGACAATTTGCTCTTGGACCACATATTGTCAACCAGGAAGTAAACAAGAATTCCAAATGCCAGCAGGTATATTGCAATGTACACCTGATATCCAAAAGATGGCCTAGACACGTTCAGTTTTGTGTCAACAACTTCCTGTATGGGAAAGAAGGTAAGATGTCATTTAGATCTAAGAAATCAGTTCAACGAAAGGTTAATAATATGCTTCTACTAAAACTCAATTGTTATTTTATGTTTTCCATTTTGTTTGTAAACAACCCATCCTAATCTGATAAGAAAAATGTCTGAAATATATGGCGATTTTAAACTGAAATAAAGCAGAAACAAGAAATTGTACCTGTTTTAATTGTATTTTTTTTGATTGAGTTATAATTAATGCACACATGCACAAATATGTACACATTCTCTTGCCACGTACACACACAGTCCACTGTAATGTAGCGAACACATGAGAATATTTGAACATAAAGAAAAAACTTTTTCGTTTACACATACAAATATTACTTTCAAATAACAAGGAAATAAAACTGCAGTCATCAATGGCATTTACAATCACACTTAAGAAAAGCTACTGAAATATATACATTAAAAGTAGTAACTCAAACCATAATATATTGACTATTATTCATACAACATTTCTAATGCGACCAAAGAAAGTGACATAGTAATATCCATAAGTAGAGCATAACTAGTTAGCACACACTTTAGACACTCTACACAAAAATTATGTTTGCTAAGAAAAGGGAGATCACTGGAGTACTCTTGCTACCAGGGGATGGCTAACATTCTCTATATTCAATAGATTATCAATGCTTGGATCAAATAGATTCTGTCAAGATGCAGGTAAACAGTTGTGTAAAGCACACAATAAACACAGGCTTAAACTTACCTGTCGATGACTTAATTTTCAAACATGTGTGATGTTTGCTGAAGCATATTGTTGTTACTCACCAGAAGTCTCCGAAAATCTGCATGCCAGCCAATGATGGAGGCCTTCAGTCCTTCTGAACGCCCCATGTATTTCACAGAATGGGTTTTCGAAAATTGATTTGCATGTTTTGTAAGATCCAGTATTTCATTAAAGATGTCACCTAGAGATATTAAAGTATTTCAAGTCAATCACCATGCATTTAAAGTGAAATTCGGGTGTATTTAAGATATATCTGGGTACTTTGCTACCAGGAGAATGGCTTAAGTAAATGTTTAAAAAATATAAAAATATAGATATGGTCAAACATACTATATTCTTCATTATAAAATAATGTTCTGTCTGCTTATATGAATGTGGTATGAATGTACTTTCATCTGCATTTAATGGTAATTTCATATGAGAAACTGGAATATCTGGAAAAAACCCAGATGACCAGTTCTGTGAACAGATGTCATTTGAAAAGATCTGAGCCCACTTTCACCACTGTTCTTGTGACAAACTAGCATTTAACCACTGTACAACCAGTTCCCTATTTTTCTGCATAGTAGGTCTATTTAGAAGGACTATAGTTTTGATGACTTGAGACATTTCTATAACTAACACATTATGTAGAATGATAAAATTGGTAGATACTGAAGGGTTAGAAATCCCCTGGAGTTACTCACCATGCAGCAAAATAAACAACCATCCTGTTCCTGCTACCAACATAAAGCATATGATGATCAGGGAAATAATCTCCATCCTGCTTAGGCGCATTTGGTTCATGTTAGGCCAGAGTGTTACTCCTCCTCCAACGCTTAGTTTGTCGCTATGCTGTCTGATTTGCTCATGTTTGTGTATTAGCTCTCTCTGCTTTTCTTTCAAGCCTCTTCCTGTAAACGAATAAAAAACAAAACAAAAAAAGCCAGCATATGAAAAATAAATTCTGAATAATTAACTTGTTCATTTAACAATTTTTAAAGAAATTTTATCTACTTTAGTTCATTAATAGTACATTAATATTTTACCACATGATTCTCTATATGGCCAATGCCAGAGCCAAAAAAAAGACCCCCACCTTTGATTCCTTTATTATGGCATACTAATGCTTTACCAAGGTTCTACTACCATACCACCATTTTTAATGCCTTATCACAGCCATAACTAGTAGCCTTTCGAATTCTTACCAGGAGTGTTGCGTAACTGTGCTAAGCCAGGACTGACTTCAGCTTTGACTCTCGTCTCCTTGTCCAGCTCTGCTTGAATTTTGTTACGTAGACGTATTAACCCTGTTGTTTCTGTAAATGGAGTATCTGCAGCAGGGTCACCTGCTATACCAGGAGCACCTGCCATGGCAGAGACACTTGTCATTCCTGGCAAAGGAATTTTAAGTGGTGTAGCTAATGGGACCTTTTTGTCACTATGTCTGACAGCTTCCTCATCACTCCCTGCAGCTGAGCTTGTTTTCTTCTGATGATCACCTTTATCACCAGCAGCTGAGGACTCCATTTTCAGGTGTGTGACCTCCAGGTCATCATGTGGCCTTGGTTTCCCTCTGGTTGAGACTCTGCGCTTACCTCTTGATTCCATGATGTGTCTGGATCTGATGTCACCAAACTATTTACCACACACTTGAGCATTTATTAACACACACATGCATAAACACACCCAATTACATGTACAATATAAAAGGTATAGATTGTTAATAAGGTAATCTATTTTTTCTATTAGAAACTGTCAGCAAAGATCTTACAAAACAATTTATTCTAAATTGTGGCATAGTACGGTTTATAATTGTTTTAAAATCTACTATTAAATCTCTTACTAATAGATTTCCAAAAGGCTGTAACTGTTAGCAGTGATGGTAATGAATAATTATACTTTTTTCTGTAGTACTTCCTGAAGATCTAAAGTTTCTCCAATTTTAAAATGAAAGGTGTGGTAATATAAATCATACGATGAATTATTGAGCATAGAGTATAAAAGATGCATACCAAAATTATAACTAGTAGTTTACATTAAAAGTGGTAAAAGAATTAATTGATTTTCTCAGTTTCTACATTTACAACAAGGCAATGCCAATTTCCTATTGATTTTTGTGTGTTGGTGTGAAAGCTCGTGAATAATAGCTTTCGTTTATTTAAGCGTGCTGCATGAGCTAGTATAACATTTTCTAAGCGTGATTTGCTTCTTGTCTAATTGTTATATTACCAGAAGTATAACCACTGGAAGCAAAATTACTTAACTATGTAAATGTTAACCTGCCAAAAATATACATACAAATCCTTTGATTTAACCGCCACAGCGAAGACGCTTTTTGGATTCCTGTTAACTCCCTTTGGTGAAAGGGAGACAAATCATGAATATGATGAATATGTACACTGTCCAGAAAGCGATTAACATGCCTGCATTTTATGGAGAAAGTTTGTGGAATCGCAACTTGCAAAAATGTAGCTTTCTTTCTAAAGACAATCTGCACCAATACCCCTCCCCCATCTCCCGACGTCACCCTGACAAATTTTACACCATGCTTTACATATAGTTGCCTGCAGACCTGAAACTGTGGCTTTTGTCCTTTTCTTAAATAAGAGAGTTCTTGCCTTTCGTCTGCTTCACAGTGATCCGAGGTGTTGAACAGTCTTGTTGCTACTCTAATCGTCGAACACACACACAATTAAGCTGCATACATAGTTTCATCAATATTCATGAAATCCTATACTGTGATTGTGATCAACGTACAGTAAACAACACATGACGGAGGGGGATGTCAGAACAGTTCATCCCAACACCGAAAAGTCAATTAAATCATCCCAGGCTCTAAAGAGGAATCGACCAACGATGATCAAGTAGCTACAACATCAAATATTACCAAATGAGCCATACGTTGTCTGAACAATACAGATACGCTAGCTCCATAAGCTGCCTATGGAAATATACATAGCGGGGCGAAATGATCGGTGACGTCATCAAGCAGACGACAACGAAGTGCAGTTGAATAAATCTGCATGAGTGAGCAGCATCAATGGATATTTTCGTACATTTGAACTTTGAGAACAGTTGTATCGCATGCAGCAGTGATCTGCAAATCTATAAGAGCATAAGAAGGTCTTTTTTCATGTTTGTTTTGATCGAAGCTACAAATTAATTCATAATAAATTGGTCAGTTTGAAGTAGCGTAAGGGTGGTTTCATTTTTCATGGCGATTTGGATAGAGCGCGAAATACGATTAAATAGTTCGTGGTGTTGTCGATGGTCGGGAGAAGGGGTACGTGGAGATGGTAAAATATCATCTGTGTACTACAGACCGTGGTGTGTACGTTAACTGTGTTAACCTCGAGTTAAAAAAGAGCTCAAACAGATTTTTTCACTTTATTTTTAGGGAACAATTTTTAAAAAATAGAATTGACCGTAACTTCATAATATTATAATTTGTAGTTTTCATAACAGCTATAATATTATAATTAACTGACGTCACTGATCGAGTTTGAAATTAATAGGCTTTAAGTTCAAGTCATTTGGTTTTGCACTGGGTAAATACAGTTTTTGTACATCTGATGGTTTTTTTTTACCCTCCTCCAAGCACAAGTGGAAAAAAAAAATCTATACACCTCTTCCGCAAGCAATTCTACTTTGAACAACAAATTACTAAACTATAAATGTAAAAGTTAAAGTCAAAATTATATATATTTCGATCGTTACCACCAACAGCCCAAATTTTGTTTACCACACATACAACTTACAAAAGAGGGACACAGGAACCACACCTTTTATCCATCCTGTGCAAGGTATTAACTGTCTTTACTTAATGAAACTGTACACTAATTGCTATATTTGTCATTTATAATTTATTCTCGATTACTGTGGTGGAAATCCCAAGAACTTTAATTATCGAAGCAAACTTTTCTTTTAGCAAAGTACCAGTTGAGCGATGGATGTTAATGAGAGTATGAAGCTATGGTAGCTTCTACTTCCAAACCAACAGAAGAACAGATTTCTTCTGAGAAAATGTCTACTGACAGCCGAAACGCCAAATCAGATTTCAGAACAAAGCTGAAGTCTTCTGTATACAGGAGAAAATGTCTGAAAACTCTGTGGCTTGGATTCAGTTTCTGTGCACTGGTAAGCCATTAAACTCAGCTGGAAGTACATGTGTACATTCAGAGGGAGGTGACTTTAACAGGTTTTAGACCGTGCATCTATATCTTTGTTGATACACAGTTAAATCAATATGTTGTCCATTCAGGTCAAACTACTACTATTACTATTGGAGGTTTAGGAGTTGTAAAAGCAAAATTATTCGGAAAAGGTAACTAAACTTGAGTTTTTTGGTTTTCAAAGAAATTTTTCTGAGGTTTGAAGATAATTATATTTAACAGCATCAGCAGGAGTCACATGATTTCTTTAACAGCATTAACAGTGATGTCATATGATTTATTGAATTAGATTTAGCATAAATGGGGTATCACGTGAGGTCCAACTGGCAATCTGTTGCAAGATTTCAGTTTGCAATTAAAAGAGCTCTTAATTAATTACAAATCTGAAGACTCCATTGTCCAACTAATATAACACTGTCTACATGACTAATGAGGTTAATACAGGACCAGTTGGACCCACTCCTGATACTTCAGGTAATAAAACTGACTGATATCCTGTGATTGCTTTTTGTTTAAATTAACACTAATTCTTGGTTTTGTTAAACATTATAACAGGGTTTTTCAGTTAGCCAGAGGGGTCCTGCTTTCCTGGACATTCAGATAATCACACAAACAGATGTGGAATCTGCTTCCTTTTTCTTTACTGCTGCTTCTGTTGGCTATCTGATTGGATCCTTGACTGCTGGAGTGGTGTATGACAAGCTTGACAAGTCAATGTTGTTAATCATGTCACTGCTGGGATTGTCTTTCACTACTATAGCACTACCCTGGTGCTCACCCTATGCTCTCATGATCGCAATCCACTTTATTTGTTCCTTGTTTGGTGGATCAGTCGATACAGGTTTGCAGTCATTTTGACTTTAGTTTAGCCTTATGGTAATTTTAGAAATTTTGCCTTTGTTTCATGGGACTTTTAGACCATGGGTAATATTTTAGCTCTGTAATCTTGCTTTTCATTAATACCAACCATACACATATCTGCATACATATATATATATACACACAAACACATGTATACAGAGTTTGATCAGTAAGTATTTATGGAATGAAAACTTGTTTAGAATGTAAAACGATCAAATCACATGAAAAGTCAGTCTATAGGTCATTTTGTTGTTTGTTTTATTGACATGCAATTTTTTTTTTCTTTTGAAGAATTTGAATCACCCAGAATAGCTTTATGCAGACAAAAGTATCTTTTACAACTTTTCCTTAAGACCAACAGCACTAATAGTTTTAACATGCTTCACACTGGGTGTTGACTGCTTAATCCTGACAGTTCTGACAGCTATTACATCAAATAGGGGCAAATAATACTTGATTACTATAGCTAAGCCCGAGATTCTGTAAGAGAAGGATTGATGGGAGATGGTAGATATGTGTATATACTGAAATGCATGATTTATATTCTTCTGTTATAGTTCTGCAATCACTTTAAAAGCTTATATCTGTTATTTAGCAGTACATGTTCATTGATTAAAAGCACATACAAAAATTATTCTGTACACACACAAAAACTCATTCAAAAAATATGCACAAATAACCCAGATAAATGTTTTTGAAAACTCAAGATTTAGTTTGTAAATGTCAGGGTTTTGTTTTTATTATTTTCTTTTATTCAGTTGGGAATGCAGAGTTGGTGAGAATCTGGGGAAAAGAAGGGGAAATGGCGATGCAGTTTCTCCATTTTACTTTTGCCTTTGGAGGTGTGATTTCTCCGTTAATAACTATGCCCTTCCTGACAGAAGAAGACAGTCAAAGTATAGAGACAAACGCATCAATATCAACCACTTCAAATGGAACTAGCAACAGCACTGGTCCTGCACTACCACTGACTACTAAGGTGCACTACGCCTTCCTCATATCTGGCAGCCTGATGTTTTTAGCATGTGTTCCTCTTATTGTGCAGTGGTTTACAGATAGCCTCAGAAGAGAGAAGACAAAGTAGAGAAGATGAGAAGGAAGTGAAAAGACCATTACCTTCTGCTTTATTTATTTTTGTTTTGCTGACACTTTGTTTCATGTATTTTGTGTACACTTCCATAGAGGACACTTTCGCATCTTTCTTGTCCACCTTTGTAGTAAAGCATTTGTTGTGGAGTAAAGCCCTGGGAGCAGAAATTACTTCCATTTTTTGGGCATCCTTTGCTTCAGCCCGATTTCTTTCTATTTTTGTTGTGCATTACATTTCAGCTGTCAGGCTCATGTTTATCTGTGGCTCATTGATGGTATTTTCACAGTTTGGGTTCCTGTTGTCATCTCAGTTTCATTTTACAATAGGAGTGTGGTTTTGCACTGTCTTTGTTGGGATTTCTATATCCTCTATCTTTCCAACAGGGTTTATGTGGATGGAAGAAGACTTTGTCAGAGTGACAGGCAGTGTAGCATCCTTCATCCTTGTTGCCTCCTCCTCAGGTACTATGGTGAATCCAATAGCTCTTGGTTACCTTATGCAGCACTTGACACCAATGTCGTTTTCATACCTTCTTTCAGCTGAGTCTGTTTTGTTTTGGTGTGTTTTATTTTTCCTGTTTTGTCTAAGTCGGCTGTATATCCGCAGCATTATGCTTTGTCTAAAGTTAATGTACAAGAAATAGTTGCTCCCACAATCAAAGTGGATGGCAATACCTGCTCAGGACACACCTGATATTTGAGTTATTAAAGAATGATTTTTATTAGTTCATATCAATTATTAAAGAATAATTATTTTAAGCTAAAATGATAATTTTTAGTTCTAGCTGTAGAGTACAGAAAAATCAAATGTATTCAAACTACTGTTCAGTTAATTGTTATTTGTGCCATTTATAGTTATTTGCATTTTGCTTTTGATTTTAAAGAAGACATCCAGTCACTTACTAACTTCACCAAGACCTGTCAAAAAGAATTTGTTAATATGTTGTTTTTTTAGTATTTTTTTCGTCTTTTCCCAAAGACAATATCATTAGGGAAATGATAAATTATTGCAAACATGCTTTAGTTAGTGTTGTTTTTTCAGGGGTTTTTTTGTCTTTTCGCAGAGTCTCATTAGGGAAATGATAAATTATTGTAAACTTTCTTTAGTGCATTAAGTTTAAAGCATGGTGCGTGGTTCTCTTTTCCTTACAGTTTGACATTAATTGCTTCTAGTCATCGACAACTATTGTGCTAAGAATAGCTGCAGAATTTACATTTTTACTGCTTTAATTTTTAAATTAATCTACACGGAGCCTAAGAGTTTCAGCTAGCCTAACCAGACTGAATTCTTATATATGAGAAAGACGCATAATACAGAAATAATGTTTTCTTAACAGAAGTAACTCTGCATCCAGTGTTCATAACCTTGTTACTATAGAGCTTGTAATCAGCCGAAGTGCTTGAAGTAAGAGATTAGTATGTTTATATGCATCATTAACAGCGGTGATTTCAGCTTATGACAAAGTCAGCTATAGCACATTTAGTTTGCCACAATGTGTTTCGAGGTTTTCAAGATACCAGCACATTGATGATGGTAGAAAAGGGTTAAATTAGGAGGCTTTTCTTGTGAAAGGGTAAGAGATTGAAGATGTTTGCAATTCCGAGTCTGTTGTAATTGTTTGCTTTAACTATACTGAGAAAATCTTCCATCACCTTTGTTAATTTTATACTCAGCATACTTTGTGCAGTTTGCTTCTAAACATTTTATCTTGTACTCAAGACTTTTACATTTTGAAACTTTTTATATTCTGTGATCAAGATATGACAAAGAAACAAAGTTTATAAATTACTTCGTATATAAGTAAGAATCTGTTGATGAAGATAACATACAGAGCAAGTCAACTACACTAATAATAATAACAGGATTTGCAAGGCCCATGTGAATGTGAGCTTCATATATCACACATGAAAGACTACAAATGAGTAGTTTAAGTCTGTACAAGAAACACAAGCATCAGTAAACAGATGAAACCATGAGAAAAACATGAACTAAGTGCATGGATGAAGAATGTCAAACACTACTCATGAATATGCAAAATATTTCTTAAGAGATGAGCTTTGAGACTGGATTTGAAAGCTTCAGACACAGTTTGAAAAGGAAGGAAATAATAATTAAAAAAAACAACAGTGTGTCCTGAGAAGGAAACTGAACATGTACCAACTATCTCCTATCTGATGCGTGGCATAGAGAGGAGGGCATCCCAACAAACTGAAGAGACTGACTTGGGTCAGTCATTAGTAGCTCACACAGGCATGGTAGTTCAGGGCCATGAAGACAATAGCACAGTGTAGTGATGCTGTACTCAATGCAAGCTGAGACTGACATATATCCGGTGTATAGCGCTAGAGGTCACATCTACTGTATAGAGGTCACATATATCTTTTGAATAGAGCTAGCCGTCACATATATCTAGAGTATAGAGCTAGAGGTCATATCTTGCGCGTTGTACTGCATGCTCTGAGATACTTGCATGGTAAAGGTGTCATATATAGAAGTGTGAAGGCTAGCCATGTTTTAATATCAGTAGCGGACAGGCCCGGTTCTACCTATTAGGCGAACTAGGCAACTGCCTAGGACGCAGCGACCGAGGGGCGGAAAAAAATGGCGCTGCTGTCTTTTTTTTTTGGGTTTTTTTTGTTGCTAATTTTATGAAAATATCATTTAACAAAATGAAATTAGCAGGACACTTTTCCTCTGCTGTAGACTGATCACCACGCTAGTTTCTCAGTACATGTATGACAGAAAACCCCATATCGCATTATCCCAGGGCGCACCTGCAGTGACCACAGCTAACCGGCAGGCAAGGTAGAGGGGGGGAGAGGGCGGGAAGGCGCTGAGAGGCGGCGTTGGTGGAAGGCAAAGGACCAAAGGTGAAAGGCACCATTTCCTCTGCTTGTAGGTTGACTTCACCACCGATTCGCAGTTCATGTAGTGATGTAGTACAGCAAAACCCATTATTACAGGCGCACTTGAAGTGACCCTAACCACGGGGAAAGAAGAGGGCGGAGGCCGCGGAGATAACACGGAGGCGGTTGGTGGATGGGAGACTCAGTGCGGAACCCCTACGAGAGGGACCACATTCCACTAATACCAACCTCACCTTTCTTCTTTTATCCACTTTAGAAGAGGTCCACACTTATGCATTGAAAACAGAGTGAGATCAGGGACAGCAACACGACTTAATTTGCTACGCGAATTTCTCTTTGTATGACAACAGTTTAGCAGTAATTGTTTACTACGAACTTTCAACCCGAGAACTTACTAATGTCACGAACCGTTCTTAGTAATAATGATTTAAAGTAGCAGACAAACATCAAGTAGAACCTGAAGTTTATAACATATCTATTTACTGACACTGATGGCCTATAGTCTTGTACTACTGTGTGACTCATGGTCGTGAATAATTTAACTCTTATTAATATTAAATTTCTGTTGATTGGGTTGTATACGCTTAATTTAAGTTGCCCAAATTGTAAATGTTTATCTTTTATTATCTAAAGTGCATCTGTTTGTCTACAGTTTGAAAGCTTGTTGTTATGCTCCATTGACAAATATTTGAAATTGGTTATTAAGAAAATGACTACTAAGACCTGACAGTCGATACACTGTGCTATTACTTCTCCTTGTTTTCAACAAACCCTATGCTGGACACCACGCGTGTTGATCCCTGGACTGTTTGGGAGCTGACACCATGATACAACTGTTTGCATTGTTAGTGTCCAGAAGACTCTCTCTTGACAGACTCTCTCATTGCCGCCCACCTGTGACTCGCTGTGAGGTGTGACTTGGATGGAACAAAGTAGCTCTATCAGGTGGTTAGA
This sequence comes from Pomacea canaliculata, assembly GCF_003073045.1. Taxonomy (NCBI): domain Eukaryota; kingdom Metazoa; phylum Mollusca; class Gastropoda; order Architaenioglossa; family Ampullariidae; genus Pomacea; species Pomacea canaliculata. The sequence goes on from NC_037602.1 coordinate 1,034,741, forward strand.
TGCTGGAAGCTTGTGATAGCTTGAGTTTAGACCACACAGCAAAATAAGCACCAGAGCAAGGTGCTACACATTCTTGTCTCCTCGTGTGCACTCCAAAAACCTTTTACACGAGTGTTGAAAATCCCGCTACTCATAAGTGTAGGTCTGATTAGGACATGCAAGTATCCATATGTGTATGATGCTAGCCTGCAATTGAAAAACAGGCGTACTTTTTCTTGACAAAAAAGTAACTTATAAGTTATTAATCAAATCTGACGAAAAATTCTCGAAAAAGATTTTAATTTTAATAAGCCATTTCTTGACACTTCTGGGTTCTAACGCCTCTGGTCGTAATGAGTGTAAAAACCGCTTTTCTACATTTTTAAGCAGCAAGCATGTAGTCAGTTCGGTTTTACTTCTTGTCGCTGTAAGATGAGAAAGAAGAGAACATTGAAAGGACCTCAGTGGGGTGGCTTAGTTGAGAAGGTAGAGATAAATCCCTACCACTTTAAAGACAAGTAGATCACATTACCCAGGGCGGACAGCCGAGACTGAGGAAAGTGGTAGTTTGAACATTTGACTTAAAACCCACTGGACATGTGAAAACCTCACTGTGACGACTGCAGACATCTCGTGCTGCTGTTTGAATTGACTGTAATCGTCTGTTCGGGTGCTTGGAGATATCATCCTTCCACAGCTGAGTCAGTAAAGTTGTGAACTGCCTTTAGCCGTGCAAGACTGAACATGCTGCTGTCTACACCACTTTCATGAGAGTTTGTACAGATAAGTTCGCATGAATTTATACACTGTGACATAGCGTATATTTTATTAAACACGATTTATGTCTTTCTTACATTAATTTCATTTCCTTTTTCTTATGGTGCTTATTTTGATTGTGTGGATGCAACGGGTTGCGATAGCGGTGGTGTCACTTTTGCAAAACTTTCATTGATTCAAACGGGTCCGGACAGTCTTGTGTCTTTAGCACATACAAGCGAGTTGAGTTCTGAGACAGAACCGCAGCAATCATTACTGTGAACTTAAGCCAGCTTTCTTTGAAATTTCTGATAAAAATAGAATTAAAACGTATATTTATTCCAAACGAGTACGAGATCTGTAATGTCAGTGACTCATAGAGTCATTTGACATGGGGAGGGGGATATATACATAGCGGTAAATAAATGATATAACATGGTTCACTTTTTGTGAGTGGGGGAGGGGGGGCGCAGAATTTTTCTTTCGCCTAGGGCGCAACACAGCCTAGCGCCGGCCCTGGTAGCGGAGAAGTGTGTCTGGCTTCTACACCTCTCTCTCCACAGTAGTAAGAGTCCAGCGCCTGTGAACAGTCCATCACTACCCCAATATGCTGATCGATGCTTGCCTACACTACTTCAGTCCGGAAATTCGTGAACTAGAGCTCGGCTATATTTTTCAGTGATTATTTCTGAGACCAACATTTATTATTATTATGTTTGTGTGTTTGTCTTTTTAGTAAAGCCCTTTGAGCCCACCTTTTAGTGGTGGGAAAATGTAAATGATAATAATATTAAATTGTCTGCCAGTGTTACGATTACATATACATCAGACGTATATTACCTGATGAGGTGGTACATATATATATATCGATGAGGAGATGAAAATGCACAGCTTCTTGCGTGATTTAAATCTTGTGTGATTTAACCCGCTAACACCAACACTACACGAGGATGCCTTATATTATATATAATCTTTGCGCTGATTGTCCGCAATCCATGACATTTACTTTCTCGGTTTTTTCTAATAATCTTTACCATGCACACAAACCATTATACACACAGCTGCATATATAGGAACAATTAAAATAAGTTTCATCAATATTCATGAAATCCTACAATGTGATCGTGATCAGTGTACAGTAAACAAAACATGAATGAGGGGGATGGTTTCATATTTCGCCAGTCATCTCGCCCCACAGCCTGAGTCAAGTCGTCCGATATCCATTTCATCCCATGTCAGAGCAGTGGTGGGGGCGAAATGATCGGTGACGTCATCAAGCAGACGACAACGAAGTGCAGCAACATCAATGGATATTTTCGTACATTTGAACTTTTGAGAACAGTTGTATCGCATGTAGCAGGGATCTGCAAATTCATAACAGCATAAGGTTTTTTTTCTTGCTTGTTTTGATCGAAGCTACAAATTAATTCATAATAGATTTGTCAGTTTGAAGTAACGCACGCGTGCTTTCATTTTCATCTTGTTAGTGATTTGGAAAGTGCGGGAAATACGATTAAATAGTTCGTGGTGTTGTCGATAGTGGGGAGAAGTGGGTACGTGGGGATGATTAAATATATCCTCTGTGTACCACAGACCGTGGTGTGTAAGTTAATTGCATTAACCTCGAGTTAAAAAAAGAACGCATAGAGCGTTGTGATTTTTTTCACGTTATTTTTAGGGAACAATTTAAAAAAAAAATTGAATTGACCTTAACTTCATCGATCGACGTTCTGATCGAAGGCCATGCAATTTTATAATTTGTCGTTTTCCTGACAGCTATAATATTATAACCAACTAACGTCACTGAGTTTGAAATTAATAGGCTGTAATCTCAAGTCATGGTTTTGCACTGGGTAAATACAGTTTGTGTACATCTTTGTTTTTTTTTTAACCCGCCTCCATGCACAAGTGGAAAACAAAATCTGTACAACTCTTCCGCAAGCAATTCTACTTTGAACATCAAATTAGTCAACTATAAATGCTGAAGTTAAAATAAAAATTATATAATTAACACTAATAGCCGAAAATTTTTGTTTACCACATATACAACTTTCAAAAGAGGGACATAGAAACATGCACATCTTTTATACATCCTGTGCAGGGTATTTAATGTCTTTACTTTATGAAACTCTATGAAATTGCTATTTGTCATTGATAATTTATTATCGATTATTGTTATGGAAATCCCCAAGAACTTTAATTATCAAAGCAAACTTTTCTTTTAGCAAAATAACAGTTGAGTGATGGATGTAAATGCTGTGGAAGCATCCACTTCCAAACCAACAGAAGAACAGATCTCTTCTGAGAAAATGTCTACTGACAGCCAAAACGCCAAATCAAATTTCAGAACAAGGCTGAAGTCTTCTGTATACAGGAGAAAATGTCTGAAAACTCTGTGGCTTGGATTCAGTTTCTATGCGATGGTGAGCCATTAAACCCAGCTGGAAGTACATGTGTACATTCAGAGGAAGATGACTTTAAGACATTTCATGGCATGAATCTATATCTTTGTGGATACATGGTTAAATCAAATGTTGTCTATTCAGGTCAAACTACTATATTACTATTGGAGGTTAGGAGTTGTAAAAGCAAAATTGTAGAGGAAGAGATAACTACACTTGAGGTTTGAAGATAATTATATTTAACAGCATCAGCAGGAGTCACATAATGATTTCTTTAATAGCATTAACAGTGATGTTATGTGATTTATTGAATTAGACTTAGCATAAAAAGGGTATCACATGAGGTCCAGCTGGTCTAGCTATGGCAAGATTTCAGTTTTCAATTAAAAGAACTCTGACCTTATTAGAAATTCTTTTCTCCATTGCCCAAATAATAATAACACTGTCTACAAGATAATGAGGTTAAGTCAGGACCAGTTGGACCCACAAGATACTCCTGATACTTCAGGTAATATAACTGACTGATGTCCTGTGATTGCTTTTTGTTTAAAGTAACGCTAATTCTTGGTTTTGTTATAAACATTATAACAGGGTTTTTCAGTTAGCCAGAGGGTCCTGCTTCCTGGACATTCAGATAATCACACAAACAGATGTAGAATCTGCTTCCTTTTCTTTACTGCTGATTCTGTTGCTATCTGATTGGATCCTTGACTGCTGGAGTGGTGTATGACAAGCTTGACAAGTCAATTTGTTAATCATTGTCACTGCTGGGATTTCTTTCACTACTATAGCACTACCCTGGTGCTCACCCTATGCTCTCATGATCGCAATCCACTTATTTGTTCCTTGTTTGGTGGATCAGTCGATACAGGTTTGCAGTCATTTGACTTAGTTTAGCCTTAGGTAATTTTAAAATTTTGCCTTTGTTTCATAGGACTTTTAGACCCTGGGAATATTTAGCTCTGTAATCTTGCTTTTCATTAATACCAACCATACACATATCTGCATACATATATACACACACACACATGTATACAGAGTTTGATCAGTAAATATTTATGGAATGAAAACTTGTTTAGAATGTAGTACGGTCAAATCACATGATAAGTCAGTCTATAGATCATTTTGTTGTTTGTTTTATTGACATGCACTTTTTTTTTCTTTTAAAGTATTTTAATCATTCAGAATAGTTTTATGCAGACGAACATATCTTTTACAATGTTTGCTTAAAACATTCAGTACCAATAATTTTAACATGCTTCACCCTGGGTGTTGACTGCTTAATTCTGACAGGCTATACATCAAATAAGAGCCAAATATTACTTGATGACTATAGTTAAAGCCAGAGATTCTGTAAAGAATAATTGATGGGAGATGGCAGATATGTGTATATACTGAAATGCATGATTTATATTCTTCTATTATAGTTCTGCAATCACTTTAAAAGCTTATATCTGTTATTTAGCAGTACATGTTCATTGATTAAACACATACAAAAATTATTCTGTACACACACATATGCACTCATGCCAAAAAAAAATACACAAATAACAGATAAGTGTTTTTAAAACTCATGATTTAGTTTGTACATGTAAGGGTTTTGTTTTATCATTTTCTTTTATCAGTTGGGAATGCAGAGTTGGTGAGAATCTGGGGAAAAGAAGGGGAAACGGCGATGCAGTTTCTCCATTTTTCTTATGCCTTTGGAGGTGTGATTTCTCCGTTAATAACTATGCCCTTCCTGACACCAGTTCAAGAAGAAGACAGTCAAAGTATAGAGACAAACACATCCTCATCAATATCAACCACTTCAAATGGAACTAGCAACAGCACTGGTCCTGCACTACCACTGACTACTACCGTGCACTATGCCTTCCTCATATCTGGCATCCTGATATTTTTAGCATGTGTTCCTCTTATTGTGCAGTGGTTTACAGATAGATCAGAAAAGAGAAGACAAAGTAGAGAAGATGAGAAGGCAGTGAAACAACCATTACCTTCTGCTTTATTTATATTTGTTTTGCTGACACTTTGTTTCATGTATTTTGTGTACACTTCCATAGAGGACACTTTCACAGCTTTCTTGTCCACCTTTGTAGTAAAGCATTTGTTGTGGAGTAAAGCCCTGGGAGCAGAGATTACTTCCGTTTTTTGGGCTTCCTTTGCTTTCGCACGATTTCTTGCTATTTTTGTTGTGCATTACATTTCAGCTGTCAGACTCATATTTATCTGTAGCACATTGATGGTACTTTCACAGTTTGGGTTCCTGTTGTCATCTCAGTTTCATTTTACAATAGGAGTGTGGTGTTGCACTGTCTTTGTTGGGATTTCCATGTCCTCTATCTTTCCAACAGGGTTTATGTGGATGGAAGAAGACTTTGTCAGAGTGACAGGCAGTGTAGCATGCTTTATCATTATTGCCTCCTCCTCAGGCACTATGGTGAGTCCAATAGCTCTTGGTTACCTTATGCAGCACTTGACACCAATGTCGTTTTCATACCTTCTTTCAGCTGAGTCTGTTTTGTTTTGGTGTGTTTTATTTTTCCTGTTTTGTCTAAGTCGGCTGTATATCCGCAAGCATTATGCTATGTCTATAGCTACTGTACAAGAAGTAGTTGCTCCCACAATCAAAATGTATGGAAATACTGCTCAGAACACACCAGATATTTGAGTTATTAAAGGATGATTTTTATTAGTTCATATCAATTATTAAAGAATAATTATTTTAAACTTAAATGATAATTTTTAGTTTTAGCTGTACAGTACTGAGAATATTAAACATTTTTTTTCAAACTACTGTTCAGTTAATTGTTATTTGTGCCATTTATAGTTATTTGCATTTTCTTTTGATTTTAAAGAAGAGATCCAGGCACTTAGGAATTCCATCAAGACTTGTCAAAAAGAATGTGTCAATGATGTTTTTTTGGGGTTTTTTTTTTGGTCTTTTCCCTAAGACAGTATTATTAGGGAAATGATAAATTATTGTAAATTTGCTTTAGTCAGTGCATTAAGTTTATAGCATGGTGATTGGTTCTTTTTTTCCTTATAATATGACATTGCTTCTAGTCAGCGACAACTATTCAAGTGCCAAGAATTGCTGCAGAATTTACTTTTTCACTGCTTTAGATTTTAAATTAATCTACACCGAGCCTAACCAGACTGAATTCTTATATAGAAGAAAGAAGTCCTAATGCAGAAATAATATTTTCTTAACAGAAGTAACTCTGCATCTAGTGTTCAAATCTTGTTACTCCAGAGCTTATAATCAGCCGAAGTGCTAAAGAAAAGATTAGTAAGTTTATATGCATCATTAACAGCAGTGATTCAGCTTATGACAAAGTAAGCTAAGCACATTTAGTTTGCCACAATGTGTTTCGAGGTTCAAGATACCAGCACATTGATGATGGCGGAAAAGGGTTAAATTAGAGCTTTTCTGTGAAAGGGTAAGAGATTGAAGATGTTTGCAATTCCGAGTCTGTTGTAATTGTTTGCTTTAACTATACTGGGAGAATCTTCCATCACCTTTGTTAATTTTATACTCAGCATACTTTGTGCAGTTTGCATCTAAACATTTTATCTTGTACTCAAGACTTTTACATTTTGAAACTTTTTATATTCTGTGATCAAGAAATGACAAAGAAAGAAAGTTTATAAATTACTTCGTACATAAGTAAGAATCAGTTGATGAAGTTAACCTACAGAGCAAGTCAACAACAGTAATAATAATAATAACAGGATTTGCAAAGCCCATGTGAATGTGAGCTCCATATATTGCACATGAAAGACTACAAATGACAGTCCATACAAGAAGCACAAGCATCAGTAAACAGATGAAACCACAAGAAAAACATGAACTAAGTGCATGGATGAAGAATGTAGTCGAACAGTACTCATGATTATGCAAAATATTTCTTTAGAGATGGGCTTTGAGACTGGATTTGAAAGCTTCAAACATAGACACAGTTTGAAGAGGAAGTAAATAAAAAAAAAAAAACCCAGTGTGTCCTGAGAAGGAAACAGAGCATGTACCAAATATCTCCTATCAGATGGTACATGCTCTGTTTGGTGCATGGCACAGAGAGGAGGGCATCCCAACAAACTGAAGAGACTGACTTGGGTGGTAAGTCATTATATAGTAGCTCTGACAGATATGGTAGTTCAATAATAGCAACATTGTAATGATGCTGTAGTCAATACAAGCTGAGACTAGCAACCAGTGAAGCTCAGAGATGATGATGATTCAGCATGGTTGCATTTTTGCTTCAGAAGTATATGCTATAAAGCTACGAGTTGTTAGCATTGCAGTCATAAAGTGGGACTGTTTTAAAGAGTCAAATTTGGATAAGAAAAAAAAACTATTTCTGAAAGTTACTCTACAGGAGAGAGGGTAAAACTTGAAAATACAAATTGAATCCCACAGACATTTGTGAGCGACAGATTTAAATGAGCGTTTTAAAAGCTTTTTTTTTTTTTTTGTCTCAATGAAAGTATCCAGTTGCTAATATCTGTAATCAAGGAATTTGACTGCACCAGAAAAAAAGTAAGTTGTTAGACTTGAGGAAATGGTAAAGTGATTTCTTTAAAGTAGGGGATGTGGGTGGGTGGAGGGAATGAACTTTAAACAAAACTTCATGGCCCCAACCTGGCCCTGCTTAGGTTTAAAATATGCCCTGCAAGGTGAAGCTCGTCATGACCCATGGTGGGCTTTGTAAGTAGAGTCCACATGGGCCCTAAGTTGCCTGTTTACCACAAAATATCACTCTTCACCACATTCATGTGGGCAAGCACACCATTGCACCACTTTAATACCACACTAGGTGGGTTGCCTACCTCTACACCACTTTCTACCCATCAAAAACCCACCCTTCACCTTTGTAAGAGTAAGCCTCTTTATTCTGATCTAGCTTCCACCTTTTTAAGCCCCTGTGGGCCTGGCTCCTAGTGCCTGGAGTGGACACCCAACCTCTCTTTGGTGACAGACTGCCTGCCTCTTTCCTCTTCACTGTACTTATTTCTGTCTCACAGGTACTTTCATCTTTATTCCTTTGTACATTAAATTTCTTATCTTTCCACTGCTAGTTTTTCCTGTCCTATCCCCCTGCCTTTTGGTCCTTCCCCTTTTCAGTATTTTCCCCAAATCTCTTTTTTGATTTCTGTTTTTACAGCGGTCTTCTTTCGGCTCCCTGCGCTTGCCATGCAGGGTGACCTTTGTCAGGGGAGAATGGGATCCTGGAGACTGAGGTCACTGATGGGTTGTGGCCTGTCATACCAACACTCCCCTTTGGCCAAACTTCTCCAAGGCAGTAGGTTGGTGCTGTCCTACACCAATCAATCGGCTGGTCGTGCAATGCCCAGGTCTGCTAGAAGGCTGCGGCCTGGGTCAATCTGATCCACACTCTTTTAGGTCATAATATTTCTCCTGTAGCCCTGGTGCAGCCCTGCTGGATAAACCCACGAGGTACTGATTGGCTGCATCCCATAGATGGACTCCATGTGGGGTGTGGAGCAGGAGAAATGAATGTTTCTTTTTCTTCATTGCAAAAAAAAAAAAAACCCTTTCAAACTCGGGAAAACGTTCAAGACCTTTCAATGATAATTCCGACAGTGAGGAGGAATGTGATTCAGCTACTAAGCTTTTAGATGGGGCATAGCCACATTTCTTGATTGTGGAAAGTGGGGACCATGAAAGACCCATCACAGGACTGTCCCCCTTTGCCACCCACAAAGGATTCCGAAATATCTCTGCAAACTTTACTTCGATCAAGCGTCTCACATCTGGACAATTTCTGATTCAGCGTAAAAATCAAAAAGCTTCTGAAGCACTATGACAATGGGACGGAAAACCCTTTATGGACTGTCCCATTAAAGTTTTAATTTTCTAAACTCTTCTAGAGGAGTCATCAGATATAGTGACTTGGCTACACTATCAGAAGTAGATATACGCTCTGAACTCACGATGCAAGGTGTATCCCATGTATACAGGGTCACCCTAAAAAGAGATGGAAAAACCATTCCAACAAATGCGTACTTTCTAACCTTCTCTCTTCCAAACCCCCCAAATTTTATCCAAATTGGATATCTTTGGGTGTAAGTGGCACTTTTCATCCCCTCTCCATTACGTTGTTTCAATTGCCAAAGGTTTGGGCATGGGTTAGCTGCATGCCGATCAGCATCACACTGTGTAAAGTGCAGCGATTCACACTCTCCTGACGAATGTCATGGAACACCCAGATATAGAAACTGTGCAGGAGGACATTCAGCCCCCTATTTCCAGGACTGTCCCCGCTGTAAGGAGGAAGCCGCAATCAAACGGATAAAAGCAGAACTGGGTTTATCTTACCCAGAGGTTCGTCGCCGTGTCCTGAGAAACGAAATTTCAAGTTCCCACTCAAACATCTGGAAACCCCTCTTTCGCAGGTGTGGTCTCTAGTAATGTCATTAGTTATGTCCTAACGACTGGGAGTTTAATTATGATTTGGTATGAAATAGTGTCTGGTCCTGGGGCCGACTGAGAGCACTTTGAAAGTGCTTGTTTAAGTTCAGACATTGGGAGGGCCATAGCTTTATCTTCTCTGCGAAGTTAAAAGTCCATCAGCACATCTAGAGATAAAAACTTCTTGATCATTTCCGACTCTTTATCATCCTTACTGGCACTCAATTCTCAACGTTTGGAGAACGTACTATTGGTGTAGTTAATTTTTTTAACTACTCCGTTGATTACAGACAGGAAATATTGATATTATTTTTATTTGGGTCGCTAGCCATGTAAATATTCTAGGAAACACTCGAGCTGATGATAAGGCAGCAAAAAGGGCCCTTCAATAGTCACTTGTAGTTCAGACAACTTTTGCCTCAGACTGGTATGATTGTAAAGATGTATGTTTTCCAGCTTTGGCAGTTCCAATGGGATTCCATGGAACACAACAAACTCCACTCAATTTTCCCAAAACTGTCTGACTGCATAAGTCAGCAATCTCTGAACCGACGAGAAGAGGTTGTCTTAATAGGCTAAAAACTGGCCACACATTTATCACTCATCTTTTTTTACTCATGGGAGAAAACTTCCCCCTCTGTCTTTGGTGACATGACACGTTAACTATAAAACATTTACTCCTTACCTGTCCTGAACTCTCAACAGTTCAACAAAACCATTTCACAGCCCAGACTTAATCACCCTTTGGTAAAGTCTTCGTCCACACCAATCATAGCTTATCTTAAGTCTATCCAACTTTTTCAGCTAATATAAAAAGACTGTGTTTTTTTAGAGAGATTCTTCTTGTATATAGCTAAGAAAAGAATAATGTCTATCTTCATATATCATATATCTTCATATATCTGTACGTCAACCTTTAAATGTTCCTGTACTTTGCTGTTGCCTTGAGACAGCCTCAGTTGCTGACGTGGCGTAAAACTCCAATTAATTAACTTCATGTTTCTAACATACCTCAATACCTGCTGACGTCATTCTCCCCATGATGTCAATGCCAATTAACTGACCTGAGCTACTGCTGCTACATCTTATCAACGACATTAATATAGCCTGACAACATTAAAGAAATCATTATAATCAACAATTAGTAATTCAATGTTACATGCAAGACATTCTGTCAAGATTGCAATGTATTTGGAAATCGCACAGGAGGTGGGCTTTGCGTGCCATAGCGCGTGGTTACTGCAGGCTGGACCTGCCTGTCAGATGCCGGGTCAGGTGTGGCTTCAGCGCTGGTTACATCGGAAGTCACATGTGGACCGACGCTGGCATCGTCCTCTCCTGTCTTCAAGAGCTTCGGTGCCTGCTCCTTAGTATTCTTTACGATATGTAGCATCATCGTCAGTTCGGACAATGTAGGACCGTACTGGCTCTAGAGTTTTGGATACCACTGTGCCTGGCTTTCAGGTGCTGTTCTTGTCCTTCTGCTTGCGAACAGTGTCTCCAGGCTTAAGAGGAGGTAAAGGCTGTGACAAGGCCGTCTTGTAATTCTTGGCTGGATGCTCTCTCTGTTTGCTGGCTGCCTGTTGGAACTGCTGCTGGTTCGGCATGCTTGGTCTATAGTAGACGTCTGTAGCTGGCAGTCTGGTTCTGAGACATCTGTTCACTAGGAATTAAATTGCGCTGGTGACGCACCTTTTGGTATCGGGGTACTTCTGTATTGTAGAATGGCAATGTATGGGTCTTGGCCTGACGCCTTTGCTCTCTTTAGAATGTTTTTAAGATCTGTATTTTACGCTCTACTAGGCCATTGGACTGTAAGTGCTTGGGCCTGGAAGAAGTGTGCTGAAATAACCACTCTTTAGCAAACTTTGTGAACTCAGTGTAGAGGTGATCTAGGTCTGTTGTCTGACAGTAGCTCTCGGGATTGCCATATTAACGTGCAAACCTAGATTTTATCAAGGACGTGTATAGGTGGATTGCTGTCTGTCTGCCAAGACCAGTCTATCACTACCCCAACATGCTGATCGATGCTTGCCTCCACTACTTCAGTCCGGAAATTCGTGAACTAGAGCTCGGCTATATTTTTCAGTGTTTATTTCTGGGACCAGCATTCATTATTATTATTATGTTTGTGTGTTTGTCTTTTTTAGTAAAGCCCTTTGAGCCCACCTTTTTAATGGTGGGAAAATGCGCTATGTAAATGATAATATATTATTATTAAATTGTCTGCCAATATGTTACGACTACATAATACACCAGACATACATTACTTGATGAAGGGATATATATATATACCGATGATATCGATGAGGTCATAGATGAAAATGCACAGCTTCTTGTGTGATTTAATCCAACCTGAAGGAGTTATACCCGCTAACACCAACACTACACGAGGATGCATTATAAGGCTCTTTGTGCTGATTGTCCGCAATCCATGACATATATTTACTTTCTCTTTTTTATGATCTTTATCATGCAGACAAACTATTATATACACACACAATTAACCTGCATATATAGGAACAATTAAAACAAGTTTCATCATTACTCATGAAATCCTATGCTGTGATCGTGATCAGCGTACAGTAAACAACACGTACATGACGGAGGGGGATGGTTTCATATTGCGCCACAGTCATCTCGCCCCACAGCCTGAGTCAAGTCGTCCGACATCCATTTCGTCCCATGTCAGACCAGTTGGCAGTTGATCGTCCCAACACCGAAAAGTCAATTAAATCATCCCAGGACCTAAAGAGGAATCGACCACCAATGACACAAGTAGCTACAACATCAAATACTACCAAAGGAGCCTATACGTTGTGTGAACAATATAGATACGCCAGCTCCACATATATAAGCTGCCTAAGGCAGTGGTTCTCAAAGTATTTCGGACCGAGGACCACTTTACTTAAGTAAAAAATATGGCAGACCACCAAGGCCTAAAAATCACTCTGTACTATGAATTTCAAATTTAAATTGCCGCATTTGTTTCATTACAATTCAAAACTAAATGTACTTCTGTACAGTAGTACAGTAATAAGTTGACATAAACCTACGTACCTCGTTCTTTGTGATTAAAATGTTAATGCGAGGAATGCATCATTTTAAACATCACTTTGCTGACTTATGCCGCGGACCACACTTTGAGAACCACTGGCCTAAGTAAATGAACATAGCTGGGACGATTTGACACATGCTGTGGAGCGAAATGATCGGTGACGTAATCAAGCAGACGACAATGAAGTGCAGGTCAACAAATCTGCATGAGTAAGCAACATCAATGGATATTTTCGTACATTTGAACTTTTGAGAACAGTTGTATCGCATGTAGCAGTGATCTGCAAATTTATAACAGCATAAGAAAGTTTTTTCTTGTTTGTTTTGATCGAAGCTATATAAATTAATTCAGAATAGATTTGTCAGTATATGGACTAGCGTACACGCGTGCTTTATTTTGTTGATGGTGTCGATAGTGGGGAGAAGGGGGTACGTGGAGATGGTAAAATATATGAACTGTGTACCACGGACCGAGGTGTGTACGTTAATTGTGTGAACATCGAGTGAAAAAAGAGCACAAAGAGCGTTGATTTTTTTAACATTATTTTTAGGAAACAATTAAAAAAATTGAATGGACTTTAACTTCATCGATCGACGTTAATGCTGATCGAAAGCCTTGTAATATCATAACTCATCGTTTTCATAACAGCTAAATTATAAACAGCTGACGTACGTCATTGAGTTTGAAATTAATAGGCTGTAAGCTCGATCGAATCATTTAATTGGTTTTGCACTGGTTATATACAGTTTTTGTTCATCAATTTTGTTCCCTCCTGGCACAAGTGGAAAACAATATCTATACAACTCTTCCGCAAGAAATTCTACTTTGAACATCAAATTTGTAAACTATGAATGTACAAGTTAAAGTCAAAATTATATTATTAACACTAACAGACCAAAATTTTGTTTATCACACATCATAAAACTTACAAAAGACTGATCGACACAGAAACCACATCATTGATACGTACTGTGCAGGGTTTTAAATGTCTTTACTTTATGAAGCTCTACACTATAATTGCTATTTGTCATTGATAATTCATTCTCGATTACTGTGATGGAAATCCTCAAAAACTTTAATTATCGAAGCAAACTTTTTTTCTTTTAGCAATTAAAGTACCAGCTGAATGATGGATGTTAATGAGAGTAATGAAGGCATGGAAGCTAACTCCGCTTCCAAACCAACAGAACAGATATCTTCTGAGGAAATGTGTACTAACAACCAAAATGCCAAATCAGATTTCAGAACAAAGCTGAAGTCTTCTGTATACAGGAGAAAATGTCTGAAAACTCTGTGGCTTGGACTCAGTTTCTGTGCACTGGTAAGCCATTAAACCCAGCTGGTAGTACATGTGTACATTCAGAGGGAGGTGACTTTAACAGGTTTCAGAGCGTGCATCTATATCTTTGTTGATGCACAGTTAAATCAATGTTGTCCATTCAGGTCAAACTACTACTATTACTATTGGAGGTTTAAGTGTTGTAAAAGCAAAATTGTAGAGGAAGAGGTAACTTAACTTGAGTTTTTTGCTTTCAAAGAAATTTTTCTGAGGTTTGAAGATAATTATATTTAACAGCATCAGCAGGAGTCACATGATTTCTTTAACAGTATTAACAGTGATGTCATATGATTTATTGAATTAGACTTAGCATAAACAGGGGTATCACATGAGGTCCAGCTGGCAATCTAGCAAGATTTCAGTTTTCAATTAAAAGAACTCTGAATTTATTAGAAATCTCCATTGCCCAACTAATAATAACACTGTCTACATGACTAATGAGGTTAAGACAGGACCAGTTGGACCACATGTTACTGCTGATACTTCAGGTAATATAACTGACTGATGGCCAGTAATTGCTTTTTGTTTAAAGGAACGCTAATTCTTGGTTTTGTTATAAACATTATAACAGGGTTTTTCAGTTAGCCAGAGGGGTCCTGCTTTCCTGGACATTCAGATAATCACACAAACAGATGTGGAATCTGCTTCCTTTTTCTTTACTGCTGCTTCTGTTGGCTATCTGATTGGATCCTTGACTGCTGGAGTGGTGTATGACAAGCTAAACAAGTCAATGTTGTTAATCATGTCACTGCTGGGATTGTCTTTCACTACTATAGCACTGCCGTGGTGCTCACCCTATGCTCTCATGATCGCAATCCACTTTATTTGTTCCTTGTTTGGTGGATCTGTCGATACAGGTTTGCAGTTATTTTTACTTTAGCCTTATGGTGATTTTAGAAATTTTGCCTTTGCTTCATAGGAGTTTTAGAGTTTTAGATCATGGGTAATATTTTAGCTCTGTAATCTTGCTTTTCATTAATACCAAACATGCACATATTTGCATACGTATATGTATCTGAATATATATACACACACATGTATACAGAGTTTCATCAGTAAATATTTATGGAATGAAAACTTGTTTAGAATGTAGCACTGTCAAATCACATGGTAATTAAGTCTATAGGTCATTTTGTTCTGTTTTTTTGACATGCAATTTTTCTTTCTTTTAAAGAATTTTAATCATCCGGAATAGTTTTATGCAGACAAGCAAATCTTTTACAACTTTTGCTTAGATATGTGTATATACTGAAATGCATGATTTATATTCTTTTATTATAGTTCTGCAATCACTTTAAAAGCTTATATCTGTTATTTAGCAGTACATGTTCATGGATACAACGCACATCCCAAAATTCTTCTTTACACACACATACACTAAGGCAAAAAAATATGCACAAATAACCCATAAATGTTTTTTAAACTCAAGATTTAGTTTGTAAATGTCAGGGTTTTGTTTTTATTTATTATTTATTATTTTCTTTTATTCAGTTGGGAATGCAGAGTTGGTGAGAATCTGGGGAAAAGAAGGGGAAATGGCGATGCAGTTTCTCCATTTTGCTTTTGCCTTTGGAGGTGTGATTTCTCCATTAATAACTGCACCCTTCCTGACACCAGTCCAAGAAGAAGACAGTCAAAGTATAGAGACAAACACATCCTCATTAATATCAACC
Organism: Pomacea canaliculata; assembly: GCF_003073045.1. Classification (NCBI taxonomy): domain Eukaryota; kingdom Metazoa; phylum Mollusca; class Gastropoda; order Architaenioglossa; family Ampullariidae; genus Pomacea; species Pomacea canaliculata. The sequence goes on from NC_037602.1 coordinate 1,050,381, forward strand.
ACTTCAAATGGAACTAGCAACAGCACTGGTCCTGCACTACCACTGACTACTACCGTGCACTACGCCTTCCTCTTATCTGGGAGCCTGATGTTCTTAACATGTGTTCCTCTTATTGTGCAGTGGTTTACAGATAGATCAGAAAAGAGAAGACAAAGTAGAGAAGATGAGAATGCAGTGAAACAGCCATTACCTTCTGCTTTATTTATTTTTGTTTTGCTGACACTTTGTTTCATGTACTTTTTGTACAGTTCCATAGAGGACACTTTCACAGCTTTCTTGTCCACCTTTGTAGTAAAGCATTTGTTGTGGAGTAAAGCCCTGGGAGCAGAAATTACTTCCGTTTTTTGGGCTTCCTTTGCTTCAGCCCGATTTCTTGCTATTTTTGTTGTGCATTACATTTCAGCTGTCAGACTCATGTTTATCTGTAGTACATTGATGGTATTTTCACAGTTTGGGTTCCTGTTGTCATCTCAGTTTCATTTTACAATAGGAGTGTGGTTTTGCACTGTCTTTGCTGGGATTTCCATGTCCTCTATCTTTCCAACAGGGTTTATGTGGATGGAAGAAGACTTTGTCAGAGTGACAGGCAGTGTAGCATCCTTCATCCTTGTTGCCTCCTCCTCAGGTACTATGGTGAATCCAATAGCTCTTGGTGCCCTTATGCAGAACTTGACACCAATGTCGTTTTCATACCTTCTTTCAGCTGAGTCTGTTTTGTTTTGGTGTGTTTTATTTTTCCTCTTTTGTCTAAGTCGGCTGTATATCCGCAAGCATTATGCTATGTCTAAAGTTACTGTACAAGAAGTAGTTGCTCCCACAATCAAAGTGGATGGCAATACTGCTCAGGACACGCCTGATATTTGAGTTATTAAAGAATAATTTTTATTAGTTCATATCAATTATTAAAGAATAATTATTTTAAACTAAAATGATAATTTTTAGTTCTAGCTGTAGAGTACTGATAATATTAAATGTATTTTTTTCAAACTACTGTTCAGTTAATTGTTATTTGTGCCATTTATAGTTATTTGCATTTTGCTTTGGACTTTAAAGAAGAGATCCAAGCCTGTAGCAACTCCACCAAGACCTGTCAAAAAGAATGTGTTAATGATGTTGTTTTAGGGGTTTTCTCCCAAAGAGAGTCTCATTAGGGAAATGATAAATTATTGTAAACTTGCTTTTGTCTGTGCATTAAGTTTATATGGTGTGTGGTTCTCTTTTTCTTATAGTATGACATTGCTTCTAGTCAGCGACAATTATTTAAGTGCCAAGAATTTACTTTTTACACTGCTATAACTTGTAAATTTATCTACACCGAGCCTAACCAGACTGAATTTTTATATAGAAGAAAGAAGTCCTAATGCAGAAATAATATTTTCTTAACAGAAGTAACTCTGCATCTAGTGTTCATAATCTGTGTTACTCCAGAGCTTATAATCAGCTGAGGTACTTAAAGTAACAGATTGATATGTTTATATTCATCATTAGCAACAGTCAGCTATAGTTATAGCGCATTTAGTTTGCCACAATATACTTCGAGGTTTTCTAGATACCAGCGCATTGATGATGGCAGAAAAGGGTTAAATTAGAAGGCTTTTCTTGTGAAAGGATAAGAGACTGAAGATGTTTGCAATTCCGAGTCTATTGTAATTGTTTGCTTTAACTATACTGAGAGAATCTTTTCATCAGCTTTGTTATTTTTATACTCAGCATACTTTGTGCCGTTTGCATTTATACATTTTATCTTGTACTCAAGACTTTTATATTTTGAAAATTTTATGGTCTGTGATCAAGAAATGAAAAATTTTATAAATTACTTCACATATAAGTAAGAATCTGTTGATGAAGTTAACATACAGAGCAAGTCAAGAATAGTATTAGTGGTAATAATAACAGGATTTGCAACGCCCATGTGAATGTGAGCTCCATATATTGCATATGAAAGACTACAAATGAGTAGTTTAAGTCTGTACAAGAAACACAAGCATCAGCAAACAGATGTAACCATGACAAAAACATAAACTAAGTGCATGGATGAAGAATGTAGTTGGACAGCACTCATGATTATGCAAAATATTTCTTAAGAGATGGGCTTTGAGACTGGATTTGAAAGCTTCAAACATAGACACAGTTTGAAGAGTTAGGAAATAAGAAGAACAGTGGAGCCTGAGAATGAAAAGGGGTCTGTACCAGAGAGAGCAAATATCCAGTTGCTAATATCTGTAATCAAGGAATTTGACTGCACCAGAAAAAAAGTAAGTTGTTAGACTGGAAGGAAATGGTAAAGTGATCTCTTTGAAGTAGGGAGTGTGGGTTGGTGGAGGGAATGAACTTTAAACAAAACTTTTTCTTGAATTTCTTAAGTACATGCATGATGCTTGTATTTTTACGTATGATTATCAGTGGGTTTATTTGCAGTCCTTTTGTGTACAATTCACTGAGCTCACCTTTACATGCACTCTACAAATTCTATTCTTTGCTATTATTTTGAAAGAAAGGATGCCTTAGGTATTATGACCCATGGACTTAATATTTACATCTTTAAATTTACATTTACCGGTGAGCAAACATACTATACAGCTTGATATTTTGTTTTATTGCTTCTGAAGTTCATATCTGGTAAAGGAAAGAAAAAGGATGTATACAATGATTATTTAAAAAGTTTAAAATTATAAAAAAAGTTTTAAAATATGTGATTGTGTTTTATGTTGCTGATGCAAATGTGCACATTGAAACAGTCACTGCAGAAAATCTCACAGTTCTGTGGGGCTCCAACAGTAATTTAATAGGTCAAGATCAATAAAGTCGAATGAAAGAAGAATCTTCATTTGGCAATAAACCATTCCCGAACTAGAGATAAAAACATTTGATCATTTCTGATTCTTTATCATCCTTACTTGCACTCCAGTCTCATTGATTGAACAACCCACTATTGGTGCAATTTTTTAAAACTTCTCCATTCATTACAGACAGAAAATATTGACATTATTTCAGTAAACACTCAAGCTGATAATGCAGCAAAAAAGGCCCTTCAAACAGCCACTTAATTTGTAGTTCGGATAACTTTTGCCTCAGACTGGAATGACTCTGTAAAAATGTTTCCCAGCTTTGTCAACTCCAATGGAACACAATAAACGTCATTCTCCCCATGATGTCAATGCCAATTGACTGACCTGAGCTACTGCTGCTACATCTTATCAACGACATTAATATAACCTGACAATATTAAAGAAATCATTATAATCAACAATTAGTAATTCAATGTTACATGCAAGACATTCTGTCAAGATTGCAATGTATTTGGAAATCGCACAGGAGGTGGGCTTTGCCTGCCATAGCGCATGGTTACTGCAGGCTGGACCTGCCTGTCAGATGCCGGGTCAGGTGTGGCTTCAGCGCTGGTTACATCGGAAGTCACATGTGAACATACACTGGCATCGTCCTCTCCTGTCTTCAAGAGCTGGTGACCTTTTGGTATCGGGGTACTTCTGTATTGTAGAATGGCAATGTATGGGTCTTGGCCTGACGCCTTTGCTCTCTTTAGAATATGTTTTTAAGATCTGTATTTTACGCTCTACTAGGCCATTGGACTGTAAGTGCTTGGGCATGGAAGAAGTGTGCTGAAATCCCCACTCTTGAGCAAACTTCATGAACTCTTCGCTGCTGAACTGAGGTCTGTTGTCTGACAGCAGCTCTCGGAATGCCTCAACGTGCAAACGGAGATTTTATTGCCAGGGTGACATTAATCGTTCGTGTAGACTGCAACAGGAATACCTAAAAAAACTTGCTGTAATAATCAACAGTCATGAGGAAATGTGTGCCATCGTATTGGAATAGGTCCGTAGTAAGCTTTTGCCATGGTAACGATGGCATCTCGTGTAACATTCAAGGTTCTTTCTGTTGGCTGTTGTGATACTGGTTACAGATCGTTCCTCTAGTGACCTAGAAAAAAAAACCCAACCCAACAGGCCCAAAGGATATCCCATGAGACCCGGGCCTTTATCAACCATCTGGCCCAGAAACTGTTTCCTGCTGAAGTCGACGCTGGTTTCGTGCAAGCAGTGCAGCAACCTGTAAACTCCTGTCATTTTACAGCCTTTGTAAAGCGCATTAGGTCTGGCAGATGCTGGAGAAACACAAATGTACTCATTGTTATTATCATGACATCTCCCACATCTCCCAAGAAGGGAGATGAAACAAAGTACCTGGAGAAAAACACCGACAGGCAGCCCTGCGAACAGTAGCCCCATACACAGTGTCCCGAGACGAGGTTTGAACCCGAGCCTCTTACTGCAGTGGTGACCAGCGAGTGTTTTAGCCCTGCGCTCAGTCTCGGTCGTCAGTCGGGTGGCTGGTGCACCCGGTAGAAGGGCGACTACTCTCATCGCCTTTGTTTGTTTATGTCGCCGGCGGGTGTTGTCCAGGAATCGACTCACACCGAGTGTCAGTGTGATGATGCTTGATCTTTGGCATCTCTGCTGAGAATTATGGATGCAGCTCCTTACCTTTATTTTCTCCTTTTTATCCTTTAATTGAGTTTTGGTGACTTCAGTCGATCTTCGATCTACTTAGTGACAGTGGATCATGACTGCAAAGGGTAAAACAGACTAACCTTACGTATTTGTTTTTTGATATAACGTTTATTTAGTTTTTCACTTCTTTTCTGTGATTTAAGTTATGAGACACAATATTAGAATATTTATAGTTCAAAGAATGATAATATCCATTAGTGGATTTTAGGATGTCTGTGACTGTAATGTATTAAACCATAAAATTCCGTTGATGAGATTTGATGTTATTTCGAGTACATGTCATTTTATATATTTTTCACTTTTTAGACGTTGAAAATGTCAGACTTGCGTAGCTGGCATTCTCATAAATATCCATATGTGCATGGATAAGCTAAACTTAAAGGTTATTCAAGGTGCTGAAACCAATTTATTAACACTAATGCAGAAAATGTGGACAAAATGTTGAAAAAACAGCACTCACACCCAGTCCCAAATATGTTGGCCTTATTGTATAAGAAAAACAATAAATATAAAGATTAAATTTATTCAACATGTTACTAGTGTTCTGTGATATACTTACTCCTACTGTATTTGTGAAACATAATCAGGTGGAGCAATCACAAGGTCATTGCTGAAGATCACTACTGGAGAATTTGATATTGAGAGTATCCACACGCTGGCTTTGAAGAATCTAGGTATGTCTTTGTTTGTTTATCTGTCACTCAGTTGCAGAGTGTATGGAAGGGAGTGTGTGTATGAAAGAGAGAGAGAAAGAGTGTGTTCGTGTGAAAGAGAAAACTTCATGGCCATTGGCCAGCAAAACAAAACATAGATGATCAGCATCAACCTCACAATACTCCTTACCACAAAAGAAGAAAAACACCACATATACATCACCTCCACCTACCAAACAAACAGAAACAGCAACAATCTGAGATAGGGAAAGAGAGTCATTCATTCAAACTTTAGTACTATAAGTGCCTTTTTCCACTAAGGATATGGAGAACTGATCAGTCATTTTGCAACATATTGATAGACTTGCTGTAGCCATTAACCAATATACTTATCCGTTAAAAAATTTGTTCTATAAAGATTTGTATAGTAGGCACCATAACTAAGTATACATATACAAGCATATGTTTATCCTCTAAGGAATATAGGCAAAATGAACAAAGGCAGGCTACCTCATACTGAACGAAATGGTTCCTGTGTCATTTAATTTCTAAACACCAATTCTAAACTGAGCATAGACCTTTATTACATAAATCTTGCTTATAATATCTACATATAATTCTTGTTACAAGCAAATTTCAAGACTGATATATACAACATGGTGGGAAGTATTTTCCAAAATCCTGACAGAAAACACCACTTGGTCTTTCTCCAAACTTTAAGAAATCTTTCTCCATTCCCACCTGTTAGCACATCCAAAACCCATGAAGAACAACACCCTATGTATTTTGCTAACTTTCATAACTTCTGGAATCCATCAGATTTAGCATATCGTATGTTTTCAACAATCATAGCCAATATTTAATACATCTAGTGGATGAAATGGTATACAAAAGAAATCTTCTTTAATCTCCATACATAGTTTGTTGGATGTGCTCACTGAAACCCTCAGAAATCTTTTATATGCCAAAAGTTGGCCATAAAGTAAAAATGGGGCGTACTTTGGAGTAATTATGACGAAAAACTTCTTCTGCTTCCTTAATTAAGTGGTTGCCCTCTACCCATTGAGTTAACATTTAATTTAGTCTTACTGTAAAGGCTTTGCTTGCTATAACGTAAATAACCTGGCTAGTTGAAGTCGCGCCTTTTGTAGAGTTGAATAATAATTGGTTTAGTTCATTCATTGGGCCATGACCCCTGATCATAGAGTTGGGGGGGGGTTTGGTGTTTTACACCGTGTCAGCAACTAAGGCTATATTACGGCAAGCAGCCAGCCCTGTAAACAGATGCCACGTGCAGAGAAAGAACAGCGTGCCCGAGACGAGAAGTGAACTCTGGGCAGCCAACCTTCACTGTATTTGTGACAGGCGTTAACCGTTGCGCCACCGGACCGCTGTGATCATAGAGTTAAAAAATTTGAGGAGGAAAGGAGTTATAACACTACTTGCCACTTCTAACATTTCATTGGCCATCAGTATCTAACATCCCTTCATTTAACTTTGTTTGAAATGCTTTATCCAATCTTCACTTATTTGCCCCACTACAAACTGCCTTCTTCATCTCCTGATAGCATTCCAAAACTCCTTTTTCATTATTACTATGCATTTTTCTTTCTGCGTATAAGCGTTTATATCTTCCTATGCTTTGCTTTTTATAAACCTCCTCAGACACTTTCACACCAGCCTTTTCTTCTTTTGCATCTTTTCACACTTTCCTTACACTCCATGCATCACTGGTGACACGTCTCTTTTGTTGTAACTACTTAAATTCTTTATCATGCCATCAGTAGCCTCCTTCAAGGCCTCGTTAAACATAGACATGACTGTTTCAGTATCATTTGACATTATATTAGATGTCCTCCTTAGCAGATTGTAAAAGATTCAAACAGAACATTACCAACCAAGGTTTCAACTTTCTGCGTGTTCCAGATTAACTTCTTTATGACCTCTGGTTTCTTTAAGTTGTCATACCAGATATTAAACTCACCAATGGTTAAATCTGTAAATATGTGTAGAAATTCTAGTGGACCCATGCAATAATCTATTATGCTATTTCCTTATTCTGCTATGAATGTGAAAGACCCTGACTGTTGTTTGTTACACCATCCATTTAAAATGCATAGAACAGAACAAATACACAGATCTAATAATAACCTACCAAAAGCATTGCTCTACAGTCTACATCATCAGATTTTATACCATGGTACATTATCTCATATACTAGGTTCTTTCTAGTAGACGTTAATCTATTATTCTAACACCCTCACAAATTTGAATATTGGCTGCTTTTGCTTCTCTGCATAACAGAATATAAGAGATTATCAAACAATAACATAAGGTTAGTAAGGCATTGCTCAATCTCATGGATGTGTGTGTGACAGAGAGAAATTGATTGATTATTCTTTATTGCTTCAAAAGCATATCTCCCGCGTGGGTGTGAGCATCCATTGAACTAAACACACAACATCTGAAAACCATAATTCAGTTACAAACAAAAAACAGCTACAATCAACTTCTATCAACATAGCATCTAGGAATATATGGAAGACTCCTACTCATACATCACTGGAGACAAACACAAAACCAGGATGAGTATAATATCAGTTGACTAGCAGAATCCATGAAGGTTTCTTGTAAATGCACTATGTCAAAGTTTGTCATGTACCTTAAAGAGTATCCAAAAATGTTGAATGAGAGAGAGATTGATTTGAAGTGCAGCCACCTAAAATATATTTAAAACACATCAATGACATCTGCTGCAGATATTTCTGATCTAGGATGTATTGGTGAGTGTTTGGGACTTGAGCGACTGGACCTTTCATACAATGACATCACCAAACTGCACAAGCTTGCTGGGTTGTCTGCACTCCAGAATCTGAACCTGTCTGCTAACAGATTTTCTTCTCTGGGTTAGTTTTAGGTTATCTGGAATGTAATATCTGTATAACATTGAATCATGATTGAGTTTCACCATCTTAAAATGGATCTTTGGTTATATTTGTAAATGTTTTGGGGGTATGGTAGGAGAGGATTTTTATGTTTTGTGTTTTTATTTAGTTTCTTTTGGTTTTTATGTTATGTGCTTTTGTATGTGGTTAACATGGATTGGTATCTATGTGAGTTCTTTAGTTCTTTCTTTGTGAGGGTTAGCAAATGTACAATTTGATATACAGATATAGATAGATATACAGTTTCCATTAATGGTATATATATATATATGCACATTCTTATTTTTTTCTCTTGCCTTCAAACTTTTTATGCACTCTTGAATTATACAACACTAACATCATTATAATAATTGTTCATTAATGGTGTCTATATTTGCTCATCATTTTCTCTTGCCTTACTGCAAATTTTTCATGCACCATTGAATTATAAAACATTAAAATCATTATCATACATTTTTTATATTTGGCAAGTTATAAAAGCAGTTATGTTCAAAACATTGTTTTAATATAACCATAATGACATTTTGGTGCCATATTCATATTTTTTTTTAGACGGACTGCAGTCTTTGGAAAATCTCCATAGCTTAAACATAGCTGGAAATCTTATAGGCAGGTATGACCATAAGATTATACATTATTAGTACACGTGAGCACGAGAGTTAAAGGTTAAAGGATAGTGATGACCCAGGAAAAGGTCATAGAGTTGTAACTAGTCAGAAGGCCAGAATTTCATTGAAGCAAATGGCACTGAAAGATTCTGCAAAATTAACTCTGTTAGCCATAAACAGCTGTGGTGATGTACGTTTTAACAGCACATTCTAAAATTATTTAAAACTTGCTGACAATTTTAAAACAGTATGTCAGCTGTAACTGTTTTGCAACTTTCTGTTCATTAAACCTTTCAAACAGGAAAAATTAGCTTGGACCTACTTTAAAGTAATTTATAAGGCTTTAATTTTTAGTAGATGTCATAAGCCATGTACTGAAATGTTGTAATGGTTTGTTTTGCAGTGTGGATAGCCTTCAGTGTCTAACTGGTCTCCAGAATCTTAGGGAACTTCGACTGAAAGATGACTCAATCAAATTGTCAAATCCAGCATGCTTGCATCCCTCTTATACTGCAGATATTATTGAGATGTTTCCCAGCCTGGTTCTTCTTGATGGTACTGTATATGCAGTTTACTTTTACTGAACATAGATTCATATGGCGACTGGGACGTTTTTAATAGTGCCATGTCATGGAAAGTTGTGTAATGTGAATAAGTGTTTAAATGGAACAATTAAAAGTTTTACATAATTAATAAGTCTATTACAAGCAAGATTAGGAATTGTATTGGTAGGTTTTTATGGACTGGGCAGATTGTTAACAGATTGAGGAGAAAACAGTATCAAGTGGGACAGCAATTATAAAGTGTCCTGACATTGCTGTTGTAATCACACCTGAATAATTATTGTGGTAGGTATGTTTATTTGGCATAAAGTTTACCCTGGTTTATCATCATCATTGTTATTACAGGGCAGAGGGTCCGAGGGCAGGGAAGTGAGCTGTTCTACATTTGTCAAGAGATGGATAAGGAGCTGAAGAGTAAGCTAAGCGTTTTCTTTATAGAAACACATAGCGATAGTGCTCACCCAATCACTAGATAATGGCTAGAAAATATAAGAAAGTTATTGTTGAATGTATTCTTTGTGTGAAAGCTAAATGTAACTTAGCATTTCTAAAGCTAAATGTGATTTCATACTAAAGATAAATGTAAGCTCATTTAAACTAAATGTAAGTTCATATGTGCTTAGTAGCATGGTCTTGACGCTTCCCTGATTTTAGTTTCTTGTAAGTGAACATGTTAATTTAAACGTTACAATTTGTTTAATCACGTTAAGTTAGGAAATTTATTTTATCGGCCATTCATCTTTATATTATTGGCCATGTTTGTTTAAAGGTTTTGGAGAAGTCAAAGATATTGATATACCGTTGGTGAAAGTACAGCATCAGTTAACAGATTGTTGGAAACTCCCCAGCGTGGTGACAAACACAACTCACAACAAAGCCGAGGAACAGCTTAAAGGTTTAAAGATTTTATAGCCAGTGAATGTCTTCATGAATTTATTATTTCTGACACTCAAGAACAGTGCTTCCTTCAAAGAGCTATTTACTAATTCTTCTTCAGGATTAATTAGGTGATATCATATGTTAACATATGCCTCAGCACTGTGTCAGTATGCATAATCAAAGGATGTAGACATGTAGACATTTCCCGATCTCACCACAAGAGCAAACACAACACTATTGTGGGTTCCAAGTCCTTTTACTTTCTGTCAGTCGATAGTTCTGGCTAAGGTGAAACATCCACATCACACACTCGTGCTCTTGATGAGTCATAGCTCTCACCTCTGTGCTGTCCCCTCAATGTCCCTGTCAATGTGGATGTCTTGATGCTTATTTCCTATGTTTCCTATGAAAAAACCTTATGTAGCCCATTAGTGGTATCTCATTTTTGCTTCCAATAAATAAAAGAAGGTCATAATTTTGAAATGAATAGGAAATACAGATGTGCCAAGTGAAAAGTGCTCACTTTCTAGTAAGCCCAAAGAACTGTGCTGTGACATGGTTCACTGAAGGGTGTATGAATCTGTGCTGCCACAGGGGTCATTTTAGGCTATTGAGACTTGGGCTGTATGTACGATATATACATCAGTTTAACTATTAAAACAGTGCATTTTGTAACTGGATAGTATAGTTTTTGAACCTTTTTTTCAAAATCTTGAAATTGTGAACTGTAGCACCTCCTTGTAGTGTAAGAAATGCCCACTGTTGCTACTGGGAACAGTGTCTTGGTGACTTTGACATTCCTATCTGTGAAGTCATCTTAATGGTCTGTCATGGATGTCTGTTACTGTTAAGTTGTTCATACCTGTCAGCATTAAATCTGATGTCCTTGTCCTTCTGTTGACAGATTTACTTGCCAGTTGTCAACGTCTCAGTCAGAAAGCTGCAGACAAGCTAAAGGAGTTTGAAAAGCAAGCAAGTCAACAGCAAAATTAATTACAAACAGTGCTTGTGACAATTGTGACTCGATGTTTAACTCGCTCAGTGTTTGACTCCTGTAATGACTAATGTAAAAATATGAAAATGCATTGCCTTTTAAAACTATTTACAAGAAGACATTAGCTCAACATTTTTGTAGATTCCCCAGCCATGACTGTTTTGCAGACTCTGCCTGATGAGTCCCTCCAGCTACACAAACCATACCTTGTTGTAAGGCATAAACATAAGCTTGATTTTTTTCTTTCATCAGTTTTCCATCTGCTTGAGGAGTAGATCAATGTCTCAGTAACATGCATGCTGATGCACATGTTGTGCAGTGAATTTGTATTCTGTTCAATAGTCAAGCTTACAGTCTTCCCTCCAGTCACAAATAAAAATGTGCGGATATACATAGCAGAGTTTGTGCTAGCATAAATTGGCTGATTTCTGCTTATTTAATTTTGTTTATTCTGATGTCATGTTGTTACCAAGATTTTTGTACAGGAAGAGGGGAGAAAATTAATCCATTCACTCATTCTAAAAGAACATTAGGTTCCCAATTTCCTCCCCAAACTTAAACAATCAGATGTGTGTATAATTAAGATTGTGTTAAATCAGTTTTGTTTCCATATATCATGTAATAAATATGCAAGGAAGTCCTTGAGTTTCCATTCATTTTTGTGTTCTTTGTTGGTTTGATTTTTGGCAAGTATTTTCAGTAACCATGTGATTCTGGTTGCTCTGTATGGGTTTAATGTAAGATTAATATACAGTTTGTAAAATATGACTAATGTACAGTTTGTAATGAATGACTAATGTACAGTTAGTCTGTAATGCATAGACAGAAACGAGTAAAATTGGTGAGCATACCTACTGTCATGGACCGTAACACAAACTGAATAAACTAGCCAATGCAGAGGCTAATGTAACACTGTACACATCACAGGGTCACAAGTAGGTAGCAGGATATGATCAGGAAACATTTTCAGACATATGAGACTTGAGAAGATAGTCACAGTAGGAGGAAAACCCCATAAAAGCAGATGAACATTATTGCACGGATATTTCTTTTCTGTTGAACTTAAATTTTTTCTTGACTGCCACCATCTGACCTAGCTGTTGACCAGTGCATTGGCTGGGACAGCTGATATGGGACAGTGATGTCACGAACCTGGCAGGAAAAATCTTCTCAGGCAAGACTTCTGAAAGATGTGCACACCACCCTGCACATGATAGGAAAGTGACTGCTGCTATCACCTATATAGTATATAGAACAGAAGCTGCTGACATCATCTATATAGTATATAGAACAGAAGCTGCTGACATCATCTATATAGTATATAGAACAGAAGCTGCTGACATCATCTATATAGTATATAGAACAGAAGCTGCTGACATCATCTATATAGTATATAGGAAATCAACACAAACCGGGAGAGTAGATTATTCCTATTCCATCTTCAAGTCGATATCATGGCAACTTTGCTGATGAATCTCTAGCACTCGATTTAAAATATTTTATCCACTTTCTTTTGCCCGCTCGGTGTTTGCACGCGTAGTGTGTGGGTGTGCGTGTGTGTGTGTGTGCGTGAGTGTGTGAATATATGCATTAGCTGGAGCTGTAGGTCACTGGCGGACTACGATGGGAGTAAACAGCTTTTACTGACAGTGACATTGTCCACGAATCGAGTCAATATTTTTAGTCGACAAAAGTTTCTTTACCTGGCTTTTATTTGTTCTGTAAAGAACTTGTAGACATACCTGTTAGCTGAAGGAAATACAGGGAAGAGGTCGAGATACTCCTCACGTTTTGCAAATTCAAACATTTTAGCGGCAAGTATCTACAAGCTTTCTACAAAATACTAACCGAACAATGCTAAAGTCGATGATATAAAGGACTCATCCGTTTCCGGCAACGTGCGTGTGCTTGCATTTGTGTGCGTGTGTGTGTGTGTGAGAGTGTGTGAATGGATACAGAGGCTGCTAACACTATCTCCGAAATTATTTCTGGGGTAACTTTGTTTCCGCTGTAAAAGTTGTTATTTGGAGTCAAAAGAGTGTTACTTTTTTTTTATTTTTGCGTGTATATGTACAGCCTGTCCTGTTAAGACATGGGGAGAAATCGAGATAAAAGAACCTGTATACAGCACTGTCCTCTTAAAATGACTTTGGTAGATAACGGGTTTAAAATTTTTTATCTGCATGATATTTGTAACAGTCTTAAGAGTATTTAAATACTGGTAGAATATCGGAATATCGGCCAGACGGAGTGTAGGACCCCGACTTCCTTGTAAAGACATTTTAACTTGAGAGAACTACAAATCACAGCTCTCAATCTTCTTTTTTTGTGGTAATCTATCTAAATCTGCTTCAGGTAAGACTTCCAAAAATATGGTTTTTTTTTACATTTTAGGTATGTGATTGGCTAGAAGCTTAGATTGTAGATGAATCTGTTAACTAATGAATACAGACTTGCCGGATGGTATTATTCAATTAATTAAGACTGACTCATTATATATACTCATCAGATTGAGTCATTATCTACAATGTGGTCCCCGCCCACGGTTGTTGACAATGCCACACTAAGCGAGAGCAAAGAGAACAACGGCTTGTGTCTGGTGCTCGATGACAAGGGGCTCACCAGCAAAGACCCTCACAACAGCGGGGAGATGAAGCAGGTAATTATCTGGGGACGATAGGAACAATGTACATCCTGAATAAAACCCACACTCCAACTCCACCGACATGCTAGAATTGAAGGCGAGTGAAAAAAAAATTCAAGAGTGAATAAAAGTTACACGAAAGAAAGAAATTAAGAACAAAAAGTAAGATTAGCTCCTTGTGTTTGTCACATCCCAGATCGTGTACTGGACGATGGTGATCGTCAATGTGGCCCAAATCCTTGTTGTCGCTGTCCTCGGTATCCCGGGCAACGTCCTCAGCGCCGCGGTCTTCTACATACAGGGATTGCGGGAGAGGATCAACCTCTGTGTCTTCTCTCACGCTGTTGTTAATCTCGTCGTCCTCCTCGCCTTGTTCTTGATCAGCGCAGAGTACATCCACAGATACACCATCAGACCTTCATATGTTCTGTTCCCATACACATCGTGTGAGTCATTTTCTGTGACGATTGATATTATCCAAGAGAGTGTAGGTATCGCAGACATTTTCGCAGAAGGCAGAGAGCTGTTGTCCTAAGTTACATGCTGGTTACTATAGTGTGCTGTCCGTTATATTGTGTCGTTTGATTTTATGTTTTGTACTTATGTCATTTTTATATTTGTTTTGTTACAGAACTGAGTCCATGCACAGTCCCTCTCTCGATTTTCATATATTAGGTGATTAACTACATACAACACCGGAATATTAGGCGCTCTGTAACTATATTAATTTATTTTATTTATGTTGACAACACAGGTATGCTCGGCGCTTTGTGGGCCTCGCAGTTCCTGTCGGCTGTGATCGCCAGTGAGCGGTGTTTCTGTGTCGTCAGTCCCTTCCACGCCAAGAGGCTGCTCAAGACGTCCACCATGGCCGCCATCATCGTCGTCTGCAGCGTGCTGTTGACTGGGGGCATGTGCGCTATCGCGGGTCCCAAACACAAGGGCGTCTGTGTATTTAACCCAATCACTAACGAAACAGAAGAAACGGAAACTGTCACAGAGTAAGTTACAGGAAAGTGTTTAGAGAAGTAATGGGGAGCAAAGGGCGAGGTGCTGAATGATTTTCCTTAAGACAAATAGAGAACAATGGTATTTTTATCTGTTTCTGCGAAATAAACCCTGCACCCAAGCCAAACCTACACTTAAAACCAAGCTCCAGTCCTAAACAGTAACATCCATTGTCACTCAACTCAATCTAGTAAGCCTTGCAAAATATCTCCAGAAGAAAGAAATATGTATAAAATATGTATTAATCATGGAGAAAATGCGACTAGGAGACAGTTTGCGGATGCAAAATCTCATTTTCTTTTAGAGACGGTTCACTCTTGAAATGGAAAAATATGCTGTGTTGTTTTTTATAAGTCATCAGCATAACTGCATTTATCTTTCGCAGACTTCCAGTCGTTCTACTTCATAAGAAAGTATCTATGCAAGGTTAACAGTGAACAAACGAATTAGAAACAAACTATGACGAAGAATAAGAATAGCAAGATTACCATAACACAAATTCGTGTAAAGAATAAATTCCCAATAAAGCAAACATCGTTTAAAAAGAGAAAATGTACAAGCGTAAACTATGTAATGTCAACAATGTTTAAATTAACAGGTATTATCTACAAAATCAAGCGATCATTGACATCTTCGACGTCGGCGTCTACTCCACTACTCTTCCAGGAATATTTCTCGTTGTCATTATCGTCACGACAGTCATCACTTCTATCAAACTTCGCGATGCTCTTGCCTGGCGTCTGTCCATCGCCTCCAAGTGCAAGACAACAAGAGCAAGGACATGGACACGCGGCGAGAGAGAGAGGAGGATGACAAGTAAAGAAGTGAGTGTGACCATGATGCTGATGGTGACGTCTGTCCTGTTCATCGTGTGCATGACAGCCAACCTCGTCCTCCAGATTTGCATACTTGTAGTTCCAGGCTTCAATTTTACAGGAAGCTATGTGTCTCTAGTTTCTGCTTTGTGGGCGATCATAAATTTCTTATGGGCACTTAACTTCTCTCTCAATTTTGTTGTGTACCACAAAATGGGATCGAAATTCAGACACTCTGTTAGGAATCTGATTGGGTGGAAAGAATAGAGCATACGAAATCGTTTAATTTTTACTCGTCGAACCTTTTACAGTAGAAAATTGCGTATGGTCAGCTTTTCCATCCTTATCCATTGTATCCATTGTTATCTATTGTAATTTATAACTTTTGCTTCAGCTCGCTTTTAGATACTTATTTGTCCATTGTGCTGTAATGTTATGTCTAGCTCCTATTTGCCGGCATTTTGTCTAGTGCAAGCTAGAGTTGACTGTACCTCGTCTAACTACGTACCCGTTATTGAAGTGTGATGAATAGCATCGTCGGAATCCAAACAAGTTAAGAAATGTCTGATTATTTCTATGTTGTGAAATGTTCCTGGTCTGTAGTAAAATCATCCCCGAAACTTGAACTACGCTCATCTTTAGTAGTCTGGATTCTATTAAATATTGTGTGAGATCGGGTCGACCTAGAAACAGCACAGTAATCTGAGGTTTTCTGCACGTATCAATAGGTTTACTTTGGAAGTTTTTGTACATAATTACAATTAAATTGTTCTGGAAGTTAGTACAGGATAACAATAATGCATATATCGTTTGTGCAATAATTCTTATTTTAAGAAAATAATTTGGTATAATGTGTACTGTTAATGCACTGAAAGAGTGTTGATTTCTAAATATAGCATTTTAATTAATTACAGTAGTAGCATTGCAGATTAATTTACCATAACTGTGATCTGTTGCAATTCTGCTCGGGGTTTGTTTATTGTGAGTTATCAGCATGACTTCAAAAGAAAGCATAATTAGAAGATATGCAAATTTACATATTTTTTTTTACCTTTCTTTATCTTTTTTTTTGCACTGCACGATCTGGAATTTTTGAAGTGAGTTTAACTTTGGGCTTAAACATTTTGGCAGAAAGAAATAAATGTATAAACTTCTAGTTTGAAATATTTGTATGTCAGTAATTAAGTGGCGTTCATAGTTTTGCAACAACATAATCAGCAAAAGATTATAGGTATAAAGAAAAACAGTTTAGCTGATGCTTGAACTATCTGTGTAAAGACCTTGAAGTATAGTGTAAAAATAAAGTTTGACGAACTCTTATGATTAGCTTTCTGTGTAACTGTGACTTGTCGTTTGCTTGGCTGTAAATGTCAAACTGGGATGGCGACTTTGTTTCGGTTTGCATCAAGGGCTGCAGTGTTTGTACATTTGTCGACTTTTCACAGCTTTGTCTAAATATCCATTCAACACATATGCAGCCAGAAAATGTACGAACAAGGAAAACTCGAGTCAACTAAAGGTATAGCTAAGCTGATAGATAACTAAGTGGCGAATGGTTTTCTCTAAAACTTTGGGGTTTGAAAGAGCAATCGTCAAAAAACACAACTCAGATTCGACAAAGGCCATCATCATCATCCTCATTGTCAGGAAGGCAGTTTGTGTACGTATGTGAGTGTGTGGCGTTAAGGTGAAATACGTGGAAGTAAAAATAAACATTGATCGAGGGGAGCTCACTCTAGCGAAATAAAAAAAAAGCGCAGACGACAGGCTGACACGACAACCGAAGAAAGCAGACGTGTGTCTATAGGGAAGCTCAGAAGTCAGCGATTAAACAGTAATTCATTGCCTAGCCAAGGTAACATTCGTAAAAATATTCGTTATTTATTTTATTCTACTCCTGCGTTTTATTTTTGCGATTTAATGTGTGGAGAAATCTGTGAATCGGTAAGAGAGTTGACTGTTCACTGGTGCGTCTAGCATACATATACATGTATACTGAATGTTGCACTATAGACACAACTTTCAGGCAAGATAAGATACGACTTTATTTATAAATATTTATAAATTATATATATATATAAATATTTATAAGGGAGGTAAAGAATAAATTCCTTATTAGAGTTGCTTTTTTTTTTTGGTATCGCCGATTTCTGTGTAATGCGGCTTAGTGAATCTGCACAATTGTGCCTTCTGGAGACAAAACAGACGCGTTAAACCGTTCCTACTTAAGTTATAATATATTCACAATATGTGTAAATCATTATTTAAACCGGATACAGTAAAATATTATCCTTCCACCATTCGTTGTCATTTTCATTACTTCTTTCATTCTCTGTCCCACTCTCGATCTGTAGGTCTCGCATAGAGTAGAAACTTGATACACACTTCTTTAGGTTCTTTATAGGCTTTCCTTACTTAATGACATTTAACTCAATGAAGGGCAGACATATTCGTATTTCTACACATACTAACCTCCTTTCCATGTCCAGAATCAGGACGATTCAGGGTGAATGAATGTTTACCTATGAGCATTCGCTTTCTCGAGCTCCGTTTTTCGGGAGACTTCGCCAGTAGATAATTATACAGTCTTTCAAACGGACCTTTACAACGCATTAGTTGAAGGTACATCTGGAGTTTAGGCCACAAGTTTCAGTCCGAGTGAAATATACATACAGTCTCTTTATTATTTTTCTCTTTATTATAGAGCAGTACCCTTTAGAGGATTTCTGAAATATAACATGTATAGCTTTCACTGTGTTCATTTGTTGCACAGTTTTTACTGCTCATATTATTTATGTATATGATTAGCATTCAGAATGTAACCTTAGTGTTGTAGTTAGAATTGGTGGTAGTGTTAGTGGTAGTGTTAGTGGTGGTGGTATTGTCAGTGGTAGTGGGTTAACACACATAACCTGAGTACGTTCACATTCCTGTGTAAGTAATTGTATTTTTTTGCACTCACCGATTTTGGTTGTACTATTTTGTATATTTTTTTTGTGCCAAGTCTTACGTGCTCCGTCTTATGCGCTATACTATATTTATTATTCGCAATCTGTAATATTTCCTATTTTTTTTAAAAATATAGATTATTATTACATTGATAATTCTTGCCAGCTCCTTGCCAGAGCCACATAGTACATCACCACGAAACTAATATCGCTAATATACTGATATGAACTGGAAGATGGTTATCATTCAAAGCGTAATAACGATAACAGATAACGCTTTTACCTCTCCGTTTCTGTTGTTGTGAGCGTCTATTGGAACTGTCGCCGGTGATCAGCTTCATCCAAAAAAATAAAAATAAAAAATCTGATTTTCTCCTTTTTGTTATAGGCGCACAGGATGGACAAGACGTAGTTTGTTAAAGAGACCACTAGCTATAACATAAACTTTTTACCATTTAAGTACTGTCACAAGTCGATCCAGATTATATTAGCCCGTGGTTCTCAAACGGTGGGGCACGCCCCCCTGGGTGGGGGCGCGATGTGCTTACAAGGGGGGCGCGAAGGCTGTCATTTTTTAAGTTTCTTATACCGGTATTAGTGAAATTAGCTTACATCGCTGGCTAAGGGGGGCGCGCGGACTTACCTTTGTTCGTCAGGGGGGTGTCACAAGTAAAAGGTTGAGAACTGCTGATAAAAGCTAAAAAATATTAGCAACGTTTTCTGTTCAACACAAAATTTTCAGCGACTATTAGTTTCTTTATTTTAGAAAACTGCGGAAAACTCAGGAGAAGGGAACTAAGATATATTTATGTACTGAACACAGATATAGAACAAGAGAGAAAAAGAAAAGGAGAGTTAAGGGACGACAAAAGCTGACATTTGGACAAATTTCCACTTCAAAGTGTGCAAAAAAGTATTTTTTTGGCGGGAATGTTTACCATAATATGTCGAATCTTTCGGTTCAGAAACATTTCACTATTTGTCCAGATTACATATATGCTGAAGGCGGCATTGTGTACAAAGATCTTTTGTCTAGAGGAAATATGATGAATGACTATGGATTGACTCCTTTAATGTAAACTTGAGCAATTATGTCATATTTGACGCACATTTATGTAGGACTGAGCATTGCAAGCCAAACAAGAAAAGATTTGAAAGAACATAGTTTGTTTTTGCTTTTAAACACGCGCAAGAAATATTAACGTCTGAACAAACAAGTACCGTCCGACTGAACAACCTACTCTTTACAGACTTCACACGCATTCAAGTATAATATATATGTGTTTGAATAATAGTGTGTCTGGGTGCTTTTGGTACCAGCCAATGATAAGGAAACTATCAGATGTCAGAAGGGTTTGAGGGCAAAAGATATAGGTTGGTGGTCAGACACTGAAGATCGTAATCAGACTCAATCAACCAACCGGCTGCATCGATTTAAGCATGTCGCCAGGGCAGAGGGCACTCGGATACAACCGGCTGTCTTGCACACTTCATCCACGGTCCAGAACTAGTCACATGTTTAATACACGAAGTAAGATCTTTCTGAAAGTCTAGGAATGACATGTAACATGTCAGATGTTAGTGGAATGTCAAACGTGGTGACTGAGACCCTGATAAAGCTACAAAAGTAAAAGGAAAGAACCTCCGTGCCGATACAGAAACGTTGGTGAGACGACCGAAAGCAGTTCAGTGATCACAGTGCACTCCAAGGACTTCAGTACGCAGCGAGAATACAAGACAACACCAGTTCAGTAACGATCTCGGTGTATCAACTTAAACTCGACTCAACCGTCAGACCACGAACTTGTATTACTGGACTGCTTTCATGTTAACTACTAAAACGAGGCTGGTATATATACAACTTCCGGTTTAGCCAGGTTTCAGCTTAACTACTAGAACGAGGCTGGTGTGTACAAAGCTTCCAGTTTAGTCACATTCATTGTTTAGGATCTCTGAGACTAACAGTGGAGAACTTGGTAAGAGGCTAAGCTTTGGTCTCGGCAGACAGCAGTCCACCTATACTCGTCCTTCATTAGACTGGGATGCTTGCTGTTTGACAAGATCATTTACTGAACCCTTTCAAGACTATGAAATTATTTACGGTCTCTTGTCTGTTCAGTAAACTAGTTTCCTCTCTCATCCATACAAAAACAAACAAACAAACAAACAAACAAACAAACAAACAAACAAACAAAACAACAAACAACAAACAAGCAAACAAGCAAACAAATAAACACGCGCACATACAGTTTCTTTATTATTCCTTGCGGCCTTAGGAGGATTTCAGACGTTGATAGAAACGTATTTTAGTCATGAGCTCTACAATATTATTATTAATAAGTCATATGTGTATTACGTAACGAGAATGAAAGAGGATGGCTCCAAACTTTAAAGACGACTGATAAAAATTATTTTATTGATTCCTTACGGTGGATCTACTTGGAAAAATAGACATTTTCTTCGAGGTTCCCGGACGTATACGAGTGAGCAATTGAAGCCAATCTTGCGCTGTAAGTGTATGTGTAAACACTCACTGATACCTGTAAATATTTCTGCTTTTATCTTTGATACAAATTGGTTGACCGTTCTGTCACTACAATGACGTCTGTCCAAGCGATAGTTGACAATTCCTCACACAGCTCGTTGCAGCAGGAGTACAATGGCTCGTGTCTCAGACTGGACGACAAGATGTTTCCTATCGAGACCGTTTACGAGAGGGAGCAGGTAATAAAACATGTTATCTGAATTACGAAAACAACACTCTTCCCAAACGAAACCACGAAAATCATGTCTCAGGAGACACTTTACCAAGATCAGTGCGAACCCCTGTGTCCACAAAAAACTCAAAGGCGGATAAAGAGCAGATTAAGAAAAGTAACAGAGTTGTGAACATTTGTAGCTAGTTTATAGAAGGTTGATAAGCATAAAAGACTAAGAAGGAACAAGATGAAGAAAGTATTATCAAAGAACAAAATGTATTTAACTTCATCTGATTTATCCTTTGACTTCTTTACTTTGCAGGCCACGTACTTGACGATAGTCATTGCTGATTTGGCGCTGATTTCTGTAGTCAGTGTCCTCGGTATCCCTGGCAACGTTTTAAATGCCGCGGTCTTCTACAGACAGGGCCTGGGAGAGAGGATCAACCTCTGTCTTTTTGCCCTGGCCATCGTCAATCTCATCGTTCTGATATCACTGTTAATGTCCACCGCGGAAGAGCTGTGTTCACAAACCTTCGGATTCGTCTGGGTCGTGTCTCCCTTTGCATACTGTGAGTGATTTTTGAAGCATGCATTTCTTTGAGATTTGTAACTATTTTTTAGAGATCACGAGCGATAGTGTCGATACGAAAATTGTACTTTTGAGAATAAACCAAGTGTATGCCTCTTATTCTGTACTATTTTGGTCTGGATTGGTTATGTTTTTAAAGTTCTTTTAATATATTGTTTAATTTCACTCAAGATAGTATTCTTCACTACTGTTTTTATCTTAGTGGAACAGTTTTGACTACTACTTTTTGTCTTATACTGTAAAATGTTCTTGACTAGTTTCATCTGTCTGTCATATCGTCACTTTAAGACCTAATGAAAAACCTATAGATGAAATCTTTATGGCTGTTTCCAGCTATCACGCTGTAAGCATGCGAAGTCGCACCAGTTCACATCTCTTGATTATATCAAAACTTTGTTGACTTATTTATTTGATATTAAATAGACATATTATATTTTAATATTTTCATTAAAAAAATAATACTGCTCCTACTCCTCTATAAAAGATTTTGAACAATAAAGAACTTTCTGTTGTTTGTTTTCAAAAGGCCTAAGAGGTTTTGTGTGGGCCTCTCAGTTCCTGTCGGCGGTGATCGCCAGTGAGCGGTGTTTCTGTGTCGTCAGTCCCTTCCACGCCAAGAGGCTGCTCAAGACGTCCACCATGGCCGCCATCATCGTCGTCTGCTGCGTGCTGTTGACTGGAGGCATGAACACTGTTGTGTGCCCAAAGTTTAACAGTGTCTGTATATTTAATCCGAGTACAAACGTCGTAGAAAGAGCTATATATGTCACAAAGTAAGTAAACGTAAAGGGAAGAGCAATTAAAGGGAAATGTAGTTGAAGGGATGGCTGTATTTGGGTGGAAATAATAAAAGCAAAAAGGGAAAAAAGGGGCGGAGAATATTGGGAATTTCACTAACTCCAAATTATTTTTTTCCTCCATGACCATGTCATTACAGATTAACTGTCAATGAACGTGTTCCTTTAGACACGTGGTTCGATGTTTGTCCAGTACATGCGAAGTAACTCTTCCTGTTCTCCTGCAGAGGCAAATATAAAGATATTTAGAGAGGTAGTATGCAATAAACAGATTGACTAAAAAGGAGCAACGTAGACATTAAATGACAAAAAACTCCACTTTTGGAAGTAGGCAATAAGATATACTTTTAGTTCTTTGTGTAAATCAGCTCCATTCGCCATACTCTGTCCATCTGGACCACCAAAATTCTTTTCTGCTCATTTGTTTTGTCTAAACTCGACTACTGCAATTCTCCTCTTGCTGGCTGTCCACAGTGCATCACTGAAAAGCTTCAGAAAGTCTAGAGCTCAGATGCTCGTCACGTTTTGTGAACATGTCCCACCACTTCTTCACTCTCTTCATTGGCTACAAGTTAATAAACTACAAGCTGTCAACTCTGTGCTATGGATTCTTCGAAGGCTCCTTCTCCCACTACTTTACTGAAATCTTGTCTGTCCACACTCCTGCCCCAAACCTTGGCTCCTCATCAGACCCGCTCATTCTGGACAACGAACGCCCTCCCTCTGTGCTTCTAAGCAGTGGAACTCTCTTCCTCATCACATTCGCCACTCGGACTACAAGGCTACGTTCACACGCTCTCTGAAAACATATCTGTTCACAAAGTACTATCCTTGAATTACTATTCTTAACTCCCTGGCAATACTGTCTGTCATGTTAACCATCATGTAAAGACTCCAGCTTACACTGTTTATAGCATCTAAATCCCTTCATACCTTCATTCATTGCTTTACCTTCTACTCTTGTACCTCATCTTTATGTTGTTCAGTGTGTCTCTACGTACCTCACTGTGCACTGAGGTGTTTATCTTTCATTTATCATTATTGGTCTGCGCACAGAGTGCGATCTGCCTTTACTTGTAGGATGTTATAGAATTTTAAAGTCATAAAGTTGACAAAATCTGAATAAAATGCTACTTTTTGTTTTGGGAAATTATAATCTGTATAAAAAAACTTAACAAGAACTAATGCATCTTATGTGATCAAACAGGTATTATCAGGAGAACAAAAGAATACTTGACGTCATAGATATTTTCGTCTATTCCACTGCGCTGCAGGGATTCTTTCTCGTCGTCATTGGCATCACGACATACATTACCGCCATCAAACTGCGCGCTGCTCGAGCCTGGCGTCTAACCGTTATTTTCAAAATAACATCAGAAGCAGAAATGACAACGACACGACCAGAGGCAGACAGGAAGGACGTGAGCGTGACCTTGATGCTGATAGCAACGTCTGTATGGTTCACCGTGTGCATGACAGCAAACCTCGTCGTTCAGTTTGGCAGAATCGTTGCGCCAGGTTTCGAGTCTTACTTACTTTCTCCAACGCTAATATCCTCACTATGGCGGTTTGTCTTCCTCCTGTGGGCACTCAACTCATCTTTGAATTTCGCTGTCTATTACAAGATGGGTTCTAAGTTTAGAAATATGGTTAGTATATGTTGGGACGAAAATCGTCACGGACAAATATTTAGTAATGTTTTCGATAATCATAATTATCGTTCCATCGCCATATGTGTTAATTGATGGACCGTCGAAAAGAAAATGCATCACTATAAAATGTCTTGGCACATAGATTAAGGAAATTTGCAAAAGACAATCTTCCAAACATTGTAAAGATTACAGATAAAAAGCGGTGAGATTAAATATTTGTGTCCTTACAGACAATCTTCTTAACTGAAATTGTCTTCTCTACAGCGTTAGGCGTAGGCAGTAAGGATGTGTCAAAGATTTACTATAAACGCATTTTAAGGGACGCCTGAAATTACATAGTCATTACACTCAAGTCTTATTTCTTGTGCAAAAATTATTTTTAAAAATCTGTCAGATTAGGCATTTAAATACAAAATACTGAACAAAGAAAACAAGAACCCTGATGGAAATATCTAATTAAATTTCTCACGTTTTTAAAGGTTTGTTGGAATCAGTAAAAGCTTTATATATATTAAGAGCTATGTTCACGAGGAAAATGCTTTTAGTTTTAATTTTTAAATAATCATTATTTCTCTATTTACGATATTTGATGATGAAACATTGACCTGCGTATAATTTGTTTTAGTGTGTGTGTGTGTGTGCATGTATTGTTGTGTGTGTGCTCACGTATTTGTGTGTGTGTGTGTTTTCACATTTTGTTTTCTAAAATTCCGTAGCCTACAATTTAACCCATGCTTGCATTCTCTCCACTCCACCCATCTTACTGCAATTTTTTCCCCCGCGGTTTACATACAGAGGGCAGAGACTGCGATACGAAAATGCACATTGTAATAATTCCCAAAGAAATAAGAATTGATTTGACATTTGCAGTGTAATTGTCCACTCAATAGGTGCGCTTTAATCAATTACCGTAAATAAACACAACGAACACGACAGGCGCTCCTAGTGAAGTAGTGCTTAAGGAGAAATCCCTGCAAATTCTATAAATTTGTAAAGTTTTCAGTTTTGAAGAAGGGAGAACACTGGGATCATTCAAACCCATGTGGTCGTCATGACCACGTGGACACAAGTCCCGGTCTTCACCACGTCCGAGCAGAACGTGTGGGACATGACGCAGCAGTACAGCGGCCCGTGTCTGGTGGTACACCACACTGATGTACATGCATCCACCAGTCAGGACAACAACACTTACAAACAGGTGAGAACAGCTGGTGGTACAGCACACTGATGTACATACATCCACCAGTCAGGACAACAACACCTACAAACAGGTGAGAACAGCTGGTGGTACAGCACACTGATGTACATACATCCACCAGTCAGGACAACAACACCTACAAACAGGTGAGAACAGCTGGTGGTACAGCACACTGATGTACATGCATCCACCAGTCAGGACAACAACACCTACAAACGAGGTAAGGATGGAGAGTGTCATAACTGCACAGGAAGACGAGCAAGCGGACTAGCCATTTGATTAGAATCACAAATATTGACAACTATTGGTATGTTGATTAGTGTAAGAAGAAATGTTTCGATTCAAGTTTAGAGGATTCGATGGTAAGTAGATGGCAAATATGGAGTGGAAGATCGTTCCACTGTTTTGTATCACAATAACTAAAGTGGTTCCTTGGGTGACAGGGACAGTGAGCATACGGTCGTGAGACAAAGATTGTCTGGCTGGGACGAGAGAAATAGTCAAGTGAGAAGCCTGCAAAGAAATGAGAACACGGCACACACACTCTGTAGTGGATTCGAGAAAGGATAGGTAGACAATGCAGAAAACTTATGTTTAACGTAGACATGACACCTTCAAGCAATCCAGTGATTTCACACTAGTCACTCCACATCCAACTCTGTGTGAGGTGTTAGCGTGTTTAGGCTAGCCCCTCTTACAAACATCAGCAACAGTCTAGACCGTGGAGTTTTCTTTTGCTTCTAGCTCGGGGAATTCTTTACGGTAGCAGAGGATCTGAATTAAGATTTCCAACTGTCCTACAAACTTATTTTTTTATTCCTCAATTTTAGCAAAAAGTTTTATTAATGGTGGTCTCTCTAACACCGTGGTCATGTAATAATAATAGTAATAATAATAATCCTCATCATCCTCATCATCGCGTACCTAAGTATGTAAAAACAATGTAGTCTCCCTTACTACCTACAGGTAACCTCCCCTGAAACGCTTGATTTTTCAGGAACATTATTGGATTACCATGGTTTCCTGCGGGGCACTTATGCTGCTCCCCATCCTCGGTATCCCTGGCAACATCCGTCAGCGCCGCGGTCTTCTACAGGCAGGGCCTAAGGGAGAGAATCAACCTCTGTCTCTTCGCCTTGGCCATCGTCGATCTTGTCGTCGTGCTCGCCATTTGTGCTGTGTACTGTGAACTTTTGTACCGGGAGGTAATAGGACCATCGTGGGTGATCAAGCCGTACGCTGGTTGTAAGTTATTTACAGCTTTTGTTTTAAGCGTTCTCCTTCGTTCTATGTTAAGAGACAGATGAATAGAATAGACAATACTGCATAAACGCTCAAAATCTTGTACATTAGTACGCTATCTTTCTTTTTTGTCATTTGATATCGCGCTTTGTTATGAATGTCTTGTCTCTATTTTTTGATCGTTTATGGCTTAATATTATTGTTAGGCGGGCTTTGTAAGGGTAGGGGGGCCCGCACCCTCAAAAGCGATGACGAGGAGACAAGAATGTGAACCTCGTTTACTGTCAGTATGGAGTTCGCCCCACAAAAGCTGAGCATCTTCCTACTTCAGTGTTGTATTGACCTTACAATATTCCGCAATTTCCTGTCTATACAAATACAACAATCTGGCTCATCTAAAGAGTGTCTGAGTACCTGCTGCACTATCTGTACCTATAAATGCTGCAGTGCTGCAATTTTCTGTTATAGCCAACATACATTGTCACACTTGTGTACATCGACTTATCAGGTGTAGCTACCGCCCTTGGACTAGGAGACCTTCCTACGCGCTTCAGTTAAGTGAACGAGGCCTTCTTCGATGTTGAATTTTCACATCACATGACACATCCCCTCGTAACAGACTTTGTTGAATGACTTTTTGAAGTGGATGAAGTTGTCAATAAAAGTACAGCCGATGCTGAAAATGCTTCTCTTTAAGGATTTGACAGTTGTAGATCTGTTCAAATGGGCTTCATCGTGGTCTGAAGCCAGCCTGTTTTTCTGCTAGTTCCTGAGGTAGCGTGGATGTGGTTCTCTATGAACTTCAGCTTGACCTTGCTTGGGTGGCTGATAAGCCTTATGATTCTGTGGTACTGGCACTGTTCGTAAGTTTGGGTTATTATTTTTGCGTTTCCAGACTCTTTGGCACAGAACAATAATGGATTTTGTAGGTTTTTTTCCCTACCGTGCTTAAGAAGTTCAGCTGCAACTTTGTCAATGCCTGAAGACTTTCCTCCCTTCAGGGTTCTTCAAATCGAAGCGAGTTCGGGTGATGTTTAAGTTTTGAATCTTAAATCTTGACACTCGCATCGCTTTCATGTTTAGTTTCAGCTTTAAGTTCGTGGGGACAAGGCCATAGTCACTGTCTATGTTAGCGCCTGGGTACGTCCTCGTCTTGGTCTTGTTAATGCTTGATTTGAAACATCTCGGCAGCAGGATATAATCGATTTGGTTATGGACCAATCCATCTTGTAAGTGCCATGTGGCCGTCGTTAATTTCTTGTGGAGATGTAAGGTGTTGGCTAAGGTCAGCTGCTGACTTTTGCGCAAACCCTAGAGGTGTGATACCCCTCTAGTTAGTTTCTCCGAGGCCAAATTTACCCACCGTTACTTTCCATTGCTTGTAGGCGTCTGGACCGGCGTTTGCGTGGTACTCATTGAGTACAACAAGAATGTACTTTTTCGGTATATATTTTGTGATCTTTAGTACTGTGTTTTGAACCTTGATGATTGTTTTTCTTCACTGTAGTTTCCTTTTACCTCTTGCTAAGACACACCAGTGCACATCTCTGACTATATCAAACCAAGGTCAGCTTGAAAACTTTTTAAATTTTCTATTTTTAATATTAAATATTATTTTGAATTAAAAAACAAACAGGGCTACTGCTGCTACTCTGTATGATATCTACAAAGGAAGTTTGCAGTAAATCCTCTTATTTTGTTTCCCTTTAAAAGGCCTAACAGGTTCTGTGTGGGCCTCGCACTTCCTGTCGGCTGTGATCGCCAGTGAGCGGTGTTTCTGTGTCGTCAGTCCCTTCCACGCCAAGAGGCTGCTCAAGACGTCCACCATGGCCGCCATCATTGTCGTGGGTAGTACCCTGTTAATTGGAGGCATGTGCGCTATCGTGGCTCCCAAACATATCAGTGTGTGTAGAGTTGATCCTCTGACTAACATCACGGAGGATATCGTATATGTAACGATGTAAGTATAAAAAGAAAAAAAATGTAAAATGAGACATGGGAGATAACAGAACACAGAAGTGGGAATGAACAGGCATGGACA
Source organism: Pomacea canaliculata (assembly GCF_003073045.1). NCBI lineage: Eukaryota > Metazoa > Mollusca > Gastropoda > Architaenioglossa > Ampullariidae > Pomacea > Pomacea canaliculata. The sequence continues at coordinate 1,079,191 of NC_037602.1, forward strand.
CATGCACAGGATGTTGGGCTAAAAAGGAAATAAAATTATAGGGTACAACGTATGACACATGCAGCAGCAGGGATAACAACTTTGTACGACACATCAACACATAACACAGACGAGGGATCAGACTGACAGTGCCATGTGTCAAAAAAGGTGGCGATTTTTATATTACTCTGGGACACTAGAGTACGGACAAAAAAAGCATGGGAGCTGGTGGGTACCTTGCGTGATAGACTGTACACTTTGTAACTGCTTGCTGTCCCTTAAAGGTGAACAGTCTTTTTGCATAGATATTTCTTAAATATAATCATGATTGAATGATAGGAAAGAGCTTTTAATTATATCTTGTCACATATGTTCAGATTTTACCTGAAGAACAAAGCTATTGTTGACGCCTTTGACATTTTTGTATACGCTACTGCGCTACCGGGGATCTTTCTGGTCGTCATCATCGTCGCTACAGTCATCACCTCCATTAAGCTTCGAGCAGCTCTCGCCTGGCGTCACTCATCGGTCTCCAAGGCGACGACAGTGACGACGACATCCCCTGAGGGTCAAGGTGGCCTCAAGATGTCCCACAAGGAAGTGGGTGTGACCCGGATGCTAATGGCCACGTCTGTCTTGTTCATCGTGTGCATCACACCTAACGTTATCCTGCAGGTGACCACACTGGTGGTGTCAGACTTCAGCTACACAGGCCGCTACTACAACCTTATCGATGCATCTTGGGGCATTGTGAACTGCTTCTGGATGATAAGTTCTTCTTTCACATTCTTTGTTTATTTGAAAATGGGGTCAAAGTTCAGGGACACAGTTTCGAATATGCTGTGCAATAAAAAAGGCTAGGGTTTTTAAGTCACCAGTATTCTTGAAAACAATCTATTTTTGTGTTTACTTTTTATAATCACGAAAAAGGATTGAAATAGTAATAATAACAACAATAATAATACGGAGGAGAAGTTGAAAAAAGAGGAAGAAAAGTAAAAAGTAAACAAGTACAACGACATATTCATCTTCTCTCGGATGGTGTGTCGAGTGCTGTGGCAGGAGCTACACAAGCGACAAATCTTTAAAAATTTACATTAGTTACACAAACAGCAACATAATTTATAGAACAGATTATCCGCCAGTCTTCGTCACTCTGAGTCTCTGAATACCTTCAAGTCCAAACTTAAGACACATTGGTTTAGAATGACGACTTCACTGTGACTATGTCCTGATCCTTAGCGTGGCATAACGTGTGTCTGTCATGTGTGTTGCGTATGAGTGAGTGTGCGTTGTACAAGTGAGAGAAGTCTGCTATAAAATGTGGATGCCTGATTGTTAATGACTTAGTCTATGCATGATTTATGTAAAGCGCTCTGAGCAAATCTTTGGGAAAACGCTATATAAATCCTAATAATGATGATGATGATGATGATGATGATGATGATGATGACACATGTGTCAATCATGTTAACTGACACATGCAGTCAAAACATTTAGCAGTCATTTGACAAGACAACAGACAATGCCAATCTATCCGTAAAGAACGATTTTCGGTGACAAATGAACATAATAATCTAGGTGAATATGGATCACATGTAATATTCCTTCCTTCCACACAATAGCAGTGACTGTGGCATAATAAAGACAATAGAACTGAAACGGACTCGTTCGCGCACTATAATGTTTTATTCGGCTTCACAACACCATTAACTCAACTTCTTGCATCCATACAAGAAAAGTAATATAAGATGTATAGAAATTAAAGGCAAATAGAAAAATCGTGTGTATAAAATATATACAGCTATGCGACAGTATATAGAAATCATGCAAATTCGTGCTTTAAAGCAGAAAACTGGTTTTGTACTCCTTTTTTGTCCACTCCTCTAATCTGATTCGACTGGTCATTTTAACTGTGATCGATGTATCACTGCTCTTTCCCAATAAGGTTCGCTCTGGCACCTCGGCAAGTACTTTCAATCGTTCGAAAGCCCCACTGACCACGTGTTTGCTTCTTCAAAGTAGTATAAAAGTAGTTTTCTGCAAAGAACTCATTGAGACCAGAAGTGTTAGAACCCAAAGTGTCAAAGACAAAGAATGACTCATTAAAATTAACCCTTTTCCGAGTATTTGATTAATAATAAGAATTACTTTTTGTCAAGAGAAAGTACGTCCATTTGTCAATCGCAAGCGTGCATCATGCACACACGGATACTTGCATGTCTGCCTCATCAGCCTTTGACTTCAGAGTACAGGGCTTTCAAACACTTGCCTAACAGACTTCAGGGAGGAGCCACACGTCCATCGCACACTGATGCAGACAAGAAATCTGCAACTTCCTCTGGTCTTGTTTTGCTCTTTGGTCTAGAACTCCATCAGAGATGCACTTTTAGACAACATAAATAATGCTAAAAAACGCCAATGTAATTTGAAAACTAAATTAGGCATTATGCACTCATTGAACCGACAATAATAATATATGTAATAATTAAATAAGAAAGTTAAGTATTCACAGCCATGAGTCACAAATGAAATGCATGTACTGAGACACTCGCGTGGTGAAGTCAACCTACAAGCACAGGAAAGGTGTCCTGAAAATGTCTTCTATAAAAATGATATTTTTCCCCAACATTATTCATCGATTTGAAAAAACAAAGCAAGCAAACAAATAAAAATAGGTCATTTTTTCACCCCACTCCGTGACTGGGTCCTAGTCGACTGCCTAGTTTGGGTACGGGTAGAACCTACCCTGCTGGGTACAAGGTGACTGGCGGCTACACAACCAGACAACACCACAAGATCAAAGGTGACACACACGTGCAGCAGCTTCCCTAACTGCTCTCGTGCTGTCTGTCTCTCTACCACGTTTACTGCTCTGACTTTTTGTCACACACTCAGGGTGTAAATACTATGTACAAAAAGCATATAGAAACCTCTAGCATCTATTCGTCACACATGCGCTCTCGCACTGAACATCAGATAGATGTATAAAGAGAAAGATATGTTCGATGTTGGTCTGTCATTAAGATTGATATTTTAGAGCCGTTTTCTCAACCTTCTGTGATGCCCCCCAGACGAGAAAAGGTATGTCCGCGCGTCCTGTTGGTAAAAGGAGAAGATACTAAGGAAAGCAAATGGCATTCTTTTGTATGAAGCATCTCCTTTCAGATGTTTCCGATGTAAATAAGTCTAGGATACAAAACATTGCACCGTTGACGTTTGTTGCTACATAACGTTTTGCTTGTTTTTATTCCTACTGATGCGTAAAAAATTAAATAAACAAGATTTTGCGATTGAAAAATAAAGAGTTGCTCTTACTCGGGGTTTCTTTTGGGGTTAGTGTTTGTAAATACTGTTTTCCTCTCCTTGCATTCCTCAACACTTTACTGGGTCATAAAATCTGTAATCATGTAAATAAATAAATAAATAAATAAATAAATAAATAAATAAATAAATAATGTTTTTGTTGACATTCCATTTTTATAAGCATTAGTTTTTAACATATATCTTGTTACTATAATATTTTAAGAATCATTATCTAACGCAATTTGTAAATCTTTTGTTAATATCTGTTCTGTAATAACTAGTTTTTATCTAGGATCTCATTACTATAGCAAAGCATCGTTGTCGTACTTCTCTCTTTTTCTTCTTGAAAGCAGTAGTTACTCTTGATGTGAAACTTCTGTGCTTGATGTGAAACAAGTGTGAAAACACTGGCGTTTATATGTGAGCGTGCATGTGTGTATGTGTGTCTGTGTGTCTGTGTGTCTGTGGGTGGGTGAATGGACGCATACTAGTTGGTAGGAAAAGACCAATAAAAAATAATGCATTTTTCTTTTATCTTCATTCTTCCTAAAAGCTAAATACCATTTGGAAAAGTTTTTTGCGTCGGCTTAGGGCTTTTTACTTCAAAAACACGTTTTATTTGTCGAGACTAAATACACACTGAAGAAGAATTGTAGAAAACGAACGTCTCAATATTGACTCGTTATTGTAAATTTACCTGAACATGTTTCTTGTGTCTCTAAATATACCATGTGCACTTCTGCCACTAAGATACCCAAATCAACGACGAAGAATTTGTTAAAATTAAAAACAACTGTTTAAGTGAGGAGGCTTGAAAGGTTCTTTTAAGACGTTTTCCTGAAATATTGCCTTCGATTACACACGCATTCAAATACACATATACATAAATATCGCAAAACACACACACACACACACACACACACACACACACACACACACACACACACACACACACACACACACACACACACACACACAGAACGAAGAAGAGAAATATAAATGTGTGTTTAGGGCCTTGGGGATCTAAAAGAGAAAGGAAATTATGGTGGACGCGATGTTTGGCATAGTTAAATCTGTGTGTGCGTGTGAAGTTTTGAAAACAGCTGATAAAATATAAAATGTCATTATACTTAAAGTGTCAATGATCCTGTCCACCAGGTGGTATAGACTGTTGACAGCTGTGTCAGTAAGATGAGGTCCTCCCTTGGCGTTGTGGACGTGTCCACGCTGAGTGTGATGGCGCAGGACCAAGACAACGGCTCGTGTCTAATACTTGGCGACAAGGAATTACCCAGCGCCTACACTGGTGGCAACACGAGTGCGGTAACAATCATCAGCAGCGTGAAGACACCACACATCCTGATCAGTACAAATTTAATAGATTATAAAATAAAGTAAAGAATTACGAGATCTGCTTCTATAAGACAACTTGATGGTCTTTACAAAGACATGGTTACTTTTTTCCCATATCGGAGACTTATAGTTCTTATTGTAAAAGAAAAGAAAAAGAAATAGCTTAGAGACATCAGCATCTGGGAAATAATGAGATCGTTGAAAACAGAAATTTATGCTTTTATCATTTGGCAGGTCGTGTTCTGGACCATGGTGATCTGCATCTGGGGCCTGATTATCATTGGCACTGTCCTCGGTATCCCTGGCAACATCCTCAGCGCCGCGGTCTTCTACAGACAGGGTTTGCGGGAGAGAATCAATCTCTGTCTCTTCTCTCTGTCTATCATCAACTTAGTCTTTCTAGTATCACTGGTCTCAACTAGCGCTGAATACCTGTACAGACACACCATCGGACCTTCATGGGTCGTAACTCCCTACCTATCATGTGAGTTTTTTATCCTTATTTTTATTGTCTGATTTTTTGTCGTTTATAATTCCTTAGTTTACAAGAATTCATATAAACGCATATTAACAATATCAAAGACTTTAAACAGCGTACAGAAAGAGCCTCGTCCTGAGATGAAATGGAGAGTACAAAAAGTTTAAAGTAATAAACCTTGTTCTGTGATGAAGAGCTAGTTTTAGTATTTCTATTTATCTGCTTGCCATGGTATGATGCTGAGGAGAGTTCTCTATTATTGTGATTAATCAGCTTGTAGTTTTGTTTTGTTCTACCCAGATGTTAAATGTAATTTCACATGCTACGCATCGTATTGAATGTCTTCCTGTACAACAAAGGTTTTCATGGAGCATTGTGGGCCTCTCAGTTCCTGTCGGCGGTGATCGCCAGTGAGCGGTGTTTCTGTGTCGTCAGTCCCTTCCACGCCAAGAGGCTGCTCAAGACGTCCACCATGGCCGCCATCATCGTCGTCTGCTGTGTACTGTTAATCGGGGGAATGTGCACTATCGTGGTTTCCAAGCATAAAAGCGCCTGTGTATTTGACCCCAGTACTAAGGTCACGGAGCAAGCAGAGTACATAACAGAGTAAGTTAAAAGAAAAGTGTAGTGGTGATGTATAACCGCTGGTCAGTAACCTGGAGACTCACTGGTTCTAATTAAAGCCAACTGAAACTCGTCAGGCCACATTGTCTCTGTATTATGCACTGCTGATGCATAATTAATGGCTTTAAATAAATTGTATTATTAAAATTATTCTTGCCTAATTTATTTGACCTGTTCTACTTTTTTATTTTTACACTTAAGACAGTTTTGTTTCATGCTGATTTACATATATTACGCGAGTAGTACGATGGTAGTGTGGTGTCTACAGCAAGTTTATTACTGAGCGAGAGCAAGGTCTACTCAGTTCTAAACAGAGTGAAGCTAAAGGCTTTCCACTAGGTCAAAGTGTCTATGTAAACCAGAACCACAAGCTGTGAAAAAGACAAAGTAGATAAAACAAGAAGGTTTTTAAACGTAAATAAAAGGCTGTTTAAAGTAGGAACACCAGTAGCAGGAAGATTAAAAATAGGGAATACATTATGTAGAGTATATATTAGTGTCATTAATGGAAAGGGACATAACTTTGAAAATTTGAAATGGAATAATGCTAAAACACTTTGCAACTAAAACATGAGCACGTAATTCAGTTTATCAAAAAAGGCCTTCAATCTAGCTTTCAGTTTTTAGTTCAGCGCACCAAACGTATGGTGGCGTGGTGAGCGGGGTCAGGGCGAGTAACTGAGACTGTCTCATGTAACAGACGTCGACGGTTGACCTTATGTGACCTGACATTAAGACATCTTGACAGTCAAATCTTCGGCACAATTTGTTGAAATTGAAAATGAAGAAAAGTAACGAAGTTTGTTTAAACAGGTTCTATCAGAAGAATAAAGGTATAATTGACATCTTCGACATCTTCATCTACTCCACTGGACTGTCGGGAATTTTCCTTGTTGTCATTATCATCTCCACTTGCATCACCGCCGTCAAACTTCGGGCTGCTCTCTCCTGGCGTCTCACCACCGCTTCCGAGACAACGACGTCTGCTACAGCGACAACATCGACAGACAGGAAGATGAAAAGTAAAGAAGTGAACTTGACGTTGATGCTGATGGCAACGTCTGTATGGTTCACCGTGTGCATGGCGGCAAACTTCCTCATTCAGATATGTAGACTCACAGTTCCAGGTTTCAACTATGGCGGAGAATACTTTTTGTTAATATCCCCTCTTTTTCGGATTATCTATTTGCTTTGGGCAGTAAACACATCTATGAATTTCGTTTTATATTACAAAATGGGTTCGAAATTCAGAGATACAATGAATGAGTTGTTGAGGCTAAAATGCATCTACGCACATTAATTAATATCACCCTTAAGTTTTTGCTTCTGGGATTAGATATTATAATTAAATTTATCGTATATGCTCCACCACTTATTTTCGCTTGAAATCCTCTCACTTTTGTTACAAATACGTTCATCCGTTCTAGATTGGTACAGGCAGCCTTACATTTGCGTTTGTTTTCTTGACAACACGATAGCTATCTTCTTATGATGTCCTTTATTCTTAAACCAAATAACACAAACTTTAGAATTATATGTCATTCATACGTTTTTCACGCAGTTAGCCTCAAAACCTGTACATCGGCCAGTCGAGGAAAACGATTCCATTCGGACACTGCGAGTAGACAGACACCTCTTACATCTTGGACTGTCACTTTGTCGAGTGATGATGCTACCTGCAGTTTACCCGGGCTTGCAGGTGAACATTGTGCTCAAACATTCTAGCATATTCTTTAACCGTCTAACAGCTAGCTTAAAGCATCCCATTCATTCCCTTAGTTCTGAGTCAGCTAAACAGGGGTTGAAACTAAGCGGCGCGGACTGGTTTGTAATACTCTAACAACTAGAGAAACCATTTATTCCTGCAACACAGAAATTTCTACCTCGCTAAGATTCTTGTTCTTTTGGATAGAAGTCCAAATTAAACCAGAGTATTTCTTTGCAAACACAATGCCACTAACTGTAGCCCTGTTGTGACAAAGCAGATGACTCGTCTTTAGGGATTTGACCATTCCTTTGAAGACACAATAATCCTGTGGGTCATTTCTTAGTGTTGACAAGGGGCACTCAAAGGACGGGGTAGAGGTAAGGGACGGAGAGCTGTGGACACTAATATCCAGTGAGATCTTGTCTCTTTAATGAAAGTCTTATGATCTCAGTCTGGCTCCCTCAATGTGTGTGTAAACAGACTATAATCGACATCTGTTTTGTCTGAAATCTCTTCCACTATTGGTGCTCACAACGTAAGAAGGTTTGAGGAATTCATCATTTTTTTTTTTAAAATAAGGTGAATTTCAAAGTTAGACAATGTTAATTATTTGTCAAATATGTTTCTTCACACATTTTGTTTGTAAAATTCTGTTAAAATAGAACTGAGCTTTTGCGTTAACACCCTTTAAATTTTTGCTACGTTGAGAAAATCTGATTGCCTTCGGCTTTGTTAACTACTGCACAGAAGACAAATAAACAAAGAATTCTAAATTATTGCTTATTTTTCTGCTGTAAAATGCTGCTTTACGATTCAGAATATTTTTAATTGCTGCTTTATTTATTGCTTTAATTGGTGTGCTTTATGTGTGAAATTGTTAGACATGTTAGATTGTTTTAATAAATAATTAAAACCTGAAAATAGACGACATCCGACGACGATACAACAATGCATAGAGGAAAATTAAGAAAGCTTGCTCTTCGCGTGATTCCACACTATAAGAATATTACATGTTGTACATTTTTGGCGGCCAAGTTTTTACCTACTCGCAAATGACTACCAGAGCAAATGCCAAGTGACCCTAGTAAGAAAGCAGTGCTAGGGTAAGGAAATAAAATCATACCCTTGGAGTCTGGACAGTGCCCTACAGTTACAAAGACAAGACATTTTTCCTTGATATTTACTCATACTCCCTGTGCAACGACTTATTCTTGTTCCCTCGTCTAATATAGTGTCCGACATTTTTGTTTGCAAACAGCGCATGGTCGCTACAGTCTGAAGTCGTTTGCTGCTTCTGTCAACCTATGTCTCCACAGTACCAACCTTTTTCGCTGCTCTGCGGGCCATATCTTGTCATTTCAAGGTGTGGACAGCTTCTTGATGTTTTGGCAGGCGGGTGGACACTTCTCGCCGCAAAATCTTTTGGTGATACAAATCAAGATCAAAAAAAAGTGTTGAAGATGCGGATCTTGGTGTGTCGATACCAAATTTACTTATTAGAAACATAGTAAATGATCAAATACTTGGGATACGTTTTTTTTTTATTTTAGCTTTACGTCTACATCAGGAATGATAGCCATTAGATAGCAGTACAACCTGAACCTTACATTTGGATCCAAGCCTACAATGAATTGCATTATTCTGTCACGTGATTTTTCTCAAGACTGTAACGACGGATCCAAATAAATAAGATGACCACTTGTACACAATCACCGCAAACAGCTAATACAATAATCTGAGTTGCGGAATGGTGTAATGTATCAAGTAAGTCTTAATGACAGTCCAAGGAAAGAAAAGATTTACAAAATCAGAAGATGGCAAACAAAATCCAGACTGTGACCTAGACACAGTGACCCCTATCTGCCTCATGACTGTTCACCTCTCCAATGACCTTTAGTTAAAAAAGACCTCTTCGAGGGATGACTCTGGCCCCCTACGTGGGGGGACATTGAAACAAAGTTTATTTTAAGACTGTTTTTTGTATTTTAGGAATTCCTCTTCCATCTATCCGCTTCATTCAAAACTCCGTTTTGTCAAAGTTAACTGTAGATGTTCAAATCAATCGATCAGGTTGACTCAAAGTTTAGACTGTGTGATGGTACTTTGAAAACAGACCATCAATAGTCTTTCTCGACATCAACATCAGCTATTCATTAAATTATTGAGGCTAACTCAAGCTTTACTTTGAACTGTGTAGATTTTACCTGGAGAACAGAGTTAGTATGGACATCATCGACATCTTTATCTATGGAATTACAATTTTGGGGTGTTTCCTCATCGTCATTATGATTTCCACGTCAATGACCATCGTCAAACTATGTGCAGCCTTAGCCTGGTGTATGAGAGTTACATCAACAACGCTCACATCAACAATGACAACGACCTCAGTCGACGACAACCCCTATGTCACGATGTCCAGCAAGGACCTTAGTGTGACGTTCATGCAGGTTTTCACTTCCGCTTTATATATTGGGCATGTAACTACAAACTTACTTCTACAGACTTGCATTAGTCTTTTTCCAGATTTCAGTCCTACAGGGAGACATGACAATGCGGCTGAAACTCTATGGAAAGTTGTTTATTTCTTGCGAGTCTTCAACCATCTATCAATTTTGTTGTGTATTATACGATGGGGACAACATTTAGAGACACGTCAACGAACATGTCATGAAATAAAAATACACTGTAGCATTATAACTACAATATTGCAGGTACTTAGAGGACTGTATCTCCTCCAGTTGTACCCCGGTGCCTTGCTAGACACCATGGTGTTTATATTGACCTCACTCCGTGCTGATCTCCATGCCGCGCTGGCAGCGAGTTTGTCTGTGGGGGTCTGTAAGCTACTGACTGTCCACCACGAGACCAATGTCGTCACCAACGTGTAATTTATAGAGTGGCCTCCCCCCGATTGACACAGAGTAATGATGGTCCTGGAGTGTATCTACAGGATGGTGTTGAACATCATTGGGGAAAACGTGCCTCGATCTTGGCGTACGCCCTCTGCCGTGGAAAAGAGCTAAAACCCTCTTGACCATTGATTAATCACCACACCTGTATTTCCCCGTTCTCTTCCAAGTCTAATTTTTTCTTCTCACGCACATTATATATATATTTATACACACAGAGAGAAAGGATGCGTGTTTGTCACGAGTGTCCACAAACAGGTGGATGAATGTTAGTGCAAACATATACAAACGAGTGACAAGTAAAAAAAGAATAAAGCGCTAATGGACTCTCGTATACCGAAATTTATGGAAAATATTTTTAGGAATTCTGCTGCATTTGTTCGGGGTAAAGAAAATGTTTTACAGGAACAAAATGTCGATTAGAATGTGTGCCTGCGTGCGCACGCGCACGTGCACGCGCAGCAGTAAACCTATTTAACTTCGCGCTTAAGTCTGACAGAGACAGTCTGCAGACTCCAGTCGCCTAAGTTCTAGTACAGTGATTTTGTACTACAATACTTTGCCATCCTAGAATTTGGCTCCTGTATTGCTGCTTTTACCGACTTTGAAGGTGTATTGCTTGGCTAGTCAGTTTGTCTGGCTGTATGACTGACTCAACGATCGGTTTATTCCTGTGTTAATAGTATTGATAGTATTAATAGATGTAAAATGATGACTTGGTCAGAAGATTGGGAGGACAACAGTTCCTGCCAGCCTTTCATAGAACAGAAGCACACGCGCTGAGGACAGTTTGGAGAATTGCAACACATTCATAATCATGGAGCCGTTATACAGCAAGGAACGGTAAACAGGCCGTGAACGCTACCTTTCATTTAGAAATTTTTTTAAAAACATTTTTGTCCTTAACTTAAATCTGCTTAATTTTTTTCTACCAAATATATGTTGTATGTTACTTCGTGACATTCTAGAAATGTTATTAGATATTATTCAAACGATTTTAAAGCAGGATTTCCAAGAAAGAAACCGAAATTACAATTGAGATTTGAACTTTTTAAAAAAAAGAAATAAAGAAGATAACTAAATCACTTTCATTAGTACCTGAAGAAAATCATCATCATCATCATCATCATCGTCGTCGTCGTCATCGTCGTCGTCGTCGTCGTCGTCGTTGTTGCTGTCGCCGTTATAAAATACAGGTGACTGAAAACATAAGCCTCGGTAAACTGTTTTCTGTCTGTTCCTCAGGTCGAGTTCTGGATAACACTCATCACCGACCTGGGCCTGGTTGTCGTTGCTACAGTCCTCGGTATCCCTGGCAACGTGCTCAGCGCCACAGTCTTCTACAGACAGGGCCTACGGGAGAGAATCAACCTCTGTCTATTCTCACATGCTCTCATCGATCTCCTAGTCGATGTTTCATATCTCATGAGTTACATTGAAAGAATATACAGACTACTTGAAAACGGCCCATTCGTAGTCGCCGAACGTTTACACAGTGAGGACCTGTTATCTGCTTTGGGATCTCAGTCCTTATCTTAACAGTTTTTTTCCTCTCTGCTTTTCTCATTATCTAGGGGAGATTGAATATCTGAGCTTTTTATGGTTGTCATTTTCGATTAAATTGTAATGTGTACAATCTTTTAGAATTCTTGTTCTTGTTTTCATCTTTTCTTCTTTTGCTCCCTAGACCTACATCATTAAAGTCAGAGCAGGTAAGGTACAAGGTTTACTTTCAAGCTGGGTATTCCCTAAGCTGGGTATTCCCTACTTAATTGGCGAATACCATACATACTTTATTTCTTGTACGACAACTTTATTTTGCATCACTCACTGTGCAAATGTTGTGGTAAGTACTAAACAAGATCAATTTTATTAGAATATACATTAGAATTAAATATTACTTACTGTGTTGTTTGACTACAAATCCACGTCAAATTGCGTAGACAGCAACGTGATTTTTTCAGTGTATTCGTACAGAAGTTACGTAAGTGCGTCGGGCTGCTGGATCCGACACGCAGCGAGTGCCTTTTAAGTATTGTAGTGTAGAGACTCAACCAGCTGACTACAGATTGTTCCTTTTCCTGTCTTTAAAATTACCTGATGTACCACTCAGGTCTGGCAGGTGCCGTGTGGGCCTCGCAGTTCCTGTCGGCTGTGATCGCCAGTGAGCGGTGTTTCTGTGTCGTCAGTCCCTTCCACGCCAAGAGGCTGCTCAAGACGTCCACCATGGCCGCCATCATCGTCGTCTGCTGCGTTATCTTAATAGGAGGCATGATGGCGATCTTGTTGCCCAAATATACAAGCGGCTGTTGGTTCGACCCCGAGACTAACCTTACACACGACGGAACTATCTTAGCAAGGCGAGTGAAATAATAAAATCAGCACGTAGCACCAAGTATATTAAGGATTGAATTAAGTGTGTATGAATATTTTTTTTAATTTATGGAAAACTGTTAGCAAATCTATCGCAACATATTGAAATTAATGCAATGGTGACTAATTTTTGTCATAAAATGTATTGATTGTTTGATTAACTAAAATAATGTTTGCATAATGAATAAAATATTGAAATGTAATCCACCAAAATCTGATGTGTTCAAAATTAGAAATTAGTGTCCAATAAGCCGTACTTTGAACAATTGAACACGAGATAGATGTGTAATGACTATATATTACGTAAAATATTTATTCTATAGTTATATCGTGGTATGTCATTAACTGATAGTTATTCTACAGTAATTCCTATTGTGTAAATAAATATTTAAAATAATTGATATTTTTCTGTAATTCACCAGCTATTACCTAGACAACAGACTTACTCTGGACATCGTCGACATCTACGTCTATGGTTTCGCTTTTTCGGGAACATTTCTCATCATCATTCTCGTTACTACGTCCATCACAGTCGTCAAGCTACGTTCTGCTCTAGCCTGGCGAATGAGGGCTACATCGACGACGACGACAACGACATCGGCAATGTGCACAACTTCAGTGACGGAGCACGCTGACGTCATGATGTCCAGCAAGGACCTTAGTGTGACGTTAATGCTCATTGTCACTTCCGCCTTGTTTGTGGTGCACGTGACTCCCAACCTGTGTCTTCAGGTAAGCATACTCATTGTCCCAGACCTCAGTCCCACGGGAAAGTATGTCAGGTGGTATAATATTCTCTGGTATATGTTCCTTTTTATGGACTTTGAACTCCTCTTTAAACTGCGTTGTTTACTACAAGATGGGATCAAAATTTAAAAAATCCTTTAGGGAATTACTGAGAAATTGTTTCGGAGTCAATTAGCATGATAAATTTCTGTTTCTAATAAAAAAAAGTGGATGCCGATTTAGAGTAATTATAGAATGCATATACACTTAATTCAAAAAGACACAAAATGATTAAAATGTATATACTTCTCCATAAATACTTCATACCGATTGCACAGACACAGACACCCAAAATCAGACAAACTTGCATGGAAAGCCACACAAAACAAGTATTATTTCAAAGAAAGAAGTTTATGCTATCTTGTCATTTCCCGTCTAGCGCTTGCATTTTTTGGGACATGTATCATATATCTTAAATTACACAAATTATTATTTAAAAACTACTCTTTCATGACCATTTTATAAAACATAGAATGTATGTTGATTGGAAGAATAGAAGTGAAAAAATAAAGAAATGATAATGAGAAAGTATAAAACCAAGAAGTCACAGTCAAAGCTAAGCCCCTGGCAGTCATGCAGTACGCATGCGCAGAGTGAACTTCCAGCGTGCTTTTGCTTGTAATGTTAAAATTCCATGTGGTATGGCGTTGTGATAAAACAATTAAAAACATAATGTGTTTTTAAGTCTTTGTACTTTGTTGAACCGTAAAATGGAAGACTGGAACTAGTATTACTTAGTCATCACCGTCAAGTTATCTAATAACAACAGATAATAAAATTAGTAAATGTGCACATTAAAAGAGTAGTTCTAGCTGATAGTTCTTATAGTTTATAGCTCAAAGGTCGTTCTAGAGTTGTACTGAAACTATCTACGCGACAAAAACTAATAATGAAAGACTATTAAATAGTAAATACGTATACAATAAGTGTAGATGTCAACAGTATTGCTGTCTATAAAGCCGTTTTTACATTAATTCTGTGATTAATCTCATTCTTAATTATATTCAATGTAACAATTATGTTGGACTGTCCGTAAGTCGCAGCATAACAGTAGTTGAGGTACAACTCATCGTTACTCACCACATCGCTATCTACAGAAATAATCCCTCGTAGTTATTAATCAATTAATTTATTTTATGTGTAATTATTTCCCTTTTGAAATACTTTTACTCTCAGAATCAAATGTTTGCATGCAGACACGTTTTAAAGTTCATCCCAAGTAAGAACTAGACGCACCACTTGATGGCATCTTCGTTCTCGCCATCCTTCCTTCAAATGGACAATTAATTTCAAGGGCAGTAACTCTTTTAAAAATTCCACTTTACCACTGCATATATGCAGTATGTATTTCATGTTTTCATGTTGATTTAACGGTTTACGTCCTAACAAAGACTTAACCACATCCCTAAACTTAGAACCTATTTTGTAGTACACAATGAAATTCAAAGATGAGTTGAGTGTCCACAGGAAATGTACGATCAACCATAAGAAGGTAATCAGCGGAAGGCTATACAGTTCGTTATAGTTGAAGCCCGGAAGAGCAAGTAGACAAATCTGGAGGACGAGGTTGGCTGTCATGCACACGGTGAACAGGACAGACGTCACCATCAGCATCATGGTGACACTCACTTCTTTACTTGTCATCCTCCTCTCTGCTTCGTCTCCTGTCGGTGTTGTCGCTGTCACTGCTGTCGTCTTGGGGACGGTGGTCAGACGCCAGGCAAGAGCAGCGCGCAGTGTGACGGCGGTGATGCAGTTAGTGACGATAATGACGACGAGGAAGATTCCCGGTAGTGCAATGGTGTAAAGGAAGATGTCGAATATGTCAATTATCTTCTGATTCTTTATATAATACCTGTTTAGTAAGATTTAAAGCATTACATTTTGAACAAATCAGTTTCGTCATATTTGTCAGGTATCTTCTTACCTTAAAATTGCCATTTAACTAGTTTTAGGAAGCCATCTTTGTCATGCGTATTAAGCAGGGCTCGGTTAGCATGCACGCTATATATATCTTACTTTCCACAAAAAAATATTATGTATTACATCCGTAAAGATGAAAAAGGAGCTAATTAAAACGTGTTGCTAGAATTCTGCATTTCTCAACCTCATTAGCAGCAGCAACAGCAACAACAAAACACAGTAAAACTTTTTAAAAGTTAGTCTTCACATATATATGACTTTTTGGTGGCTCAAAAATATCAAAGCATTTGTGTGTGAGAGATAGGTAAGAAAAAATATAGTATTCATTTAATCCTTCCCTATTTATTGATATGTTTATTTATTTATGCCCATATCTATGTCATTAGTGCGTTCTTTTCTATTTTATTTACACATTTCCTTGTGTATCCCTTTATACATGTCATTGTCTATTTCATTTATACCTCTTTGTTTAAATAGTTATACATTTCTTTTTTATTTATTTAAACGCCTTTGTTATTCTATCATAAATGTTTATGTGCATTCTATTTGTAAATCTTTGTTCGTTACTTTTTCTACTTTTTTGAATGTGGGCACGTTTTCTTTTACTTTAATTTTTTTCCTCATTTAAAACAGTACGTTTTATTATACTTTTGGCACACTGAGCTATCCTTTTCATCTTGATCTCAAGTTTAAGAAAATATGTACCACAGTACTTGACATTTATGCTATCTGTTGCTGTACACCGTACCTCTACTAGACAACGCTTAGCTTACTCGGTGATGTACGGAATTTCTTCTACGGAGTTTGCCTTTGGGTCAAAGATACAGAGGGGTGTATGCTTGGGACAGATGATGGCCATCATGCCTGCAGTCAACAGCACGCAGCAGACGACGATGATGGCGGCCATGGTGGACGTCTTGAGCAGCCTCTTGGCGTGGAAGGGACTGACGACACAGAAACACCGCTCACTGGCGATCACAGCCGACAGGAACTGAGAGGCCCATGTAAACCCCTGCAAACCTGTTTTGTGTCAAATGAAAAATGAAAGGAGACACGGCATTAAAATTAAACTGTACACGTGTAAGAGCAAAAACCCATATTGATACAAAGATTAACTCTGCATATTAAATAAAGCAAATAAATCATTTTTAAAGAAAATAGTGTAAAAACAACACAACTAATTGCCATAAACTAGAACAAAGCAGCACATCTGACACCTCCGCTGGAAGCTCTCTCTTAGCTACCTGACTCCTAGGAGGCCCGACAAGGGTTAGCACAAACAGACATGTAAGGGAAAATATATACAAAAATGGTTTTGTACAGTCCTGTATGATAAGAGTTCATCTCACAAAGCCGGTCATCCATCACAATGACAAAATAGTAGCCAGCACAAGAAAAGAGCAAAAATACAGAAAAAGCGGCAAGAAAACGGTAGAAGCCATCTTGGACTTCCTGCAAAGTTTCTTTCACAGTTCTGACCATTTCTCCGCTTCCTGTATTGCTCCCCCTTCAGAACTGTTTTTACAATTTCACTATTCAACTGACCATTCGTAGTCTGTTGCTATACCCCCGCAACTTCCTCTTTCCACAAAGTAGAAATACAAGAAAACCAAGAAAGAAAACAATTTACATATACAGTCATATTGAACCAAAAAGAAACTTATGCACTTGCCATTTACACTTGCATATTGACCATAACAGTCATCGGCCAATAGCAATACTAACAAAACTTTCCTTCTCTCTTACCCACAACGGCTTATGATGTACCCAAATTCATACGACCACAGAACGGGTATAAAAGTTTTCTCCGGCACAAGTTGCACACAGCCTCTCACACATTGTGGACCCCAACGACACCTTCTACCCTGCTGCAGCTCACCACACCGCTACTCCGACAAGACGATGGGAACCAGCAGCTATCGAGGCAGGAAATCGCCCGGCAAATCCCTCTATGCCACCCTGATCTCACCTGCGGTACCCAGATCCTCCTGAAGCGTCACTGACCGAGTCCCCTCTGTAGCCGTGGAGAACTTTCGGAAACGTTTGGGGACATTGTAGTTAACCTTTTGAGTGTAGGTGTCGCTTAACGCGATCGGGCGTCCCCACCTACCCCCATCACGCTGGAGCTTAGAGTAAAGGTTATGATATGGTTTATCATAAGCAGAAATTACTGGCAATCCATGAACTGTCTATGAAAATGCACTTTAAAAATACTCACAAGTTGTGAAGGGATATAAGACCCAAGAGGACCCGATGGTGTCTCTGTACAGCGACTCCGCAGTGCTCAAAATGTCTCTCAGAACAGCGATGAGATTAACGATGGCCAAGGCGAAAAGACAGAGGTTGATTCTCTCCCTTAGACCCTGTCTGTAGAAGACGACAGCACTGAGGACGTTGCCAGGGAGACCGAGGACAGTGGCGACGAAAAGAAGGGTCCAGCTCAGGATGACAGATGTCCAGTGGAAGGCCTGCAAAGTAATAATAAAAATGCAAAATTTATAAAGCGCGTACTCACACTCCTAAGAAGCATAATCGTGCTTTAAAAAAGAAAATGAGACATGAACAGCATACGAGTGACAGAACAAAAAAACAACAACACATGAATGACGGAAGTATTTTTCTGAGAGTTATGTCCCTTCGAATAACTGGCCAAAGTGATCGCCTCCCCTTGATTTTGTTTGTGTTTTGGGGTTTTGCTTCGATTTGGATAAAAGTGTTGGACCTTCATGTTTACATGTGCTTCTGCTGCATTTTCTTCTTCTTCTGATTTGCAAAAGGGCTGTATAAATGTATAGAATATATATAATGTAAATGAGTATAATTATAATGTTATTTATATAAAGTTATTTATATAATGCTATTTTGAAGTGCAGACTGTTGGATCTATGGAGTCCACGCTTCACTCGCTTTGGAAGCGACCTTGAGTTGGATAAACAAAAGTACTCAGAGTAAAAGACAAATGCAGAAAACGCAAAAAAGAAACCAAGTAACAAGGACTGAGAGTATCGTGATTTACAAAAAGAAGACGAGCAGGGAAGAAGAAATAAGCGGGAAAAGGGCAAAAGGGTGTAACAAAGGACTAACTTGTGTGTACTGTTGTTAGGAGTAATGTTTACGGAAGAGGTACGTTTTCAGTGAACATTGAAAGGTTTCAATGGTGGGTAGGTGGCGGAGATGGAAATGGAGAATTTCGCTCCACACCGACTAACAATCCTGTGACTACATTTTGTTGTGTTGTTCTGGTGACAGGAAGAGTAAGGAGACGATCATCAGACGAGGAGCGGAGTTGTCTAGCTGGGGTGTAAGGGAAGAGCAGTTGAGAGAAATAATCAAGGCAGGTGTCAGCAAAGACATTAAAACACAACACGGACAGTCTGTACTGGATGCCAGAACGGGTGGGAAACCAGTTCAGAAAACCAAGGAGAGGGGTGGCGTGGTCCCGTTTCCTGGCTCTAAGCACCAGAAGTGCAGGGGATTTCCGCATGTTTTACACATTTTTCTTTCTTTTACTAATTTATTTAAATTTCTTACTATTATTTATTTCTTCTCTTTTTTCTGCCTGTATTTCTTGTCTATGCTCTTTTCGGTTAAAGTTACCTCTGCTTATCACAGATGTTAATCTATTATTTACCAGTCTGCAATATTCATCTGTTTGATATTTACCTGTCTGCAGTGTTATTAGTCTTTATGTTGTTATGACTACTGATTTTTCTGCTTGTGATGTTTACGAGACTTGCCAACTGGGAGGTGTGGGTAAACATGTCACTGAAGGCTCGGCATGCAGAGTGAGGACCAAACTGTTTTGTGGACACAAAATCTTTCCCCAGTCTCGATGAAGCATGTCCCTTGACATTATTTGACTTCATCTTTGTGGATACTTGTTTTGTTCATAATATTGAGATTCGGTGTCTTTCTTTATACCCCTCTCGTGTTGACGATGTTGAGATGCAGTGATGTTACCTTTCTTGTCGCTGATTAAGTTCTTGTCGCCCAGCACCAGACACGAGCCGTCAGACGTCTGCTGCCTCAGGCTGACTGTAGAGATGTCTGTAGTGGTCAGGGTGAACAACATTCTAGGGACCGACTGTCTGCCCTCTGCACTAAAATATTAATGAAAATCTACTGATGTTTGCAAGCATTCACATGTGAATCTTGTCACAAAACTTCCATCTAAGTTTGGGTTACCTCTCTCGTCTTTTGATGAAAGAGCGATGTAGGAAGCCTTGTGTCTTTCATTGTTCTCACTAAACAACGGGAACGACTCTATGAAATAACATGAGGTCTTTCAATGCCTTCAACCCAAAATGGATATGGATGAATACCCAGCTGACATCAAAATATCAACAGAATGTTCACTGGTTTAAAAATATAAACATACACAGCTGTACATACCAACGGAGTTCTGACCATCAAAGAAATGAAAAATCCCTTAACTTGTCAGAGTATCTATATATATAGTGTGTGTGTAAAGCTAAAAGCAGGTAAAATATTTGTCGCAATTTTCTTTTTTTTGTAAAGTTAAATATTACTTTAAAAGATTGCGATTGTTTTAAAAAAAGTATTTGTCCAGATTAAATATACGCTGAATGTGAATTGTAGGTAACGTGTTAGAAAAGTGAGACAGTTCAGTTATTGAGCTTTTTAATGTTTACTCCATCTCCAAACATACCATGAGCACTGCTGTTACAGAAATAAAAATAAACAGTAATCTGCGAAAAATGTACACACACACATATATATATAAAGAAGTTTGACAACACACGAAAAGAAAGATAAATAAAGAGAGAGGAAGAGGGATAAATAAAGTTTCCGCCATCACTGAGAGAAAAGTAAACCCGGTGGATACAGATAAGTAGTTAGAACTGATTTTGTCTCATATTTTAAAAAATAGTTCGTACTAATAAAAAGTTTCGTTATGGAACTCACACAAAGCAGCAAGTGTGGTCTCTTGGTGCAGATGGTTGACAGTTGTGACAGTACAATGAGGTCCTCCCCTAGTGTTGTCCACATGTCCACCCTGAGTGTCAGGGAGCAGGAGGACAACAGCTCGTGTCTACCCAGTTACTACACTGAGGGCGACAGGAAACAGGTAACAACTTACATATCAGCATAGTAAGGACAACACGTTTTGAAGGAATCAATAATATATATATAAACAAGATAATAATATAGTATATATATACAGAAGCACGTTTGAGAGATAAATAGAAGAGAAAGTAGAAGACATAACTTTCGTAAGACAACCACGTAGCCCCATAGGCTCCTTTTCCTCATATCTCCTTACTTAAAGTAATCTCGCCATGTCTTTTTAATTTGGCAGGCTGTCTTCTGGACGATGGTGATCCTCACCTGGGGCCTGATTATCATTGGCACTGTCCTCGGTCTCCCTGGCAACATCCTCAGCGCCGTGGTCTTCTACAGACAGGGTCTGCGGGAGAGAATCAATCTCTGTCTCTTCTCTCTGTCTATCACCAACTTAGTTGTTCTCGTATCGCTAGTCTTAGATCACGCTGAATACCTGTACAGACACACCATCGGACCTGCGTGGATCATAAGTCCCTACACATCATGTGAGTTTTTGTTATAGTAGCTTTACTGTTTACTTCCATGGTCATTAGTAGTTTCTTGTTTACCAAACTGACACTCCTTCTGTGATGTAATGAGCAGTCTGAACCGGGTACAGTTTCTTTGATGCACCTCTTCCCTTTCTGTATCCCTAACTGGACTCTGTTCTGATTATCTATTTGTTAGTTTGTAACTGAACAAGCTTCCAAAAGATATCATTGCTCAATGGTAATACATTGGTTAGTTACAATTTGTAACGAGTCTCGTTTTGAAAAAAATTGGAGAATATAAACAAAGTTTTGAGATTCATACGATGGTGGACACTATAAACGTGTATAATAATATACCTTGTCCAAAGATGTACTGGGCCATCGTGTGATCACGTATCTACCTTAACCTAACAATTTTACCTTATTGTTGCTGCAATGTGTGGCTTGAGGAAAAAACTGCATTGTCTTCTGTTACATTTTGTATACAGAAATATGCCTGTTTAGATCCGTTACTGTTTTCTTCGAAACAACTAGTTGCATTTTATGTCATTGTTTTGCTGCTTTCTGCTATTTATTTTGACTTATCTCTTGCCTAGTATTAGGTCGTATTTTTGCTGTGGTAAGTAGGTGGTAAATGTAATTTCTCATCCAATTCGTAAATCTTTTGTACAAAAAGGTTTGGCTGGCGCACTGTGGGCCTCGCACTTCCTGTCGGCGGTGATCGCCAGTGAGCGGTGTTTCTGTGTCGTCAGTCCCTTCCACGCCAAGAGGCTGCTCAAGACGTCCACCATGGCCGCCATCATCGTCGTCTGCTGTGTTATTTTAACAGGAGGCATGTGTTTTATCACAACCACAAAGCATAAAAGCGTGTGTGTATTTGACCCTAATACAAAGGCCATGGAGCAAGCAGAGTACATAACAGAGTAAGTAAAAGGAACAGTGAAGTGGTCGTACATACGCTGGTCAGTAACGGAGAGACTCTGGCTCAGCTAAAAGCCAACTGGAGCTCTTAAAGCGATATTGTCTCAGTGTATAATATGTTATAAATACTTTGTGGTGCCAAAATATCACTAGGGTGTCTACTTCCTACCTTTTGTCTTTGACCTGGTCTACCTCTCTGATTTCTAAGCTAAGGACATTGTTTCAGATTTTTGGCGAAATATAAAGAATTTGTTCAAATTGGCGTATGAAAAAACTTTATTTAGTTTGTCTGCACAAACTAGAAGAACTAAGCTATAACTGACATATTTGACATCTGCATTTACTCCATTGGGCTGTCAGGAATTTTTCTTGTCATTATCGTCTCCACTCGTGTCATAGTCGTCAAACTGCGGACTGGTCTTTCCTGGCATCTGACCACCGCAAACTTACACACTAGTTTTTAATTATTAGTTTAGTGCACTCACTGCACTGGGTAGTCAGGGTCAGTGACTTAGACTGTCCATCGTTCCACAGACATGGACATTTCGCCTCTTGTGAGCTGACATCCTGACATTTTGACAGTCAAATCTTCGGCACAACTTAGTGAACATACTGAAATTGATAAATAAAGAAACCTAACGAAGTTTGTTTGTTCAAACAGGTTTTATCAAAGCAATAAAGATATAATTGACATCTTCGACATCTTCATCTACTCCACTGGACTGTTGGGAATTTTCCTTGTTGTCATTATCGTCTCCACTTGCATCACCGCCGTCAAACTTCGGGCTGCTCTTTCCTGGCGTCTCACCACCGCTTCCGAGACGACGACGTCAGCTACAGCGACAACATCGACAGACAGGAAGATGAAAAGTAAAGAAGTGAACTTGACGTTGATGCTGATGGCGACGTCTGTCTTGTTCACCGTATGCATGGCGGCAAACTTACTCATTGAGATCTGTAGCTTCGCAGTTCCAGGTTTTCACTTTGGCGGAGAACACTCCTTGCTAATATCACAAATGTGGCGAATAATTTATTTCCTGTGGGTACTAAACTCGTCTATGACTGTTGTTGTTTATTACAAAATGGGCTCAAATTTCAGAGAAACAGTTCATAACTTCTTAAGGCTAAACTCTTTCTGCAAACATTAATGAAAATTAATTTTTGCTTCACGGGGTTAAATAGTATAATTGGATGTAAATTTAATTCCTTAATTTTGATTCATAATTTGCTTGCACTTAAAATGTTATCAGTAGAGTTACAGCACACGTTTGCACACCTTGATTGATGCAGACTGCCTGATATTTGTTTTCTTAAAAAGATGGTTACTTTGCATTCTACGAAGCTAACACCAACTACACATAAATACATGTATTAGCAATAAGTTTTATTCCTCTGGAATCTCTTACAGCTAGGCACAAGCCGTTCATTCATGCAACACAGAAATTCATATATCCAAAATTACTTGTACTTTCGGCAAAAAGTCTAAATTAAAAACAAAATTCCAGTCCAAATACAATGCACTAACAGTAGCCCTCTTGACACAGTCTGATGACTGGTTCCAAGCCAGATGATTCGCTCATCTTTAGGGACTCAACATCCTTTGAAGACGCACCAATCCCTTCAACCTAGTCTTGGTGCTGACACTAAGAAGACATGGCATCTGGACAGACAGGCTGTGGTCCTAAAGACAATCGCTGTAGACACACTAATATCCAGTCACACGTTTCTGTCTAAAGACAGCTTTACATGTCTTGCGATGACCATCAGCCCACCTCACTTTGACCCCAACTGAGGTCATACAGCCGTTCATGTATGTAAACAGCCTACAATCATCAACACATCCAAAACAACGATTTTTTAACTTACGTAATTTTAACTGTTAGACAAGCTGACAACATATTTTTTGTCACATTTTTTGTGTTAACACCCTGTATATTTGTGTTTTGACCTTTGAGAAAATGTGATTTTCTACGTTTTGCTAAGTACTGCAAAGAATACAAACAATAAAATTATAACTATTGCTTGTTTTTGTGAATGAATGCTGATTTATAATTTAGAATTTTCTATTTTCTGTTATTTAGTGTTGGGTTTTTATTGCTTTAACTGCTGTCCTTCCTGTGTGAAATAGCTGACACCTTTGAATTATTAAAAAATACAGGAAACGAATATGGAAGTAAACAGACGACTACAGAGGACAATTAAACAATATAAAGATAGAAATTAAAGAAGCTTTCCTTGACATTATTACACACATAAGAATATTGCAGTCAAACTTGCCCCTACTCCTAAACTTTAAACGGAGGCAGCGATTTCCTGGGGTAAGTAAAGTACAACCACTACCCCGGAGTCTGAACATTGCGGAGACAAGAAGTGTTTTCTTGATGTCTAGAGTTTCCCTCTGTGCAGCGACTTTTCTTCTCTCCCTCACTTAACACAGACAGTCCTTACTCTCTCCTTCTACCCACACGAGAGTAGAACATCGCGCGGTTACCTAACTACAACAGTCTGACGTCATTTCCTGCAAGTAGCGTCCTTCCGGCTATTTCTTCCTCATCGCGCTCCTCGTTATTTTTATCACAGATGCGACACGAGGTAAGGACAGACGTGGCGGCGACCATGTCATGACATCGGTGATCTCAGAGACCACAAGAGATGATGTAGTCATACAGAGTTACCTGCAAACTGGCCTCCAGACGCTGGGTGACGTCACCTGCCTTTTGTCACTGTGACCTCTACAGGTTCCCCTGTGAACATTGATAGAAATCAAGGCTTTAAGTGTAGACGAGAGCAGTAGTGTTGATGGCATGGTGTGTACGGGTACCTGGGAGCCTCACAAATCTCTGTACTTTCTCACAAAGTTGTACTTTGTGTGGAGGTCATCCCATCCTCTGATTGAGTGTTGACACAAAAAGCTTTCTTGCCACACCTGTCTGGTTATACACATCTTCTGACAGCGCAGGTACTGCGTCAAAGGCACACGACCACACCTGTTAGAAAATCAAACACACCGGATTTACAAGAAAAACCCTAAAAATAAATAGCTTCTATATATATATATACTGTGTGTGAGGCAAGAGCAATGCTTAACTAAACACTATTTCAAATGCGACAGAACACAGAGCAGAAACGAAGAATATATTTACGAAACTGTTAAACTTTTCCAACGAAAGAATTTGTGCAAATATTACATTGTGAAAGGAACATACATCAGAATGCAGAGTTTGCTTATGGAATGTGTGTAACCTTTCTCTGTGAAGTCAGAAGGTCAACTTTAAGCCATCTACGATTCAGAGACTGTGATGTCACTGCTTTGAGTTCTGTGTTCGATTCCCCCACAGCTGTGCACAGTACAGAGGTTTTTCTGGTGTGTAGACTAGGAACAGACCCACTTTATTTACAGCCCGTGTCGTACCAGAAAACTTTTAACATTGAACGCTGAGAGTTTGGTGAGCAGGGATACCTCATGAATCTTCTTTTACTCTCCTTTGAATGACATCTTCTGAAAACACAGTCTTAAGATGCGAATTGTGATTGTGTTTGCTGTTGTGAGGTCAAAACTCGAATATGGCTGTCTGGTCACTTTCTTAGATGGTTAATTGAATAATTAACTGATTGACACGTTTGGTGCTTTTGAAAAAATATCAAAATAAGTAACTTTGTCTTTTCACTGTGCTAGGGCGTTGGTCAGGAGAGCTGAATAGTACCGAGCAAACTGTCTTCTAAGTGAAGATTTACAAACTCTGCAAACAGACACCAATCAGACACAACATTGGCGATGTAAATTCAGATGTAAGTTCGAATGCACTATCACCGGCCTGCACGTTTTTGTGTCGAGGACACGAGTGAGCTGCTTTGAAGGAGGCCTGGGTCAGCACGGAGATGACATCAGGTCATATATGTATGATTTTCATGCTCATAAAAGTCTAAAATTATAAAAAAATATAAAAAGCTATAGAAAAGATAAATGCAATATGTCACGAGGGTTTGAAAGAAGCGGACAAAGATGCTTCTGCAAATAGACACAAATCAGAAACAGCGAAAAGGAAGAAGCGGTAATGGACATTCGCAAATGTACATTGGTTTAAAAATGGTCAAAACTTTATTTATGAATTCCTTTGCCAGTTGGACACGTGTATCGCTGGTGAGTGTTTAGCCAAAGGACCGACTCCCTGACCAAATCTGTCACCGACTAATTCAAATTTTTATTAGTATCCATAGATACAGAAGAATAATGTTGCTGGAACAGTGGGTTGTCAACAGTTCCAGCCTGCCTCTGAGACACATAAACACAAGCTCTGAGGACAGCTTGGAGAAAGGATGCAGCATCTTCGTCATCTCGGAACCCTATTATTATTTCAAAAACAAAATGGTAAACAGACGCACTTTCTTTCCTAATTTATTAGTATTCGATGTTTCTTGTGAGTCGTGTGAGTTGAGAATGTTTTTTATACCCAAATCTACATCGCATGTAGCATCCTGACCTTTTATGGTATTATTAAACACTATTGAAACTTAGTTGTTGTTGAACAAAAACAATAAAACTTAACTCCATACATTATTGTCATTGTCCTCCTCCACCTCTACCTCCTCCTTATCCTCCTCCTCCTCCTCCTCCACCTCATCATCATCATCATCATCATCATCATCATCATCATCGTCGTCGTCGTCGTCGTCGTCGTCATCGATGTCGCCGTTATAAAATAAAGGTGGGTAAAAAAAAGAAGCATCAGTAAACTGTTTTCTGTCACTCAGGTCGAGTTCTGGATAACACTCATCACCTTTGTGGGACTGGTTCTCGTTGCTACAGTCCTCGGTATCCCTGGCAACGTGCTCAGCGCCACAGTCTTCTACAGACAGGGCCTACGGGAGAGAATCAACCTCTGTCTCTTCGTACATGCTGTCGTCGACCTTCTAGTCGATGTTTCATATCTCATGACTAACATCGAAAGAATATACAGACTATTTGAAAAAGGCCCCTACACACTTGCAGAACACGTACACAGTAAGGACCTGTTATCTCTATTGAATCATTTTCTTCCAATATCTCGGTCCTTTCATCTCTGGTTTCACCTTATCACAAGCCCTGACACTGTAGAGTTGAGCCTTTAGGACTACATCTTGCTTCTAACAAGCTAATTAGTATTGTGGATGGGGGGACTAGGCACTGTCAGCAGTACCTGCTGACCTAAACAGCGCTCCCTCTACAGTATCATTAGGCTTTTCCTGTTTCATCACATCTCCCTCTGTTCATTATTAAAGTCAGAGCAGATAAGAGTCAGGGATTTATTCTCAGAATGTAAATGCGCTAGTGCATTGGCAAATATCATTGTGTTCATACTTCTCTTAACAATGTTTCAATGAGTCAGTAGTATGTAAGGAGGCAATGTGCTGTTTGAATATAGACTTTTGAAGTGTATAAACAAACCTGGGTAAGTCCATATCACATTGTTTATTCTTGGTATTAAAATTACCTGTTATACCACTCAGGTCTGGCAGGTGCCGTGTGGGCCTCTCAGTTCCTGTCGGCGGTGATCGCCAGTGAGCGGTGTTTCTGTGTCGTCAGTCCCTTCCACGCCAAGAGGCTGCTCAAGACGTCCACCATGGCCGCCATCATCGTCGTCTGCAGCGTTATCTTAATAGGAGGCATGATGACCGTCCTTGTGTCCAAATTTACAATCGGCTGTTGGTTCGACCCCGAGACTAACCTTACAGAGAGGGGTACTATCGCATCAAGGCGAGTAGAATACTAAATCAAACACATAGCAGTAAGTATTAGTTAATGATAGAGAATGTATATGTAGACAGAGTTGTAAGCAATTTTGAAAAAATGAATCATTCAGAAAGCAATTGCGATAATTTATGATATCATAAAAGAGATATTCATTACTTATTGAGTTAAATGTTTTTGTACAATGAACCAAGTATTAATATGTAATAATCCAGATATCGAATTCTAATTGATATGAGTGTGCAATAAGCAAATATCGATTAGGTAATTACACGGACATTGATACGTAATAAAACAGATATAAATTAGTAACTAACAGGAGGCAAAAAATTAATTAACTGCATATTAATCTATAGTGCGGTATAATATTAAAACAACTGTTTTGGTCCGATGAACCAGCTTTTACGTCGACAACCGATTTCTACTGGACATCGTGGACATCTACGTCTATGGTTTCGCTTTTTCGGGAACATTTCTCCTCGTCGTTCTCGTCACTACGTCCATCACAGTCGTCAAACTACGTTCTGCTCTAGCCTGGCGTATGAGGGCTACATCGACGACGACAACGACATCGGCAATATGCACCACTTCAGTGACGGAGCACGCTGACGACATGATGTCCAGCAAGGACCTTAGTGTGACGTTAATGCTAATTGTCACTTCCGCCTTGTTTGTGGTGCACGTGACTCCCAACCTGTGTCTTCAGGTAGGCATACTCATTGTCCCAGATCTCAGTTCTACCGGTAAGTACAGCGGTGTGTCGATTATCTTCTGGTTTATTGTTTCATTTTTATGGACGTTGAACTCCTCTTTAAACTGCGTTGTTTACTACAAGATGAGTTCAAGATATAGGGAAGTAGTAAAGGCTTTACTAAGCAGAGTAAATTGAAATTAATGAGTCCCCTCTAGAGAATACTTATGGTAACATTCTCACTTTTTGTAAAGAAGGGAATGAACTTCTAGAAAAATATGCACTTGCTAAAATACAAATAAACATGGAAAAACATGCATATTTCCTATAAAATAATATTCCATAATGATGGTACAGACAGACGAACATACATACAAACAAACAAACATACAAAGCCGTACACAAAACACTCATCACATTGAAATAGCGATGATCCACTATTCATGGGAATGATAACAGATTGCATGAAATTGTTACATTGTATGTAATAGTAATTTTAATGCATCGTGTGATCTAAACTAAACCCTATTTACAAGTACATTAGCATAAACGTTATATAAAACATAGAATGTTTTTTTAGTAATTGTTTGTATTTGTAACTAAACAATTGAGCAATTGCAAAATACTATTCAATGAAGATACCACCGGAAACTCTCAGTTTCTTTCAAGAATTCTGTGCAGGCGCAGAGGCATCCACTTGGATTATATGATAGAATGTTATCATTTATTGTGACAGTGTGTTGTAAAGTATTTTAGCATGTTATCATTGAATGTGGCATTGTGTTGTAAAGAAACAGTAAAACCTCTACCCAGTGTTTGTCTCTTCAGAGGAAACTCTTGTATGGTGTGTGCTGGAACTGTAACATGCAGCACTGTAACTGTAACATGCAGCACTGTAACTAACTGTAACTGTAACTACTCATCGCCACACTGTACTCAAGGTGCTATCTGTCCTAAACAATAGCAATAAGAGATACTAATAAATGTGCACATTGCAAGTGTACTTTCAAACTACTACTTTATAGTTAAACGTCCGTTCTAAAGCTATACTATAAAAGTATCCATGTTTTAAAAAATAATAGTAAAAGATGGTTAATATGTATGTAATAAGTGTAGATGTAAACAGTTTTACTTAATTTTTTAAATTAAGTCTGTGATTCATATAATTTTTAATTATATACAATGTAGCTATTATGTTGGACTGTCCGTAAGTCGCAGTACAACTCATCGTTACTCACCACATCGCTATTTTCAGCAATAATTACAATTTTATTTTATAAATTGATTTTTATGTAATAGTCATTACATCCATTGTCAATACTTTATTTTAAGTATCAAATATTTGCCTGTATGAGCGTTTTGAATCTCATTCTGTATCAGAACTAGACAAACCACTTGTGTTTCGTTTCCTCCATCTTTCCTTTAATAGAAAAATCGATTTGAAGGGAGGTAACTCTTTCTAGTATTATTCCGCTTTGTAATTCAGTTCTTCCTTCCCTTGAATATTTGGTCTTGCTCCAGGAAAAATAATATGCAAATAAAGCGACAGGTCGCCTGCAAACAAATCTCGTCTTTCGGAAAAAGACGATTTACATCTCTCTTCCCTATAATACGTGCCGGCCACAGGGGAGAGGCTCATTGTCATTGTTGTAACCATAGTAGAAAATGAAAAGAAAAAAAGTAATATTAAAATTCTAATGTATATTCTAAGAACATATATGCTGGTTTGGTACTTTCTGTGTGTACATATTGTCGAAATATTTTTGACCTACTTCACGATTTGTGAATTCTTTGTCCCATACAGTTACAGTCTTTCAGTTGATTTTACTACAAGAAAACAAAACGTGTAGTTGTTAAATTTACACACGGAAATGTTTTTAAAATGCTCTTTAAAACGGAGTATCACAGTTGTCTTTATTGTAGGTTAATGGATATGAATTTTTTAAAATACCAGTCGAAATTTCCTTAGCGGGCTTTCTCCTCAACAAATCAAAGTTTTTATCTTTTTACCTTTACTAAATAATCTTTTCAATACGGGGACATGTTTGCAATGCCAAACACACTAGATATGAAAATAACATAAGTCTTGAATTTATTATATGAAAAATACCTTGAGCTGTTAAATAATACCATTCCACAGCTGCTAATGGCAGTGAACCAGTGTCTGTTTAAGGTTTTGTAAATACAAGTTTATTAGTTCCAGTACCTTGACATTTTCTTACCATACCAAAGCCATATACTTACAAAAACGCTACGTTTTGTTATTTTGTTGATCAGTTGTTTTGAAATCCTACCATAGACGTTATAGTCAGTGCTATAGTCAGTGCTATAGTACATGCTGTAGTCTATGTTACAGTCAGTGCTATAGTCCATGCTATACTACATGCTGTAGCCTATGTTACAGTCAGTGCTATAGTCCATGCTATACTACATGCTGTAGCCTATGTTACAGTCAGTGCTATAGTCCATGCTATACTACATGCTGTAGTCTATGTTATAGTCAGTGCTATAGTCCATGCTATAGTCCATGCTATAGTCTATGAAGTGTTGGTGCCGCACTGCTGCTCCCTCCACAAGTCCGGCGGACGCGCCAGTAAACAGACCGTCAGAAGGTGGGAGGGGTAACTGTGGGGATGTGTTAGCGGTTGAGGAGGTGTTGCAGTGTAGTATTGACTGCAGGCGTGTGCACTATTGTGGCTACACAAGAGAAAGGGGTTTGTGTATTTGACCCCAACAGAAAGTTCATTGAAGTTACGGAGTACATAACGGAGTAAGTTAAAAGAACAGTGGACTTTTGGGATTTTAATAAAATATCATCATTGCCTACTCTTCGTTTGTGGACCTGCTTGTACTTCCTGATTTTGGAGATAAAGACAAATTTGCTTTTTGCTGATTTATACGATATTACGGAGTAGTGCGGTGGCTGCATAGTGGCTTCAGCAAGTTGTATTACTGCACACGGTCTAGCCAGTAGTTTTCAAATAATTAGACCAGATTGTACATCTCTACATCTTGTTTCCATTTAAAATTTCACCATTTGTGCTGCTGCGCACGTTCACCCACACAACATGACTTTTGCTATTATTTTCTTTTAAAAAAATTGACACCTGCTGAATGTGTAGGTCTTTTATTTTGATCATTTGTATCATATCAAACAACAGAATTTTCAGATATCAATTATCGCCAAGAAGTTTTTGCCTGTGGAATCCCTCAGAAATACATCTCAAATAAATATATTGCACCAATTAAGCTACTTTCAGTTGATACATTCTTTACAATTAAACATCATTGCACTTTCCATATTGTTGTAAAACTATTTTGTCATCACAAAGCATTTTGTGTGTAAACAGGTTATAAATGAAATCTATTATGTCCGAATTATTATTAATCTTTTACTTGTTTTCACAACCGTTTTGAAGGTTTTCATGAATACACACACAAAAAATTTCTTCAAAGTTTGAAAATGTTAACAATTCGATTATCTGTAGTTGTTTTTTTTTTACATATTTGTAAACTGTCTTAAAATAGAACTGTGTTAACACGATGTAAGATTTTTGTCTTTACCTTCAAGAAAATGTGGTTTTCTTCGGCTTTGATAATTATTGCAGACATAAATAAACTTAGAAATATTGGTGTTTCTTTATGATTGGAATTGTTTGACTTTCAAGTGTTCCATCCTCTAATTGCTGTAAAATCGTTGTTGTTTGAAATCGTTCATTGCCGTGAACCTGTAGTCCTGTTGCTGTCACCGTGCAGATGACCCGTTACAAGCCAGAGGATTTATCTGTCCATGTCTTCAGGGACTCGACGTCCATGGAACACACAACACTTCAGTCGCTCATTGCCTGGGGTTGACACAGGTGCACTAAACTGATGTCGCTTTTGAGGTAGAGGTTGCAGTCTTAAAAGCAAGCCCTGTAGACACACCGACACCTAGTGAAACATTTTCTTGCTAAAGACAGTCTTACGATTTCAATCAGTCCGTGTCACCCTGACGCCAACGGAAATGACAGTGTGACAGTCTGTGATTGGCTGGCACATTTCAAACAACATGAAGAACTTCAGTTTTCGTTACATTTATGTTTTACTTGACACTCTTACATTAACATGTAACAAGGGCCGTAATCACATCAAATATCATTGATGTCCTCGGCTTCTATAGTCGACACATCTGACGACGACTTGTCTAGAAGACTGACAGACATTTGTGCCGCTCTCAATACGTGAGGAACAACGGCCATTCGGTAAAAGATAACACGTGACCTCACGTAGGATCTCATCTATGGCAAGTTGAATCATGTAGTCACGCGACTTTTCCCAAGACTGTTTCAGAATAGTGTAAAACAATTTGAAAGATAAATACTCATTCACAGTCCACAAAAAGAGAAGAGAATAAAATAAAACGTGCTGGGTGCAAAGTTGCTACACTAATCTTCTCCCAGACACTCACAAACACTGATGTTCCCATAATGCGCCTTCTGGACAGATCATGGCTGAAGGTCTCGGGGAGAACTGCGATACGGGTGGGTTTGTGTGTAAAGATACCGTGAGTTGCAGGACGATAAAAGCTTCAACATTTGTTTTGAAATTTTCCGTAATTTTCCAGAATTTTTTAATATGATTTCGTCTGCGGATTAAAGCTGTTGACACAAACTAAAACATTATTACCACACCTGTTTGGTCACAAACTCCTGTGGACTGGCAGTTAATGCACTCACGACAACCGTTCACGCCGGTAGCGCTCTATCGAGATCAACGCTATACATATATAAAAAAATAAATTTGAGGACAATATTTGAGCAATTCTACTGCAATATTTTCAGAGTAAATACAATGCTTTAAAGGAAAACTTTGTTGACTGGAGTGCGAGAGCGATTGTGGTGTGTTGCGTTCGTGCGCGTGTTTGTGTGTGTGCGTCTGTGTACTTGTGCATCGAGAAAGTCAATCAAGGAATACCTTCAGTTTCTTAAATATGTCAACACCAATGTTTTCTTTGTTCTTCTATTAAAGTTGACATTAACATCTAACTCGGGGACACAAGCAGCGAGTACACAGATTCAAAAGCTGAGTGTACACTGTCTTTGAACAGTTCCTGATGTGGAACACGCTACACGGCCTCCACACGGGTGGCTACACAAAGTCTTTGTAGTGGTAAGCAGTCATGTGACACATTGTCTGACCTCACTGGACAGACACGGACAGCAGCGTCCAACACGTGTTTAAATGTTTTCTTCTGCTTTACGACTGAAAGTATACACACAGATTGATAGTACTACAATAGAGTGTCCAAAGTGCTAATTACCTTTACAGGTCTGTGTATTGTATGTAAATTAAAACTGAAAAGATTGAATTTATGCTATCGTAGACTTAAATTCTCGTCTGTTGCTCATATAGAAGAAGGGTGTGCTGATTGCTGACTTTGTATGTTTATTGCTTGGTTGGTTGGTTTGGCTGAAGGATGACTGACTCACTGACTCGCTGTTTGATGCATATACATGTATTCCCGTGTACATGTCTTGACAGACAGAATAACAATGTTGGGGGACCAGGTGCCTGTCAACAGTTCCAGTCCACCTCTCTCATCTGTGCACAGTTTGCAGGAAGGATGTGGTGTCATTATTCCCGCTGAGTCGCTTTACTATTTAAGAAACAAAGCGGTAAACAGAATTTTAGTCTTGGACAGTTGATCTGTGTTGTTTTCCACCATCATCTTTGTAATCATCGTTAACGACATTGTTGTTGTTGATGTCTTTTTGTCATAATAAAATTCCAAAGGGTTAAATTAAAAGCAGCAACCTTTATTTTCTGTCTGTTTCTGAGGTCGAGTTCTGGATAACACTCAGCACCTTGCTGGGCCTGGTTGTCGTTGCAACAGTCCTCGGTATCCCTGGCAACGTGCTCAGCGCCACAGTCTTCTACAGACAGGGCCTAAGGGAGAGAATCAACCTCTGTCTCTTTGCACATGCTGTCGTCGACCTCCTAGTCGATGTTTTATATCTCATCGGTAACATAGACAAAATATACAGACTTTTTGGAAGACACCCATACGCAGTTTCAGAGCGTTTGCAAAGTGAGGACCTGACATTCAACTCTTTCCTTCCTCTCTAGTGTCACATGATCGTTCTCATAGACACGACACTAAAAGAATAGTGTAACCTCATTGTGTTTGATTTGCGTTCCACGTGTCGTATTCTTCCCGAACTTACAAAATTGAACTGGCTGGAACTACACTTTTTATTAATTGAAGTTTAATTCCAACAGATTAAGTATCATTACTGTCTTTACCTGTTTTCACAAAATCCTTTTCTTCTCCATAGCCGTATCATATTAAGGTCACAGAAGGTAAGGTCAAAGATTTACTCTCAGGATTTGTGTTTACTGTTTTATTACGAAGTACATTTGATATAAAATCTCTGTATTCTTTATTTCTTTAAGATAGCGAGAACTATGCACCAAACCAATTCATATATAAAAAAATGTAAAATATTGTTGGTAGAGACAACACTAGACTTGGTTAATAAAGATTGCTTCTCTTTCTGTTATTCAAATTACCTGATGAACCACTCAGGTCTGGCAGGTTTCGTGTGGGCCTCGCAGTTGCTGTCGGCGGTGATCGCCAGTGAGCGGTGTTTCTGTGTCGTCAGTCCCTTCCACGCCAAGAGGCTGCTCAAGACGTCCACCATGGCCGCCGTCATCGTCGTCTGCTGCGTTATCTTAATAGGAGGCATGGTGGCGATCTTGGGTCCTAGGTATACAACTGGCTGCTGGTTCAATCCTGAGACTAACCTTACGGAAATGGTAACTATTTTATCAAGGTGGGCAAATTCGCTGTGCTGTTAAATATTGTTAAATAAGAAACTAGATAATTTTTGGACAATAAAATATATAAGTAAAATAGTATTTATTGTGCAACAAATCTGTTTATTGTTCTTTAATCCATCAGCTATTACACAGACAACAGATTTCTTATTGACATCGTGGACATCTACGTCTATGGTTTCGCTTTTTCGGGAACATTTCTCATCGTCGTTCTCGTCACTACCTCCATCACAGTCGTCAAGCTACGTTCTGCTCTAGCCTGGCGTATGAGGGCTACATCGACGACGACAACGACATCGGAAATGTGCACAACTTCAGTGACGGAGCACGCTGACGTCATGATGTCCAGCAAGGACCTTAGTGTGACGTTAATGCTAGTTGTCACTTCCGCCTTGTTTGTGGTGCACGTGACTCCCAACCTGTGTCTTCAGGTAAGCATACTCATTGTCCCAGACCTCAGTCCCACGGGAAGTTATGTCACCATATCTCAGGTTCTCTGGCCTATTGTTATATTTTTATGGACCTGTAACTCCTCTTTAAACTGCATTGTTTACTACAAGATGAGCTCAAAATTTAGGGAATCACTGAGGACATTACTAAGAAAAGTGTTTAGCCACGCCCCTACTGACTAGATTAGAACAATGACTAAGTGTGTAGATACAGAATTGTACACAGATGTTGTCATGTTAAAAATATACACAAATATTCAAAGAAGAACACGTGTTAGTTAAGGACAAGTACTTTTGCATGACCATTATATAAGACTAGAAAGTCAGTTGTATTGAATTAATAAAGAGAACTTAAGCAAACAAACAAATGATTAACAACAAGATGTCACTGGAAACGCTCTACTCCTGGCAGTTATACAGCACATGCGCAGACTGATGTTACGTGCTTCCCCTTAGTGCGAGTGTATTCCATTAGCAGTGTGCTATAATAAACAAGTAAAACCTACAAATTGTATTTGTAAGTCCTTTCAACGGAAACCTTGATGCGTATGCTTGAAATGTTACAACTGTCTTCAGTTTATTTATTTACTTATAAATTAATCATTTTTGTCCTTTTTTGACTGCATTATTGTCAGCATCAAACGCTTGTCTTTAGAAGCGCTTTTGACTCTAAATCAAAATTTGATATGGAAATATTTTTTTTTTCTGAATTTTTATTCAGCTGGAAATTGATTTCAAGCGACGTAACTCTTTCGAGAATAGATTTCGCTATTAACCGCAGCACTTCCTTCCCTTGAATGATTGGTCCGGTCACTCACTGCCACTCACCACCGCCAGCACACTCGAAAATCCACTTTTGAATGTCAAGGTGCTGTTGGCAAGTGTCTACTTACCTAGGTTAGACTCTTTTCCGTCGGGCGAATCCGAATGACCCCTAGCCTAGGTGTACATCCCATCTCCATTCAAA
Organism: Pomacea canaliculata; assembly: GCF_003073045.1. Taxonomy (NCBI): domain Eukaryota; kingdom Metazoa; phylum Mollusca; class Gastropoda; order Architaenioglossa; family Ampullariidae; genus Pomacea; species Pomacea canaliculata. Next base: position 1,115,760 of record NC_037602.1, read on the forward strand.
ATATATTAACACACTAAATAAAAACAATAGGTCGTCAAAAAGACTTATTTTGCAAATGTATTAGAATTAAACAGGACTAACAGAAAAGCTAGTGTTCTTATCTTTAGTACTTAATATACAGCAGTGTTTGCCTGTAGAGTGCAGGGTGTCTAGGTGCACTGAGTGTGTGAGGTGTGACTGTGTGTTGTTTAGTACTCATGGAAGCTTCCAGTAAAAAAAAATCTCTGTGAACAGACGTAGACAATAAAGAAGCATTCTATCAATCACGCCGCCATGAAACTTTACCTATTTTTTTTTAAATTTTTTTATAATTTTAATCTCACGCCACGAGACCAAGTAATTTTTCATAATAATGTGAATACATATCACAATAAAAAGAAATTAAACTATAACAAATAATCTTCATAAAATCGACTTCTCTTGATCAGATTGTAATACATCAAAATGTTGCAGCAAGAAAATGTATTATAAATCCACACGTTAGGATATCAACAGGACTAAAACCCTTCAGAATTAAAGCAGGCAAAACACAATATCCAATAACTTCCATTCTAAAGAAACTTTAAAATATAGACAATTAATACGGACTTTTGTAATATTTAGTAGACAGGCTTACCACTAAAATGTATGCCTCAGTACAATTGGGAATCATTCAAGTGTATTTCATCCATCAAACGATTCAACGTTATCAACGTTATTTTGTTCTTTAAATTTTTTTTCAATCACACGTACACACATCTACACTCCCCTGAATAAATGTGGAAGTAAACAGACGACGTGAGAGGACGAATAAACAATATAAAGAGAGAAATCAAAGAAGCTGTCTCTCGACATGGAGACTGTAGTGACTTGTAACGGGTCTTGTATTGTGTCCTGTACAATGGCGTCTTGTGTGTGACGTCATATGTGCGTCATTTCTTCCACGTAACTTGAAGCAGAAAATGACGTCATATATATGAGAAAAGACGCCAAGTGAGCGGGCAAACAACGGTCTTCTCCGCCATCTTCTTTGTGACCTTCTCAGTGACATTGCTCTGAATTTATACCTCTCCGATTCGATTCCAATATCTTCATCCTCATCGTCATTTGAAGGGGGCTCGTCGAGCGTTGGTTGAGTATGTGTAATACGTCGTGCAAGATAAGTGTACGTTTGTCATATTCCAGTTACACACCTTAGAATATTCCAGTCAAACTTGCCCCAACTCGTAAACTTTAAACGGAGGCAGCGATTTCCTGGGGTAAGTAAAGTACAACCACTACCCCGGAGTCTGAACATTGCGGAGACAAGAAGTGTTTTCTTGATGTCTAGAGTTTCCCTCTGTGCAGCGACTTTTCTTCTCTCCCTCACTTAACACAGACAGTCTCTACTCGCTCATTCTACCTACACGAGAGTAGAACATCGCGCGGTTACATAACTACAACAGTATGACGTCATTTCTGCAAGTAGCGTCCTTCCGGCTATTTCTTCCTCATCGCGCTCCTCGTTATCTTTATCACAGATGCGACACGAGGTAAGGACAAACGTGGCGGCGACCATGTCATGACATCGGTGATCATGAGAGACAACAAGAGATGATGTAGTCATACAGAGTTACCTGCAAACTGGCCTCCAGACGTTGGGTGACGTCACCTGCCTTTTGTCACTGTGACCTCTGCAGGTTACCCTGTGAACATTGATGCAGATCAAGGCTAAACGGGTACATCTAGTGTGTTGATGGCATGATGTGTACGGGTACCTGAGAGTCTCACAAATCTCTGTACTTTTTCACAAAGTTGTACTTTGCTGGAAGGTCACTTCATCCTCTGATAGAGTGTTGACACAAAAAGCTTTCTTGCCACACCTGTCTGGTTATACACATTTGCTGACAGCGCAGGTACTGCGTCAAAGGCACCCGACCACGCCTGTAAGAACATCAAACACACTTGCTTCACACGAGAAAACCTAAAAATAAAGAAATCATGTGTTTATATATATATTTGTGTGAGGCAAGCGCAATGCTTTACTTAACACTATTTCAAATGCGAAAGAACACAGAGCAGAAACGAAGAACATATTTACGAAGATGTTGAACTTTTCCAACGAGTGAATTTGTGCAAATATTACATTGTGAAAGTTGCTTGCATCAGAATGCAGTGTTTATTTATGTAATGTCTGTATCCTGTCTCTGTGACGTCAGAATGTCTTATAGAAAGTCCACAGGGAGTTCTTAGCATCAGTACTGTCATTGACTAATATTGAAATGTGATCTGCTAATTAGAATTCCGAATGAAGTGAGACGGTTGGTACATCTGTGTAGTGCGGAGTGCACATTTCATAATCAACTAAAATACTTCCAATGTTAAGTTAGTAGTAATTAAGTGAACAGATGTCTGTACAACTGACTCCCCAATGCCATCTCAAACACTGAGTATGCCAAATAAATGCACATCGTGGTAAACAAAGGGTCTGACGCTGGAAAACATTGTCTCACTCAGTGAACATGTTGATTCCCAATGTATTGCGATCGATATATTCCATCATAATGATCATCGTCATCATTAAACGTCACACGAGGTGCTTCCTACTTTGTCCGTGCCCACATCGTCCACTTCCCTCGATAAACAACTAAAACATTCACTCTATCACTGACTTAGTGAAATATTAATGTTTGACTTACAGCGGCTATTTATACGGTGGGATGAGGCAGAAGGTATTTCTAGAAATATAACTGGAACATGGCTCACATTATCAAAATATTTCTTAGACACAGCATTGGCGATGTAAATTAAGATGTAAGTTCGAATGCACTATCACCGGCCTGCACGTTTTTGTGTCGAGGCCACGAGTGAGCTGCTTTGAAGGAGGGCGGGGTCAGCACGGAGATGACATCAGGTCATATATGTATGATTTTCATGCTCATAAAAGTCTAACATTATAAAAAGCTGTAGAAAAGATAAATGCAATATGTCACGAGGGTTTGAAAGAAGCGGACAAAGATGCTTCTTCAAATAGACACAAATCAGAAACAGCGAAAAGGATGAAGCGGTAATGGACATTCGCAAATGTACATTGGTTTAAAAATTGTCAAAATATTATTTATGAATTCTTTTGCAAGTACTAGGTTTTAAAGAAATAAGCTGTCAATATATATATAGTGAAACTTTGCATCACAGTCACAGACACACACAGCGAGTACACAAGCTTCAAACGTTGAGGTCCAGAACATTCTAGGGATCTTCTTTAATTCTCTAAGTCGAACTCTTCGTCCTTCAGACGGGTATCTACACAAAGTCTGTGTCATCGTAAGTAGCCAGTTGGACACGTGTATCGCTGGTGAGTGTTTAGCCAAAGGACCGACTCCCTGACCAAATTCATATTTTTATTAGTATCCATAGATACAGAAAAATAATGTTGCTGGAACAGTGGGTTGTCAACAGTTCCAGCCTGCCTCTGAGCCACATAAACACAAGCTCTGAGGACAGCTTGGAGAAAGGATGCAGCATCTTCGTGCTCTCGGAACCCTATTATTATTTCAAAAACAAAATGGTAAACAGAAGCACTTTCTTTCCTAATTTATTAGGATTCGATGTTTCTTGTCAGTCGTGTGAGTTGAGAAAGTTTTTTATACCCAAATGTACATCGCATGTAGCATCCTGACCTTTTATGGTATTATTAAACACTATTGAAACTAAGTTGTTGTTGAACAAAAATAATAAAACTAAATTCAATAAACATTTTATCATCATCATCATCATCATCATCATCATCAGCAGCAGCAGCAGCAGCAGCAGCAGCAGCAGCAGCAGCAGCAGCAGCAGCATATTCATTATTATCAACATCATCATCGTTGTCGTCCTCTTCATCGTCGTCGCTGTCGCCGTCAGAAGCATCAATAAACTGTTTTCTGTCCTCAGGTCGAGTTCTGGATAACACTCATCACCCTCCTGGGCCTGGTTCTCGTTGCTACAGTCCTCGGTATCCCTGGCAACGTGCTCAGCGCCACAGTCTTCTACAGACAGGGCCTACGGGAGAGAATCAACCTCTGTCTCTTCGTACATGCTGTCGTCGACCTCCTAGTCGATGTTTCATATCTCATGACTAACATCGACAGACTACACAGACTATTTGAAAAAGGCCCCTACACACTTGCAGAACACGTGCACAGTAAGGACCTGTTATCTCTATTGAATCCTTTTCTTCCAATATCTGTCCTTTCATCTCTGGTTTCACATTATCACAAGCCCTGACTCTGTAGAGTTGAGCCTTTAGGAACTACATCTTGCTTCTAACAAGCTAATTAGTATCATTAGGCTTTTCCTGTTTCATCACATCTCCCTCTGTTCATTATTAAAGTCATGGATTTATTCTCAGAATGTAAATTTACTAGTTTATTGGCAAATATCATTGTGTTCATTCTTCTCTTAGCAATGTTTCTTTCGAGCTTGAGTCAGTAAGGAGGCAATGTGCTGTTTGAATATAGACTTTTGAAGTGCATAAACAAACCTCGGTAAGTCAATATCACATTGTTTATTCTTGGTATAAAAATCACCTGATGTACCACTCAGGTCTGACAGGTTCTGTGTGGGCCTCGCAGTTCCTATCGGCGGTGATCGCCAGTGAGCGGTGTTTCTGTGTCGTCAGTCCCTTCCACGCCAAGAAGCTGCTCAAGACGTCCACCATGGCCGCCATCATCGTCGTCTGCAGCGTTATCTTAATAGGAGGCATGATGACTGTCCTGTGGTTCAAAAACACAAGCGGCTGTTGGTTCGACCCCGAGACTAACCTTATGGAGATCGGGACTATTGTATCAAGGCGAGTAAAATAATGAAAACAAACACATAGCAGTAAGTATTAGTGATAGAGAATGCATATGTAGACAGAGTTGTAGGCAAATTTAGAAAAAATGGAATCATTTGTGAAGCAATTGTGATAATTTATGATATGATAAGAGAGATATTCATTACTTACCGAATTAAATGTTTTTGTACAATGAACCAAGTATTAATATGTAATAATCCAGAAATCGAATTTTAATTGATACCAGTGTGCAATAAACAAATATCGATTAGGTAATTAAACAAACATTGATACGTAATAAATAGATATAAATTAGTAACTAACAGGAGGTAAATAATTTAATTAACTGAATATAATATTAAAACAAATGTTTTGGTCTAATGAACCAGCTTTTACATAAACAACCGATCTTTTCTGGACATCGTGGACATCTACGTCTATGGTTTCGCTTTTTCGGGAACATTTCTCATCGTCGTTCTCGTCACTACGTCCATCACAGTCGTCAAGCTACGTTCTGCTCTAGCCTGGCGTGTGAGGGCTACATCGACGACGACAACGACATCGGCAATGTGCACAACTTCAGTGACGGAGCACGCTGACGTCATGATGTCCAGCAAGGACCTTAGTGTGACGTTAATGCTAGTTGTCACTTCCGCCTTGTTTGTGGTGCACGTGACTCCCAACCTGTGTCTTCAGGTAAGCATACTCATTGTCCCAGACCTCAGTTCTACCGGTAATTACAAAAGTTTGTCTGCTATCTTCTGGTATATTGTTACATTTTTATGGACGTTGAACTCCTCTTTAAACTGCGTTGTTTACTACAAGATGAGTTCAAGATACAGGGAAGTAGTAAAGGCTTTACTAAGCAGATTATGTCGAAATTGATAATCTCCGTTTAGGTTACAATTATGGTAACATTCCCATTTTTTAAATAAATAAAAGGGTAGACTATATGCATTTCTGGAAAAAAATATGCACTTGTTGAAGTAGAAATAAAAATGTAAAACATACATACTTCTCTATAAAATAATTTTCCAAACTGATGGCACAGACATGCGAACGTACATGCAAAGCCTCACACAAAACTCACATTTCACAGAAACATTGATGTAACGACTATGCCTTGGAATGATAAAAGACTGTTAGAAATTTTTAGAATGTATTAAATATTTGTTTTAACGTATTGTGTGATCTAAAGCATTGTCACAAGTACATTTCATTAACGTTACGGGAAAATTAGAATGTTTGTCATAGTAACTGTATTATTGACTTCAAGAATTAAGCAAATGGAAAATGAGAAATGAAGATGCCACCGGAAGCTCACATTTTCTGGCAGGCATTTTGTCCATGAGCACAGTGATCTTGCTCACTTCCACTTGGAGCGTATGATAGCATGTTATCATTTATTTTGACAGTGTGTTGTAAAGTATTTTATCATTTTATCATTTATTGTAGCATTGTGTTGTAAAGCAACAGTAAAACCTCAACCTAGTGTTTGTCTCTTCAGAGGAAACTCTTGTCTGGTGTGTGCTGGAACTGTAACATGCAGCACTGTAACTACTCATCGTCACACTGTACTCAAGGTGCTATCTGTCCTAAAACAATAACAATAAGAGATAATATTCAATATGTACATCACAAGTACAGTTTTAACTAATAGTTAATAGTTGAAAGGCCGGTCTGAAGCGATACTGAAAACGTTGGTCGTCCATGTACACATCTTTGGTAGAATCAGTAAATTATTGTACTCATTCATAAAAGAAAAGCACATTTTACAGTATCCTATACGCAGGTGGGCAAAGTTCCCCCCTCTGGGAGGGAGCAGAAGTACCGTGTGTCGGAAAGTGAGGAAGATCTGAACACTGACTGATGTATAGAAAAAGTTTGTTGCGTTTGTAAAAACACCGGTGCACGGACATCCCGCGTGTTTCAAAATGAGCAATGAGTCCACGATGGACAAATAAGAAAAATGGCTATACACCCCCCCCTCAATACTTGTTTAACATGGGGAACACCGTGAGCTGAAAGGGACGTAAGCCAGACAACCATAGCATGACGTAAATCACTATTTACTCCCCTTTACCTTTAAAAAAAAAATATTGTTTTAGCTTTTTTGCCCCAGTGGGCAGTGAGCTAGTTCACTAAATGTAAACTTTCACCAAGACAAATTTACAGTCAAATTTTGAGCGGACTATAAGGTTCATCTATCGCGGATTCACTACTTCGCGGTTTTTTTGAGTGAAGTATCGATCGTTACTTCCGCGCTGGGAATTACCGTTCTACAAAATACCATAGATACTTCAACAGGAAAAAGACGAAAGATTTAGCTATATTAGTATTTCTATTAAAATATCATGGTAATTTTGTACATAGACGAAAGAAATAACTGTGTATGAGAATCCATTGCTATGCGTAAGCGACGAGCCACGATTGGTAGCTCCCATCAGCCAGTTCGCATCAGTTTTTTGGGTCGCTGAGAAGGTGAAACTTCTGAATTACTTCTGAGTACAGCTATATTTCTTTTACACTTAAGTGCTATTGTACTGCATTAATACCATGATTAATACATTACTTTGCACTAACATGATATTGTTTTATATGTATATATTATTATTGCATGTATGTCCCTAATTCGCGAAAATTCGTTTATCGCGGCTGGTCTTGGAACCTATCCCCCGCGATAAACGAGAGAACACTGTATACTGAATTTGCTGTACGGAAGAAACGTTACTCAGGTAACCCAAAAAGGCTCTATCAGAAGAATAAAGCTATATTTGACATCTTCGACATCTTTATCTACTCCACTGGACTGTCGGGAATTTTCCTTGTCATTATCATCCCTACTTGCATCACCGCCGTCAAACTTCGGGCTGCTCTTTCCTGGCGTCTGACCACCGCCTCCGAGACAACGACGTCAGCTACAGCGACAACATCGACAGACAGGAAGATGAAAAGTAAAGAAGTGAACTTGACGTTGATGCTGATGGCGACGTCTGTCTGGTTCACCGTGTGCATGGCGGCAAACGTCCTCATTGAGATCTGTAGCCTCGCAGTTCCAGGTTTTCACTTTGGCGGAGAACACTCCTTGCTAATATCACAAATGTGGCGAATAATTTATTTCCTGTGGGTACTAAACTCGTCTATGACTGTTGTTGTTTATTACAAAATGGGCTCAAAGTTGAGAGATACGGTTAATGACTTGTTAATGATGGAACGTTGCTACAAACCTTAATTTGCATTTTTGCTTTAACGATTTGAAATGTAATTAAAAGTAAATTTAGTTTATCATGTATATTTTATCGCTTTTTTCCATTTGAAATCTTATCAACTGTGCTGCTCCACACGTTCACCCACACTGTCTGACTTCTGCAATTGTTTTATTTAAAAAGATGACAGCTACTCTCCATGCATAAGTCCTTTATTTTAATCATTTACATCGTATCAAACAACAGAATCTTCAGATAACAATTATCAGCAAGACCTTTGTCCATTTCGAATCCCTCATAAATACATCTGAAATAAATATGTTTCACTAATTACGCTACTTTCCTTTGATACATTATTTACAATGAAACATCATTGCACTGTTCATATTGTTGTAAAACTATATTGTCATCCCAAACCATTTTTTGTGTAAACAGGTTATAATTGAAATATATTTTGTCAGAAACCTCTTTCACTATTAGTGTTCACAACTGTTTGGAAGGTTTTCATGAAAACATCACAAGTAAAAATATTTTGTCAATGTTGCAGTATTTAACAATTTAACAATCTGTTATTTTTACATAGTTGTACAGTGTCTTAAAATAGAACTGTGTTAACACGATGTAAGATTTTTGTCTTAACCTTCAAGAAATGCTGTTTCCTTCGGCTTTGGTAATTATTGCAGACATAAATAAACTTAAAAACATTGGTGTTTCTTTATGATTTTAATTGTTTGACTTTTAAGTGTTCCATCCTTTAATTGCTGTGAAATCGTTGTTGTGTGAAATTATTCGTTGCTGTGAACCTGTAGTCCTGTTGCTGTCACCGTGCAGATGACCCGTTACAAACCAGAGGATTTACCTGTCCATGTCTTCAGGGACTCGACGTCCATGGAACACACAACACTTCAGTCGCTCATTGCCTGGGGTTGACACAGGTGCACTAAACCGATGTCGCTTTTGAGGTAGAGGTTGCAGTCTTAAAAGCAAGCCATGTAGACACACCGACACCTAGTGAAACATTTTCTTGCTAATGACAATAATAATCATCTTACGATTTCAATCAGTAGGTGTCACCCTGACAGTGTGACAGTCTGTGATTGGCTGACAACTTTCAAACACCATGAAGAACTGCAGTTACATTTATGTTTTACTTGACTTAACAATGACTGTCACATGTTTAGACAGAAATTTGTTTTCCAAATAAAACCCAATTCTTTGCCCACACAGACGGTAGACATTCAAACTGACACGTCTCTACAGCAGACAACTCTTTGTCTCCGGCAGACGACACTCTTACATTATCGTGTAACAAAGACCGCAGTCACATCAAACATCATTGATGTCCTGCCCCTCTTTAGTATACACATCGGATGACGACTTGTCTAGAAGAGTGAAATGAACATCACATCACCTGACAGAACACCTGAAAACAGTTCCAGTTGGAAAACAGTTCCAATCGTGTAAAACAATTAAAAAGATAAATACTCATTGACAGTCCACGTAAAGAGAAGAGAAAAAAGTAGAAAGGGGCAGAGGGCGTCCATGAGAATCTGATCTCTCATTCGACACATCCTACGGTGGAGAACCAAGAAAGTTGTCCACAGTTGGTGATGATTTTGGCAATGAAAGTTAAGAACCTGATGGCGATAAATCACTGGCGTGTGAACGGTTCCGAGTTTTACCAGTTCCTCTTTGTCGATATCGTCCTTCTCGACTATCTCTTCCTCGACACCTTCCTCATTGTGTAACACAGATAACACGTGCTGGCTGTCATGCTGCTACACTAATCTTCTCCCAGACATTCGCAAACACTGATGTAGCATTGGAGCGCCTTCTGGACAGATCCTGGCTGAAGGTCTCGGTGAGAACTGTGATACGGGTGGGTTTGTGTGTAAAGATACGGGTGAGTCGCAGGACGATAAAAGCTTCAACATTTGTTTTGAAATTTTCCGTAATTCTCCAGAAAGTTTTACTTTCTATGAGGGGTGGGGGGATTTCATCTAGAGATTAAAGCTATTGACACAAATTAAACATTATTACCACACCTGTTTGGTCACAAACTCCTGTAGACAGGCAGTTAATGCACTCAAGACTACCGTTCACGCCGGTAGCACTCTATCGAGATCAACGCTATACATATATAAAAAAAAAAAAAAATTGAGGACAATATTTGAGCAATTCTGCTGCAATATTTTCAGAGTAAATACAATGCTTTAGAGGAAAACTCTGTTGACTGGAGTGCGAGAGCGATTGTGGTGTTTTTGCGTTCGTGCGCGTTTGTGTATGTGCGTCTGTGTGGATGTGCATAAACTCAATCAAGCACTACCCTGAGTTTCTTAAATATGTAAACACGAATGTTTCTTTGTTCATCTATTTAAGTTGACATTAACTGGCGGACACAAGAAGGGTTCACAAATTCAAAAGCTGAGGTTGTGTACACTGACTTTGAACGTGGCTTTGTAGTGGCAAGCAGTTAGTCATGTGACACATTGTCTGACCTCACTTGCAGGACAGACACGGACAGCAGGTCGAACACGTGTTTAAATGTTTTCTTCTCTTTTAACAACGGAAGATATACACACAATAGAAGATAGTACTACAATAGAGTGTCCAAACAGCTCATTACCTCTACCGGTCTGTGTATTGTACATAAATGAAAATTGAAAAGGTTAAATTTGCTTAAATTTCGGTCTGTTGCCCGCATAGAAGACCGGTGTGCTGATTGACTACTGGTATTGACAGACAGAATGACAATGTTGGGGGACCAGTGCCTGTCAACAGTTCCAGTCCACCTCTCGGAGCTGTGCACAGCTTGCAGGAAGGATGCGGTGTCATCATTCCTGTTGAGTTGCTTTATTATTTCAGAAACAGAACGGTAAACAAAATTTTAGTCTTGGATATTTGATCTCTTTAGGGTATTTTTCGATCATCATCGTCGTTGTCGTCGTCATTATCGTGATCGCCGTCATTATTATTATCATCGTAGTCATCGTCTTCGTCTTTTTGTCATCATAAAATTCAAGAGGGTTAAAATAAAAGCAGCAACCTTTAATTTCTGAATGTTTCTTAGGTCGAGTTCTGGATTAACCTCATCACCTTCGTGGGCCTGGTTGTCGTTGCTACAGTCCTCGGTATCCCTGGCAACGTGCTCAGCGCCACAGTATTCTACAGACAGGGCCTACGGGAGAGAATCAACCTCTGTCTCTTCGCACATGCTCTCATCGACCTCTTAGTCGATGTTTTATATCTCATGACTAGCATCGACCAAATATACAGACTTTTTGGAAGAGAACCATACGCAGTTTCAGAGCGTTTGCACAGTGAGGACCTGACATCTCAACTCTTTACTTCCTCTCTAGTGTCACATGATCGTTCTCATAGACACAACACTAAAAGAATAGTGTAGCCTCATTGTGTTTAATTTGTACTCCAAATGTGGTATTCTTCATGACTTACAAACACTTTTTCATTGAAATTTAATTCCAATAGATTAAGTATCCTTACTGTTTTTCCTGTTTTCACAAAATCCTCTTCTTCTCTGTAGCCGTATCATATTAAGGTCGAAGGAGGTAAGGTCAAAGATTTACTCTCAGAAGTTGTGTTTACTGTTTCATTAGGAAGTAGCTTTGATACAAAATCTCTGTATTATTTGTTTCTTTAAGATAGAGAGAACTATGCAAGGAACTGATTCATACATAAAATGTAAAATATTGTTGGTAAAGACAAAACTAGACTTGGTTAATAAAGATTGCTTCTCTTTCTGTTATTCAAATTACCTGATGAACCACTCAGGTCTGACAGGTGCCGTGTGGGCCTCACAGTTCCTGTCGGCGGTGATCGCCAGTGAGCGGTGTTTCTGTGTCGTCAGTCCCTTCCACGCCAAGAGGCTGCTCAAGACGTCCACCATGGCCGCCATCATCGTCGTCTGCTGTGTTATCTTAATAGGAGGCATGGTGGCGATCTTGGGTCCTAGGTATACAACTGGCTGCTGGTTCAATCCTGAGACTAACCTTACGGAAATGGAATATATATTATCAAGGTGTGTAAATTTGCTGCTTTATTAGATATTGCTAAATAATAAACTGAATAACTTTGTGCAATAAATTATATAATGTAAAATAGCATTTACTGTGCAACAATTCTGCTTATTGTTCTCTAATTCACCAGCTATTACACAAACAACAGATTTCTTATTGACATTGTGGACATCTACGTCTATGGTTTCGCTTTTTCGGGAACATTTCTCATCGTCGTTCTCGTCACTACGTCCATCACAGTCGTCAAGCTACGTTCTGCTCTAGCCTGGCGTGTGAGGGCTACATCGACGACGACAACGACATCGGCAATGTGCACAACTTCAGTGACGGAGCACGCTAACGTCATGATGTCCAGCAAGGACCTTAGTGTGACGTTAATGCTCATTGTCACTTCCGCCTTGTTTGTGGTGCACGTGACTCCCAACCTGTGTCTTCAGGTAAGCATACTCATTGTCCCAGACCTCAGTCCCACGGGAAAGTATATCGCCATATCTTATGTTCTCTGGCATATTGTTTCATTTTTATGGACATTGAACTCCTCTTTAAACTGCGTTGTTTACTACAAGATGGGCTCAAAATTTAGGGAATCATTAAGGACATTACTGAGAAAAGTGTTTAGCCACTCCCCGACTGACTAGATTAGAACAATGACTAAGTGTGTAGATACAGAATTGTACACTGAGGTTGTGATGTTAAAATATTTAAAGAAGAACACATGTCTTCATAAATAATTGATGCTGATCTCACAGACACACACAAATTGGAAAAAGCTACAGGCAATGCCACGCAGAACACATAGAAAGAAAGATGCACAGAACGATGGAAAGGACAGAATTATAAAAGTATGTAAATCTTTACATGTTCAATCTATCTGAGAGTATTTTGTTATTTAAGAACCTCTGTATCATTACCATTATATTATAAAATGTCTGTTGTACTAATTGAATAAAGAGAACCATGCAAACAAAGAAATGTCACCGGAAACGCTCTACTCCTGGCAGTCACGCAGCGCATGCGCAGACTGATGTTACGTGCTTCCCCTTAGTGTGAGTGTATGCTAGCATTCCATGTGACATTGTGCTATAATAAACAAGTAAAACCTACAAATTGTATTTGTAAGTCTTTTCAACGGAAACCTTGTATGGCGTATGCTTGAAATGTTAACTACAACAGTACAACTATCGTCAGATTATTTATTTACTTATAAATAATCATTGTTGCCCTTTTTTGACTACATTATTCTACGCATCAAACGCTTGCCTTCAGAAGCGCTTTTGATTCTAAATCAAAATTTAGTCTGGAAATACTTTTTTTTACAAGTTTTATTCAACTGGAAATCGATTTCAAGCGACGTAACTCTTTCTACAATTGATTTCGCTATTCACCGCAGCGCTTCCTTCCCTTGAATGATTGGTCTTCGAAATGAACACACTCTTCACTCGCGCACACACACACACGTCTGTGTTTTGTTTGTGCACGTGTGCACGCAGGCAGTAGGTCACAGCTAGAACCTGGCAAAATAAAGAAATGCGATTATCTCCCTTTAAAATCTCCTTGACAGCATTGGAGTTTAGCTTTTATTTACATTTTAGTTTTAATTTATAGTAACTTTTAGTTACACGCTTATCTACTCAGTTTTTATAGCACACACGGAAACGAAAGTGCTGTTGTAAAGGTGCATCGAGAAGTGAAAAGATGAAAATAAGAAGATGGTGTTTGATTTTGTGTTTGTTTGTTTTTTGTTGTTTGCTTTTTCTTTTTTTTTTTTTTTTTTTTTTTTCTTTTTTTTTTTGACAAAACACTCATTCAGCTTGTTTGGAAAGGAAAATCAATTTGTCAGCGAAGGTTAGTCGGGTCACTTACTGCCTTGACTACTAAACTTCTACCCACTAACCACCGCCAGCACACATAGAAAATCCACTTTTGAATGTTATGTTGTCGGCAAGTTCTACTTACCTGTGTCAGACGCCATCTTTTTCCGCACGGGCAAATCAAAATGACCCCCTAGCCTAGCTGTACATCCCATCTCCTTTACATAATATATTAACACACTAAATAAAAACAACTGGTCATAAAAGACTTATTTTCTCACTAGAATTAAACATATTGAGAAACTACTAGAGAAACTAATTCCTTATCTGTAGTACAGTAGTACTTAATATACAGCAGTGTTTGCCTGTAGTGCAGGGTGTCTAGGTGTACTGAGTGTGTGACGTGTGACTGTGTGTTGTTTAGTACTCATGGAAGCTTCCAGTAAAAAAAATCTCTGTGTAACAGAAGTAGACAATAAAGAGGCATTGTATCAATCACGCCGACATGAAACTTCACAATTTTTTTTTTAAATTTTTAGTCTCACGCCACAAGACCAAGTAATTTTTAATAATAATGTGAATACATATTTAAGTAAAAAAGTTGAACTATAACAAATAACCTTCATAAAAAAAACGACTTCTCTTGACCAGATTGTAATTCGTCAAAATGTCGGAGCAAGATAATGTATTATAAATTAACACATTAGGATATCAACAGGACTAAAACTAATTGAATTGAAGCACGCAAAACACAATATCCAATAACTTCAATTCTAAACAAACTTTAAAAAATAGACAATTGATACGGACTTCTGTAATATTTAGTAGACAGGTCTCACACTAAATGTATGTCTGAGTAATTGAAATCGGGGATCATTCAAGTGTATTTCATCCATCAAAGTTTTGAATGCTATCAACATTATTTTTTCTTAATTTTTTTCCTTTTCTCATACAAGTTTTACTGAGTATACAATTTTGACATTTTACATATGTTATTTTGAGTACATCCTTTGTGTTTGTTTTGTCAATGATATTGTATGTTCACGAACTATAACATTCAGTATGTATTATGGATGTGACACTTCCTGTGTTTATATTTATCTCAAAGGTTTTCGTCCTAACAAAGACTTAACCCCATCCCTAAATTTCGAACCTATTTTGTAGTACACAACAAAGTTCAAAGATGAGTTGAGTGTCCACAGAAAATGTACAACCAGCCATGTGGATTTAATCAGCGGAATGTTATACAGTTCGTCATAGTTGAAGTCCGGAAGAGCAAGTAGACAAATCTGGAGGACGAGGTTGGCTGTCATGCACACGGTGAACAGGACAGACGTCACCATCAGCATCATGGTGACACTCACTTCTTTACTTGTCATCCTCCTCTCTGCCTCGTCTCCTGTCGGTGTTGTCGCTGTCACTGCTGTCGTCTTGGGGACGGTGGTCAGACGCCAGGCAAGAGCAGCGCGCAGTGTGACGGCGGTGATGGAGTTAGTGACGATAATGACGACGAGGAAGATTCCCGGTAGTGCAGTGGTGTAAAGGAAGATGTCGAATATGTCAAATATCTTCTTATTCTTTCTATAATACCTGTTTAATCAAACATAATACATTACTTTATGGATTGAAATCGTATTCATGGCTTGAACAAAGCAGTTTTGTCATATTGGTTAAACTGGGCGACACTTGTTTAACTCGCTGGCATCAAGTGTGGACTTCTATAGGAGTGGTCTCACCTGGCCATTATGAAAAATATCAGAACCAGTCAAAAACCATTACAATTTCTTAACAAAAATACAGCAAAATTTCTTTAGAGTTAATGTATAGGCTTACAATATCTTTGTGTCGACTTACATATAGCTAAGCGCTTTTCCTATTTGTTTAACTATATTTTCTTCTTTATCTATTGAATTTATTCCTGTCTTTTTATTTTTATGTTCTTTCTATTTTATTTCTACATGTCCTTCTCTAAACATTTTATTGCATATTTTATTTAAACATGTCTTTGTGTATTCCATGTATTCATGTCCATTTCTATTATCTGTACATGTGTCATTATTTTTGTCTTTTCTTATAGATTTAGTTAAAACTTCTTGTGATCAAATACTCATCCTCGTTTTGGCTAAAACATTGCTTTTTTATAATACTTTTTACTTACTCGGATAATTAATATCTTACACTGATCTTTCATTCATGTACATTAATGTTACCTACAATGCTACCTCTTGTTGTACACCACACAGCACTGCACAATGTTTTACTTACTCTGAGATATACGCACTTTCTGCAATAGTCTTTGTTTTGGGGTCAAAGATACAGCTGCGTGTGTACTTGAGACAGGAGATAGCATCCATGCCTGCAGTCAGCAGCACGCAGCAGACGACGATGATGGCGGCCATGGTGGACGTCTTGAGCAGCCTCTTGGCGTGGAAGGGACTGACGACACAGAAACACCGCTCACTGGCGATCACCGCCGACAGGAACTGCGAGGCCCACTTAACCCCCTGCAAACCTGTTTTGAGTCAAATAAGAAATAAAAGGAGACACTAGACATGTCAGAGCACAAAATCACAATGGTATAAAGATTAACTTTGCAGTGAAGATAAAGGAGGGTCCCCAGATAACACGCAAGCGTTAAATAAGGAGCTGTTATTATTTTATCATTTATTATATCGATGGTTTGAAGTCAGGCTGCAAACTTAGTACAACGGAAAATTTTGTTTTGTTTACCATAACGTTCCTACAACGTACTCACGTTTTATGGGTAGATCAATAATCATTTGTTAAGTACACAGGTGTAGAACAACACACTAAAATGTAATAAATGAGTATGGAGCAGCACATCACCTCCAGCACATTCCAGCATTGTTCATTCTATAACAAAATAAATTCAAAAGGAAATTATTCTGCTACGTATTCTATAGTCTACATGAATTCGTATTCGTAGTGATTTTACTCGGTACTTCCGTAAAATACACCTTTACAAGATTTATCTTTCAGTAAACATATTCATTACCGACCTTCAATAGGCTTCACTATGGAAATAGACTTTGACAATACTCACAAACTGTGAAATAATCAAAGACCCAAGAGGGCCCGATGGTATATCTGTAAAGGGCCTCTGCAGTGTCCAGAAGCTGTATTAGTACCACGAGGACATTCATGACAGCTAAAGCGAAGAGACAGAGGTTGATTCTCTCCCTTAGACCCTGTCTGTAGAACACGACTGCGCTGAGGACGTTGCCAGGGAGACCGAGGACAGTGGCGACGACGATAAGGGCCCAACTGAGGATGATTGTTGTCCAGTACAAGGCCTGCAAAGTCACCAGCGCACTCTAAAAATTCTTTATCTCGTTCCTCATTTTCATGTTCCTTTCTGTTATTCATTTTTTTTTTACTATCTTTCTATCATGTACTTATTCCTTTTTTCTGCCTTTTTTGTTTTCTTTTTCTGAGAATGCTCACTCTAAATGTTATAAGACACTTATACTTATACTTTTGTCTATTATTAACTATTCTGGGATAGTCATCTGTCATTGTGCGAAGTGCAACAGTTCTTTTGTTTGATCGCGGTGAAGCTGGTCCCTGGACATAATTTGAATTTATTTGTAAAGACAGCTCTTGCTTATCATGTCGAGGCTCAGTGATGTTACCTTACTCTTGTCGCTTGTGAACTCCTTCCCACCCAGCACCATACACGAGCCGTTAGCCGTCTGCTGCCTGAGGCTGTCTGTAGAGATGTCTGTGGTTGTCATGGTGAACAGCATTGTCGGAACCGACTGTCTGCCGTCTGCACCAAATCTCTGAAAACAAAATTTACCGAGACTGCTGTTTGTAAACAAACACTTTGAAATCTTGTCACAAGTCTTCCTTTGATGGTTGAGTTACATCTCTCGTCTTTTATAAATAGTGATGTAGGAAACTTTACAAAAACTGTTTTAAGTATACAACCGAAGTGACCCCATGAAACAATATGAGGAGGTCTTCCAATGTCGACAGCTAGAGCCGTTTATCCCTACTACTAATATACAGACGAAATATCACAAAATGTTTACAAGTTTAAAAATATAAAAGCGCATCTGTACATATCCAAATGTTTCATCTACGACGACTTTCTTCCTATCAATAAAGTGCAGAAGCTCTGAGCCTATAAGTATATATATATTGTGTGTAAAGCCAACTGCAGAAATGTTTTTGACCTTTTTCTTTTCTAAAAAAAGCCCCTACGCATTATTTAAAACAATTCTGATTGTTTGCTTTGAAAACCTTTTATATTTGTAAAGATTAAATATACCTTGAAGGTGCAATCTAGGTAAAATGTTAGAAAAGCTCAGATATTGACTTAGTTTAAGTTTATCTCAATATCTTTCCCGCACCTCCAAGCACATCATGCGCACAAATATTACACAAATGAAAAAATAAAGAATAATCTGCGAAAATGCAATGAATATATACATGAATAAATCTCAAAATATACACAGAGAGAAATAGAGATAAACAGAGTGAAATATATGAATGTACTTATAGAGTTTGCCTCATCTTCGAGATAAAAGAAAACCCGTGAACACGATGTTTGAAGCAGTTACAACTGTTTGTTTCTGAAGTTCATACAAATAAAAAGTTTCATTTCTCGAACTCACACAAAGCAGCAAGTGTGGTCTCTTGGTGCAGATGGTTGACAGTTGTGACAGTACAATGAGGTCATCCCCTAGTGTTGTCCACATGTCCACCCGAGTGTCAGGGAGCAGGAGGACAACAGCTCGTGTCTACCCGGACTACACCGATGGCAAACTTATGCATCAGTAAAATGTAGAAGGCAAATTAATTTACTCAGAACGACAAATAAGAGATCACTAACATTAAGAAGATAGTAAGCACTGTTAACCACTCACCTGGGAAGGTCCGCCAGACTTACACGATTTTTAAAATGAAATTTATCCTTTACTCTTACATTTACAATTTTGTATCTCAAAGGAACATGATTTGTGCTGTAAGTTATTTGGTCAAGCGTGGTACACGACCACAGTAGCCACACTTCATTAGTAAAATATTTTATTTAAGATCAAGTGTTGGTCTCTCCTTTGGTACAATTAAGTTCGGTTCTGACCTTTGAACTAAAAACAAAGTGCAAACAGTCAGACTTCGATCTGCAGCTTCACATGTTCTGGTGATCATCATGGAACCGATAAAGGACCACAGCATGATGGACAATTTCTTTCCTTTTGTTATTGTAAAGTGTAGCTATTAGTTATAACTGCTAGTGCTCCATGTGAGGTGGATATGTTTACTAGAGTTTGTAAAAGACAACTCAATTGCTTCGCATGAATTTTATTGGTTTAAGATTTTGGTGATCGTCTAATATTTTAAAACTGTTGCTGAATGATTTATACATTTTGCTAAACACTATTAAAAAGTCGTCAGCCACAACCGATTTGCTTTACGAGCTAATTTTTACTTGCAGACAGCAAATCAGTGGCAGATCACTTTCCTGGTAATTATGTTAAACAATCATCTTGTAATCAAAGCTGTGCCAGAAGATGAGACAACTCGATGTTGGTCGACAGTAACAGTTCGCCATTTTTTTTCAACTGCTGTGCGAGGATTGAAATGCGCGTGCAACATCAACTAAGTCTCTTTCTCAGCTTTATTTAGTTTGGGAGGGTAGATGGGATGAAGAACTGTGATTATAAATATTCTGCACGATTCCTGTCTTTGAGTTTTACAAGACAATCATAAGCAATAAACTAATACAGGATATTTTAAATAGAGAACAGAGGCTATCCGACAAGATCACATTCTTTGCCTCTCCTCTATAGCTCCCTGGAGCACATGATGCAGGCAAAGTTTCCAGACCAAGATGAAATGGAAGATTATTATTGACAGTCGGTCAACACAGTCAGAGACAAGAAGTGAGAGATGCCAGCCGCCGCCACAAGTCCACATCAGTCGCGAGGCAGTGTCCAGGATGAACAGGTCTTGGCACACATCGAACTTCGCTATCCACTCAGGTTTCCCGAGATTTCTCCGCAGCTGAGCCTCGTATAATGTGCATCGACCATAATTCCTGCTAGACATCTTCCACACCAAGATAATAACTGTTACAGGAACACCCAACGGCCTGGGGACTGAAACGATTTTTGAATTTCTGTTCTGTTCGTTTACCTTCATGATTATCGGTCTTAACAACAAGGTTTGAAGTGTGTAACAACTTGCTCTGTCATGCCAGTGATGTGAATTAAACCTTTTGATTGCCTCCTTCTACACCTTTTCAGCTTCCTCAAGATTATTTTGGTTCTTCCATCATTTTCTCTTGTCTGCGTGTTGCGGGTTCAGATTCATGGACAGTGTCCTCCTGGTGTCGGACGGACGTGTTACTTCGCGATCCTTTTGGAGGACAAAGCATTGTAGGAAAAATTGTTGTTCAAAATATTTCCACAAATACTATCATCATCACATCGTAGATGTTCCTGAACATAGCTGACCAGTTCACCTGTTCCAGGTAAATTTACTTTTATTTCTCTACTGGTTATTGTCAACTACTTATCGTCTGTCATCGAAAACATTCTTAGATGCACATCATTAGCTATTTAACCTGTCTATTATTGTTAATTAAGTTGTGTGCTGGAGATTCTAGTGGCAGGAGAGGATGAAATGTGTAGTTCTCCACCTTAAATTCTCCTTCAGTCCTTGTCTGGTGCGTCTGTCAGGAGAGAGAACATCATACATTCACTCGGGACAAGAAACAAATCAACATTGAACATTCAAAAAGATTTATTACCGTCCATGACTACAATCGTATCAATTCGCCGGCCTCATCCTTTACAAATTACATTACTGCAAACATTCGAGGACACTTTCTTAGAAATATGAAAGTAAAACTAAAATTATGGAACCCGGAGCAGCTGCAAGCTCAACTGATATCGCTGTCAAGTGTAGAAATAATCCACCACATGCCGGTGGATGGCGCTGTGAGTCGCCTTTCAAACAGAGGCTGGGTCAAGGCCGATAGCAGGTCTCACGCCGTGATTCGAGCTCTTTAGAAACCACAAAGGGTCGGACATTTCCTTATATGGACACATGCATAAACATACTTTGCATATAGCCAATCAGAATTCACTAACGTCGACCTGGACGGGGTCATAGGTCACACGAACACGCCTCGGGAGTTTTCGGGTATCGCACAATGCACCTGTCATGGTTCAGGATGTAACTCTGAGACTAACTTTATATATTAAATGTTCACTGTGCCTCTCAGACGCTCATTTCCTCTCAAAGTACCACGTACGGAAGAATAAAAACGACGAGGACATTTTTAGACACTGAACTTCTATATAACTAACTAAACCTACAACTGTGTTGCTCAATGTCTGCAAAAACCATTTTTTTACTGTGTACTTCTCTGAAGCCTAGTCAACAGTTGGGTACACAACACAACCATGCTGACTTTTCTAAAAGTGAACAAAATAATTAATTTTATTAGTTATGTTAAAGTTATCTGTAGTAACACATTAAAATATGTTTCTGTTTTCCATTCCTCAGGTAAATTACATGAAAGGCTTAGATAAAATAAAGTTACTAAACTTCAACTTTCTGTTCCTCGTTTCTGTTACAGTTTGTTGACTTAATATTGACATGTGATACAGGAATAAATTTTGGTTGAAGGTTTCTTTATACATATCTACACATATCCGTGAGAGCTTTAAAAAAAAAAAACAATCAGTGGTTTAGTAGTTACTAAGATTTTACTTTGTTTTCTCTTTCCTTTTCAGTTTCTTGTTTCAGTAAGCTTGTTTAGTTCAAAAGCTTATAAATGAATATTGACATGCGATATACACCTGACATTTGGTTGAGTGTTTCTTTATACACATGTGAGCATTTAAATGAATGCACTTTAAATAATGCTTAGTAGTTTAGTAGTTACTAAGCTTTCAGTCTTTCTTTCCTCGTTTTCTCAGTTTCTTGTTTTGTTTATAGACTGTTTACTTCTAAAGGACAAAACTTCATATCGACAAGAGATTTAGACTTGTAATTTGGTTGACTTTTTCTTCTTACAAATTTAAACATTTCTATAAGGACCTTTATACGAAATATTAAATAGTTTGGAAGTTATACCATTTTAAATCAAAATTTCTTAAAATTTAACAAATTGTTTAAAACAAATCATAAGAAACTAAGCCGATTGTGCAAACTCCTTTCCCAAAGAAATGTAGATGTGTCTTTAGGTAACTATTTCAAACCGAATTTTTAAAGGATAAGCATTTTCTGAGGACGGTGCCCCTCATCTCTCTCTACCGCTCCTTCACATATTTTCAAAATCCCATATTTTGATATATTTCTATGATTTCTTTAACCATAACGCGTGTACGCCGCTTATCGTTGTCGTTAATGAATGATGATAACTTGTTTTAACGACATGATTCACAACTTGTTTAATGAAGACTACTGTCCAGTCCAGTATATTTTACTGTAGTGGATTCTGTGTGGACATCATTACTATCACATTGACTCTTAAGACTCTCACCAGTACAACAACACAATATTTCACCTAAACTTTGGCGAAATTTGGAGCCGAGAGCATAATACACACAGATATTAACTGAACAGTCAACAACCCGAAGCAGTAAAATCACCTGCCACATCACCAAGTAACTGTTGTAGTACTTGCCACTCAAACTCAGGTCAGGTATGAAGAAGGTGGTGACCTGCCCACAAAGTTCGGGGTTAAGCAACAATGAAGAGCATGGACGTCCCTATTAACATCCGGGTGACTGCAATCTCTCTGATTGAGAGGCTGACCGAGGACTTGGAATGTTCTAGTTTACCATCACTAGCCTCGTCATGCTCTGTCTCTGGGAGCTGGCCGAGCGAAGTGTGATGATGGTGATGACAGTGGTGACGACGATGATCAAGAGGAAGAGACCAGGAAGACAGGTGGCGTACACGAAGATGTCAATGATGTCCAGAATACGTCGATTCTCCAGGTAATACCTGTGTGAACAAACTACTGTTGATCAGTTACTGTGTCTAACGACCTGCAGTCTTACCTGTGTGTTGTCTAGTCCATGTCTGTGTATACAGAGGTGATGTATGCCAAAGGCAGGGTTTGTTTCTGAGTTTAACGAAGCCGGCGGATAGATTTTCCACAGGCATCGACTCACAAGTAAACAAAAAGTAAAGTCAGTCAGATAAGAGAGAATATAAAGAAGGGAGAGACCATTTCATATAGGTAATTACGAGTAATCTCCCTTCCCATTAGTAGCAGCAAAAGTGATGTCTCTTTAATCTTTGTATTACTTTTCAATATTAAAAGTGGAACATCTGGAACACACTACCACGTGTCAGTTTGTCAATGCTTTCTGATTTCCAACCTTGTGGCAATGGTAATTAAATCATTGTCATCCTGTAAATAATCTGTACTGCTCCATACCAAGTACTCATTCTTTTGTTCTTAGCCTGTTATCAAAGTGCACGTGCCAAGTTACATGACAACTATTTTACTAGTGAACTTAAACATTGATACGTAATAGTACAAGGAATTATGGGCGCAACAAAAAGGTTAATTTTGATGTTGATGCACATAAAAAATATGACAAAAATTATCGCTGACGCACAACCTCACCTACTCTTGGTCACAAACTCACATAAAACCTAAAATTTGAATTTTATCTGCCACACAACGGGTAAAAGTCAGAAGTCCAGGAACATTTATTCTTACTACCTGGTGACGTAGAAAATCTTTTTGCTGGTGTTGGTGCGGGGTCAACAACATCTATCACGGTATGTTTTGGACCCGCAATGGCGGCCATGCCCCCAATAAGGATGAGGCAGCAGACGACGATGATGGCGGCCATGGTGGACGTCTTGAGCAGCCTCTTGGCGTGGAAGGGACTGACGACACAGAAACACCGCTCACTGGCGATCACCGCCGACAGGAAGTGCGAGGCCCACACGAAACCAATGAGACCTGCAGACCATGATGGATCCCAGCAAGTATTATACTTACAACTTACATAGCAAGCATTATCTAAACAGTGACTACGATTTTACGATAATGATGTGATTATATGACTCAGTAATTTTGTGCTTGTGAAAAAAATACAACTACACTATAAAAATGTAATGCTTACTTGGACACTTCGGGGCAAAGAACCATGCATGAGGTAGAAACAATACTCGAATTTGACTCTCAAAGTAAGGGAGAAACAAATCCAGGACAACAACGAGATCGACGATGGCCAGGGCGAAGAGACAGAGGTTGATTCTCTCCCTGAGACCTTGTCTGTAGAAGACGACGGCGCTGACGATGTTGCCGGGTACTCCCAGCAAAGTGAAGAGTGGAATAAGGAACAGTCCAGTAGCAAGGGCAATCTTATTCTTGAGCTAGGAAATAAACATAAGACCATTCTATTCATCAAATAAATCAGAAATGTGTATCAGTCTCACGACTGAAGTTTAAATGTCATTTCACCGATAGTTGTGTTACATGTAAAATTGCTGTGCTTTGTTGTCTCTGAAACTGTTTATTTCTGATAAAATACTGATGCTTTCTAAAAGCAATTTTACTTCGTCTGATACTGACAAACTTTATTCTTCCTATTTTCCCTCTTTAGACCTAGTGACATATGTTCATATTTACTTGTGATGTCTCACATTAGGCAGTGGCTTGTGGGAGGCTTTTGTCACCTGCATAGTGATTTGTACAGTTTGTACACAAACATCCAAACAAGAGAGTGAAGGACTCGAAAAATGTGATTTTGCAGCAAGGTGTGAACCCAAATATTTTTCCTTATTTTATCATTGATCATAACTTGTATAGACATTATTTGTTATAAGTATACATCAATATGGTTTTCCATCAAGTTATTTCAGGAAGATCTGTCTGTCTGTGTGTCTCTCTCTCTGTCTCATGCTATTTCAAGGACCACCCTTACCTCTTCACTAATGGGGTCGACAGGATTGTCCCACACAGCGATGGCAGACTGGACGGTAACACCACGTGACTTCAGGCCTGAGTTGAAGGTCACTTCACTGCTGGAGTTCATTTTGTTACCTTGGCAACAGGTCAGAAATTACAACATCGTCGACATCCTCGTGTGTTCATTAAACACAACCAAACAAACCGACGATAGCGCTGACATTTCAATCCCCATAGCTAAATGTTTACAAGTTTAGCTAAGACTAAGTTGTTAACGAGCTCAGTACTCGTTCATATCAGTGAGTGGAAGACTATTTGTTCACACGACAAAGATGTAAGGTAGAAGTACTGTGAGAGAAGAGTTTGGGATACGCCTTCGTTTATTAAGCATTACGAAAGGATCGGTTACTAGGGCCGATCATTGTCTGCTTTTATTTTCCCTTTCTTTGTTTGTTCTCAAATTTTCCAATTTGTTTGCATATGATATCTTACGAAAACTCCAACGGAAAGTTTCTTTTCATCACAAACAATATACTCTCTTCATTCTGTGAAGGCAGGAATGTGTATCTGATTCAGTCTTTCACCCGACTGTTAGACTAAGAGACTCGTTGATGTCGTGTCAACATGACAGGTACTTGCATTGACTTCAAAACTTCTTTTAGTCAAAAGAGTGGATACTCTTCTCCAGCCCGATAATCTTTCTACAAAACAAAAGGCTTAAAGGCCTCAGGACATCTATGTGTGTGCTCTCTGTGTATAAAATATCAATTTCTTAGTATTACTTACGTGATGGCAGAATAAATACAATTAGAAACATCAAAAGAAAATATTTCATTTGCGACGAAGATAATATTACGATGCTTTACATACTACAAACTAAGAGGCATATACACAATACAGTCCCCTCCATCTTAGCATATCAATGTAGAAAATGTAAAAAAGACAACACAGGATTACAAATGAGGGAGTACGATGCCAAAGGACCGACTGGTCACAAATCTTGAATTTTCTCTAGTAAATGACTTGAGGTTAGTATTTATTCTTCCTGGTGAAATCGCTTTAACCATTTATTAGCATCTCGCTAATTAGTATTTTTTTTTGGGGGGGGTGGTAGGCAGAGGGATGTGACAGTAGTTTGATAATTGATTTTCTTTCCTGTACCTGTCAACTAAGTCCTTTACAATATTTGACGAGAAACATCGTCGACAGACGCTAAGGTTCAGGACATTTTACAAGAAGTGTAATTATCAAGAACTGTAAATATTTCCAACTATTATTAAAATGGGCAGAAAAATCTCATCGTCGCTTAAGTAGGTGAATCTTATAAAGAAATGTTTCTCGAGGAACAATTGTCAATGTCTGTAAATAGACATTCTTAGCTCTATAGTCTATACAAACATACATTTCATTAACAATAGGTACCTTCATCACAACTTTAAAAAAATGTCGTAATCAATGTTTTTCTCGGAGCCTTTGTGTGTTTATTTGTTTCTAGACTACACTGTGTTGGAGGTGGGATCACTGGGACAGACAGACACACACACAGATTGCTAATGACTACACAGGTGACAGGTATCTGTGCTTATTGAAGGAGACAACGAGTTCTAGTAAAGTCCTTTATTTGCCAATTTCAAGTAACGCCCATCCTAACTGTTTACTATATTTAAAATTATTATTAAAATATTTTGCAGACTTTACCGTATGTTCAAGCCTTGTGTTCTTGTCAGTGAATAGGTTAGAGAAGACAACAAGTTTGAAACTGTATTTGTTTAGTTTGAATATTTTAACATCCACTCGACATAAGAATCAACCTACGCGGCTGTCTTGGACAGGTGTCGCCACCTGGTGGTGGTTACCTTGTAGCATCACCAACATTCACTGCGACAAACGTCGTCCATGGCGTCTGGTAACGACACTACAGGTCTGTGTACCACGTGACAAAGTTGATCACTGAATGTAAGCATAATCTCGCTATTTGAAGAAACAGAAGACGGTGTGCTTCGAGTTTGTGATGTACAATCAAAGCAAACATTCGAATTTATTTATAATCTGAAGTCAAAATAAAATTATTGAACCCGTAGCAGCTGTAAACTCAACTGAGTTCGCTGATAGATGTTGAAGTCAATCCAGTTTGTTCCATTTAGTCGACTGTCTTTAATCATTGTCATAGTCTGCAATTGTAAAATTCTACACTTTGTAGTCAGAGGTATTGAGACTACTCAAGTCTCTTTCACTGAGCTTCTGTGATTATTATTATGTTGTCGGTCACACACAGTGGTACTCGAGTCTCACAGAAAAAAGCTGCTTGTCTAAGGATGGACAACTAAGACAAGTCATCTGAAAAAAATTATTAAGGTATTCACTTTTTCTGTTAAAAGATACTTTTTTCATAAAGCCACATAAGCATCATTGTTAAAGAACAATAAATTGTCTACAAATGTAAACAACCATTTTGCTATCAAGCATATTTTGCAATAACTTTTAATATCGACATGAAGTATTTCTTCCTGTTGCAAGCTGACCAGAAACTCAAAACAGTCTTAGATTACACCAGTGACATACACAAAGTCAATTGTATTGTCATCAATATGTTGCACACTTCAGGGCCTTCTCTTGAATAAGTTCTCCGTCTGTAAATACCTGGCCATTATTGTCTGACAGTTTTAATGGCATGTAAGGATGCGAGTTATAAATTCAATACACCTTTCTTTATCATCTTCTCTAGTAATTAACTTGTTTGCTTACTTGTCCTTTTATTAGAACTGAGCACGCTACGTTTAAGATCGTTTGTGTGTTCGGTGTTTGGTTGTTTATTTTTGAGGGATAAGCATTTTCTGAGGACGGTGCCCATCTCTCTACCGCTCCTTCACATCTTTCTAAACACATTTGAGATATTTTCTATGATATTGCTTTTCTTTGACCATACCGCGTATATGACTGTAAACTGCCATTTCTGTCATAGAACTGTTATCCTGATATACTTCAAACCTAACAAAGCTGCAATAGTCGTTAACATATATGACCATAGGTAGTCTGTGAAAAATATTACTATCATTTTAATTTTGTAAAAAGAGTCCGATAATTATTTGGATAGTAGTCTGAAATTAGCTGGAAACTGGCAGTAAGGTTAGCTGCATGCTAGCCGCTTTCGTTGTGGTTAATAAATGAAGATGACTTGTTATAACCATATGATTGACAGCTTGGTTAATGAGGACTACTGTCCAGTATATTTTACTGTAATGGATTCTGTGTGGACATCATTGCTATCACACTGACTTTTAAGACTCTGACCAGTACAACAACACAATATTTCACCTAAACTTTGGCGAAATTTGGAGCCGAGAGCATAATACACACAAACATTGACTGAACAGTCAACAACACGAAGCAGGGAAATCAGCTGCCACATCACCAGGTTCATGTTGTAGTACTTGCCACTGAAGCTCAGGTCAGGGACGAAGAAGGTGGTGACCTGTCCCACAAAATTCGGGGTTAAGCAAACGATGAAGAGCATGGACGTCCCTATTAACATCCGGGTGACTGCAATCTCTCTGCTTGAGAGGCTGACCGAGGACTTGGAATGTTCTAGTTTACCATCACTAGCCCTCGTCATGCTCTGTCTCTGGGAACTGGCCGAGCGAAGTGTGATGATGGTGATGACAGTGGTGACGACGATTATCAAGAGAAACAGACCAGGAAGACAGGTGGCGTACACGAAGATGTCGATGATGTCCAGAATTACTTGATTCTCCAGGTAATACCTGTGTGAACAAACTACTGTTGATCAGCCTCTGTGTCTAACGACCTGCAGTCTTACCTGTGTGCTTTCTAGTCAATATTTGTGCTGCGTGAGATAATAAGAGTTCGTACAGAGGCGATGGATGCCAAAGACAGGGATGGATGAGTCATTAGAATGGTTTCTGAGTTTTACAAAGTGGGCCGGATGGATTTTTCACAGGCGTCGGCACACAAGAAAACAAGAAATAAAGTCAGTCAGATAAAAGAGAGAAATGAAATAAAAAATTATTTAAGTGGCCGATGGAAGGAAATATAAAATGGAGAATGTAAAGAAGGGAGAGACACCGACATGTAGGTAATCACGAGCAACACAGTAATCGCCCTTTCCCTTAGTATTGTATTTATCAAGAAAAGTAAAGTCTCTTAATCTTCGTATTACTTTAGAATATTAAATGTGAGACATCTGTAACACACTACCACGTGTCAGTCTGTCAATGCTTTCTGATTTCCGACCTTGTGGCAATGTTAATACCTTCACTGTCACCCTGTCAATAAACTGTACTGTTCCATACCAAGTAATCATTCTTTTTTCTTAATCTGTTATCAAAGTGCGCTTGCCATGTTACATGACAAGTATTTTACTAGTGAACTTAAACATTAATATGTAATAGTACAATGAATTATGGACGTAACAAAAAGGGTAATTTTGATCTTGAAGAATATAAAAATATGACGAAAAATATCTCTGACCCCCAACCTCCCCAACTCTCGGTCAGAATCTCACATAAAACCCAAAATTTGAATTTTATTTGCCACACGACGTGTAAAAGTCAGAAGTCCAGGAACATTTATTTGTATACCTGGTCACATAGAAAACCTCTTTGCTGGTGTTGGTGGCGGGGTCAACAACATCTATCACGGTATGTTTTGGACCCGCAATGGCGGCCATGCCTCCAATAAGGATGAGGCAGCAGACGACGATGACGGCGGCCATGGTGGACGTCTTGAGCAGCCTCTTGGCGTGGAAGGGACTGACGACACAGAAACACCGCTCACTGGCGATCACAGCCGTTAGAAAGTGCGAGGCCCACACGAAACCAATTAAACCTGTAGACCATGATGGATCCCACCAAGTATTACACTTACAACTTACCATAGCAAGCATTATCTAAACATGGATATAGATTTTACGATAATGGTAGGAATGATATTTCTGACAAAAAATTGTTGTGCTTCTAAAAAAAAAAAATAAAAAAAAAAATACAACAACACCGCAGTGTAAAAAAGTAATGCTTACTTGGACACTTCGGGGCAAAGAACCAGGCATGAGGTAGAAATAATTCGCGAATTTGACTCTCAAAGTAAGGGAAGAATAAATCGAGGACAACAACGAGATCGACGATGGCGAGGGCGAAGAGACAGAGGTTGATTCTCTCCCTGAGACCTTGTCTGTAGAAGACGACGGCGCTGACGATGTTGCCGGGTACTCCCAGTAGTGTGAAGAGTGGAATAAGGAACAGTCCAATAGCAAGAGCAATCTTCTTCTCGAGCTAGTAAACAAATATAACACGATTGTATTCATCAAGTAAATCAGAAATGTGTATCAATCTCACGCCTGCAGTTTAAATGACTTTTACCGATCGTTGTTTTACATTTATAAATTTTTATGTCCTGTTGTTTCTAAAAATGTTTATTTGCGACCCAATAATGATTGCTTTCTTATCATTGTACCATAGTCTGATACTGACAAAGTTTATTTCACCCATTGTCACTGTTTGTAGCTAGTGACACATGTTCATACTGTCTTGTGATGTCCTCACATTAAGCAGTGGGATGTGAAACATTTCGTCACCTGCAGAGTGATTTGTTCAGTTCCTACACAGTCATCTAAACAAGAGAGTGAAGGAGTCGAAAAATGTGATTTTGTAGGCAGATGTGAACCCTAATATTTTGTCCGCATTTGGTTATTGATTGTAACTTGTATAGCAATTATTTGTTATAGTTATTGATCTGTACGGTTTTCCCTGAGAGTTATTTCAGAAAAATCTGTCTGTCTGTCTGTCTGTCTGTCTGTCTGTCTATCTGTCTGTCTGTCATTGACTATGCCTCCACCCTCTGGGACTCTGCTAGCGGAGCTCTCATCAAACCTCGATCACGTGTTCAAAGGCGAGCTGTCAAAGCCGTTCTTCTAAAACTGAAACTGGAATCACGTGACTTCACCTCTCTGAAAGACAGACTTACATTTAACAAATGTATTTTCATGTACAAAATACTGACAAGTAAACTATCGCCAAGACTCTCTCTACTATTTTCGTCCAATAACACTAGAACCTCTCCAAAATTAAATTTTGCCATTCCTAGACAAGACCTTTTTAAATCAAGTCTGACATACTCAGGAAGCGCGCTATGGAACAGCCTCCATCTCCATCTGAAGCAACTGAACTTCCTGAACTGCTTTCAAAGCCATCTATCTAAATACTTTCAAGGTATTATTAGATGAGGCCTCTAGAGATACCTTGCAACTCCAGCAAACTTTGTAAATATGTTTTTCCTAACCACTACTTTTGTACATATTCACCTTCCACTCTCGTTTGATACCTTATCTTGTGTTTTCTACTAATTATTTGCATAGTACTTAATTACTTCATTTACTTTGTTTATTCATTCCCCTTAAAAGGAGAGGGCTAACTGGAAAACAACATGTTCTTGCTTATTTTACCTCAAGCTAATAAACAAATTGTCATTGTTATTGGCATTGTCAAGGACCACCCTTACCTCTTCACTAATGGGGTCGACAGGATTGTCCCACACAGCGATGCCAGATTGGACGGTAACACCACGTGACTTCAGGCCTGAGTCGTAGGTCACTTCACTGCTGGAGTTCATTTTGTAACCTTGGCAACAGGTCATAATTACAATATCGTTGAGATACGTGTGTGTTTGTCTCACTCTCTATAACATCTTTTGACATTCCCATTCCTCTCTGGTCTAGATACTTCACCAACAAGTTAATTAAATATCCTTTAGTATATATATCTAAACTCGTTTCTATTGTTTTTAAATGTAATTATCACAAACCTACAGAATGTTCATTACTCTGTTTACCAAAGACAGCCAAACAAAGCGACCATAGCGCTGACAGTTTAGTCCCATAGTTACAGGTTTGTTAAGTTGAACTAAGACTCAGAGCTCAGTACTCGGTTAGGTCAGTGACTGCAAGACTACTTGTTCACACGGCAAAGATGGAAGGTAGAAGTATTGTGAAAGGAAGAGTTTGAGATACGCCTTCCTTTATTATTCCGAGCATCAAGACAGGCTCCACCAACGAGAGTCGATCATTGTCTGCTGTTTTCCATTTTTTTTTTTTTTTTTTTTTTGTTCTCAAACTTTACAATTATTAGGAACATTATATTTTTATGAAAACTCCAACGGAAAGTTTATTTTCATCAGAAGCAATATACTCTCTTCATTCTGTGAAGGCAGTAATGTATCTGATTCCAGTCTTTGTTGATGTCATGTCAACCTGTTGATGTCATGTCAACATCGACTCCAAAATTTCTTTTAGTCAGAAGGGCGGATATTCTCTTCCAGCACGATAATCTTTATACAACACAAAAGGCTTAAAGGCCTCAGGACATATATGTGTGTTCTGTATGTGCATAAAATATCAATTTCTCAGTATTACTTACGTGATGGCAGAATAAATACAGTTAGAAACATCAAAAGAAAACATTTCATTTGCGAAGAAGATAGTATTACGATGCTTTACACACTACAAACTAAGAGGTGTATACAGTATATATACAATACAGTCCCCTCCATCTTAGTATATCCAAACCTTACAATGTAGAAAAGACAACACAGGATTACAAATGAGGGAGTACGATCCCAAAAGACCGACTGGTCACAAATCTTGAGTTTTCTCTAGTAAGTGACTTGAGGTTAGTATTTATTCTTCCTGGTGAAATCGCTTTAACCATTTATTAGCATCTCGCTAATTAGTATTTTTTGGGGGGTGAGGACAGGTAGAGGGATGTGACAGTAGTATGATAATTGATTTTCTTTCCTGTACCTGTCAACTAAGTCCTTTACAATATTTGAAGAGAAACATCGTTGAAAGATGCTAAGGTTCAGGACATTTTTCAAGAAGTGTAATTATCAAGAACTGTAAATATTTCACACTATTATTAAAATGGGCAGAAAAATCTCATCGTCTCTTCGGTAAGTGAATCTTATAAAGAAATGTTGCTCGAGGAACAATTGTAAAAGTCTGTAAATAGACATCCTTAGCTCTAAACAAACAGACATTTCATTAACAGTAGGTACCTTCGTCACAACTTAAAAAAACACTGTGGTGAATCAATGTTTTTCTCGGAGCCTTTGTGTGTTTATTTGTTTCTAGACTACAATGTGTTGGAGGTGAGATCACTTGGACAGACACACACACAGATAGCTAATGACTACACAGGTGACAGGTATCTGTGCTTATTGAAGGAGACAACGAGTTCTAGTAAAGTTTTTTATTTGCCAATTTCAAGTAACGGCCATCCAAACTGTTTACTATATTTAAAATTATTATTAAAATATTTTGCAGACTTTACTGTAATTTCAAGCCTTGTGTTCTTGTCAGTAAATAGGTTAGAGAAGACAACAGTTTTAAAACTGTATTTGTTTAGTTTTAATTTTTTAACATCCACCCGACATGAGAATCAAACTACTGTCTTGGACATGTGTCGCCACCTGGTGGTGGTTACCTTGTAGCATCACCAACATTCACTGCGACAAACGTCGTCCATGGTGTCTCGTAACGACACCTCAGGTCTGTATACCACGTGACTCAACAGAAAAAAAAACGGTGTGTGTTTCGAGTTATAAAATATATTCAAAAGCAAAGTTACACGCAGAGCCAGAGCCACGACTGATGTACAGAGCCAGGCTATTAATAGCAGCAGTCTAGGTGTTACAGCGGCTGTGTACAATGTACAGTCACGTGAGTCATCTCCAGGTTACTTTTCTTCATACAACTTTCACACATCGGACAAGCTTTGTTTATGTCAGCTCATTGTGTCAGATAGACCATTCAAGAGGTGCTGAGTGCTCGCACACACCTACACACACACGTGTACATACACACACGTACATACCCACGTACACACACACACGTACAGACACACACGTACACACACATACACAGACACACACACACACACGCACGTACACATACCTGCGAAGAGAAAGAGGCTCAGGCTGTATACTTGTATCTCATACTTAATTTTACTATTGCTTGTCACTAACATTCAACTATCGCCCAGCTTCGTGCTAGGTAGCTGGTAGAGAAGCTAAGACTTGGATATAAACTCTCTTTATCAAAGAATGTTCACGATTACATATATGTACTGCCTCTTCCAATCTACCATCCACTTTAATGCCATGCAGCTGTCAACAAACAAACTTTCTATTTTAAAAAAACTACAGTTTGAGTTGAAGGTATTTTAAACCCTCGTCAGACTCACACCGAGGCTGCTTTAGCCTCACATTCTTATGCTTGTCTCTACTCAGCTCTTTTCATTATTTTAACATTACGTTTGTAATTTGACTTAATATTTTTATTGTTTTGTGTTTATTTATTTGTCTATCTGATTTTCTTTAGTCTGTAGTGGCCAGTGACATCTGACTTGAAGTTAACCTCAGTGCTGTGTTAACATGTTCTTCCTAAACCCAGGAACTCAGAACCCCAGACACAGGGCTGGCTTCTCATTCCACGGACTTCTAGCTCGCGGTGGCGAATCTTTGACTAAATGCTGGTAACTGCTGGTAAAACTTAACATGTTTTCATTGACATGTATTATGAAGACAGAATTGTAAACTGGTGAGGATCAACGATCTAAGCGAAGCAAGTATCGAGTCCCAAGAACCGCACAACTAAGAACCGTTTGTGAGTCTTTAAGACAATGAATTTGCAAGGTCTATGTTCCTCCAAAACTATCATCAGAATCTGTCACGAGCTGTTCTAAATAATAAAAATGTGAAACTGTTTACATCGATATCAAAGTTTTATCGTAAATTACACGAAAACAGAATAACAAAATATTTTCCATAATAATAAATGTCCATAAATCTCGAGTGTTCGAGAATAACTAATATCGCTTGACTTTCACACAAGTGGGTTTTTTTCTCATAGAAATCATAAGTTAGACACACTTACAGAAGAACCATGTATATTCTTGACCATAATTGTTATCCCGTATTTATTTGAGTGGTTGGTATATGGCATAAGTACTAGGGCGCTGACAGTTATAAGATTTTTTTATTTGGTTTGGTGCATCAGCAGCACCAGTTAGGTGATGTTGTCAAACATATACAAATAAGCTCTTTTAATTATTATGTAAAATGTACTTAAAGCACAACTTCAGTCTAGATATTCACACTAACACTCCTCCAACTTGCCTCTCCTCACAATCTAACGGTATTGGAGTGATCCGCGATACACTTTCTCTTTCTGTTCATTTTTCACTACTTCCAGTGATATTTCATCACTTTGACCTTTCCTAACAATAAATATGAGCAGTTCTGGTAAAGTCTTTATAGAACCGCTATCTCAAGACTGCCATGCGGAGTCCAACATTGGTTTATGTGAACCCGATTAGGGTTTGTTCTTACAAATAATAACAGAAACACAGAGAAATGTATACCACGTCCCTGTGTCATGCACATAGAGAAATGAAACATTGCAGAATAGGTTATAGGGAGAAGACACATTAAAATTTAGATAATCATAATACTTGATACAAAGTATTTTAGAGAAGTAATGACCGACCAACGCTTTTGGTTGTATTTAGAACAATGTAGTTACAAAGTAGGTGCAGCAGACATGACTTTAATATTGTCACTACTGTGATTGTACATGTGACCAGAACACGATGTACACATTGTGTGCAAGACATGGCGAAACTTTGAACCTAACATGTAATACACACAAAAGTTCACAGAGCAGTTCAAAACACGAAGAAATGAGACCAAGGACCACAAGACTGCGTTCAGGTTGCTGTACCTGCCGCTGACACTGAGGTCGGGCAGGAGGAAGGATGTCACCTGAACCACAAAGTTAGGAGTCAAGCAAACGACAAAGAGAACAGAGGTCCCAGTTAACATCCGGGTCACTGTGAGCTCTCTAGTTGAAAGATTGTAACTTTTCAGGTTTGTGTCCTTTGCTTTCGTCAAACTCTTTCTTAAGGAGATGGCCGAGCGTAGTTTGATGACAGTGATGAAAGTGGTGACAACAATAACAAGAAGAAAAATCCCAGAAAAAAAGGTGGCGTATACAAAGGAATCGAAGATGTCCAGAATACGTTTGTTGTCCAGGTAATATCTGTGTAAAGGGAAACATGACACTTATGAAAGAAGAGAGCGAGTGGACAATCAAACAATGAAACAGCTGTCAAAAGTTTTAGCCATCTGACCACCTATCTGCTATTTATTTATCCATAAAATCTTCATTTTACCAGCATTTCATCCATTCACAAGGCTTGTTTTTTTTTTTTTTATTTGTTTTTTGATCCCGACTCATCTCCTGTCAGGTTGCAACCATAAATGGTTATTCCTACAGAACAGAAGTAGTTTATTATATTCTACATTATAAAATTCTATAAAATGTAGACAGAGTATACTAAGATCCACCTGGTGAAGTAGAGTGTTTCTCTACTCGTATTGGTGATGGGGTCAAAGACCTCTACGACAGTGTATTTTGGGCCCGCGATAGCGCACATCCCACCAACAAGGATGAGCGAGCAGACGACGATGACGGCGGCCATGGTGGACGTCTTGAGCAGCCTCTTGGCGTGGAAGGGACTGACGACACAGAAACACCGCTCACTGGCGATCACCGCCGACAGGAATCGCGAGGCCCACACAAAACTGGTTACACCTGCAAATAGCAAAAGTTAACATAGAATGTTGTAAAAC
This sequence comes from Pomacea canaliculata, assembly GCF_003073045.1. Lineage (NCBI taxonomy): Eukaryota > Metazoa > Mollusca > Gastropoda > Architaenioglossa > Ampullariidae > Pomacea > Pomacea canaliculata. The sequence goes on from NC_037602.1 coordinate 1,152,206, forward strand.
GCAGAACTAAATTTTATTATTCATATATAAATATTTGTGTGTATGTGTGAGTGTGTATGTGTGGATCCGCAAACAAGTGCCTAGGGACGCTGCTCTCTATCGCCTCGTGGTACAAAGCCTGGTCGCCACACCCCTAGGACACCAGGAGCCTCTACTGTAAGCAACCACACGATGTAAGTTTGTCTGCTCTGCCATGTCACCCAGCACGACATTTTGTGAAGATTGTGGTGGAAGGTACCTAGTGAGGAGGTCGACTCCACGGTGGCCAGAAAAAGAACTGTTTTACGATCGTCAAGGAGTGGATCACTTGTTCCGGAGGGTCTTCTTACCCTTGATAAAAGCAGGCCTGCGTTGTGGTCCTTGTCATCTGCCACATCTGTTCGCGTTCCCCCTCAACTACCAGTTTCAGTAATGGACTAATGGAGAAATATAGTGAATGTGTGTGTGTCCCAGCGCTCGCGCGATTAATAGACAGTACATACAGACATGTTTCTGCCCCATGTTGATAAAAAGTTAATAATTACCTATAAACAGAGAGAAAAACAGACAAAGTAAGTATATATGTATATAGATTGACTGCGCTAAGAATTAATGCTTTAAATTCATGTAGTGTTAAGAAAGTTTCACCTACATGGAGCTTTGGTGGTGAAAATCCAGGCATGAGGTAGGATTAAATCTCGAATCTGACCTTCCAGCTGGGTGGACAGCAATCCTAGAACAACAACGAGATCGACGATGGCGAGGGCGAAGAGACAGAGGTTGATTCTCTCCCTGAGACCTTGTCTGTAGAAGACGACGGCGCTGACGATGTTGCCAGGTACTCCCAGTAGTGTCAACACAATAAAGGAGAAGCGCAACGTGAGAGTTATCTTCTCTTTGACCTGATGTACAAATAACCACATGCCATCGGTGATAACTATTTACAAGCTCAAGCTTTTGTGTCTGTCTGTATATTTCTTCACCAATATTTACTGTGCTGTTTTTATCTCTGTAGGTGGTTTATCCGCTAACCTTTTTGCTTCTCACCCTACACAAGATCAAACGCTTTAATGACAGAGAAAGCTTTGCTAGACACGGAAAGATGTCTGTCCTCCATTTTCACATCAGTCAAAAGACATAACAGAAACTGGTTTTGAAGCCCGACGGTGTTTGTATTCTTCAACCAACACGTCCCGAGTAAACACTGGTCGGAAATATATGTCAGATAATAGTATTAGAAACAATTCTACTAATAAATGAAGAAAAGTTAAAGAGAAAGGTGAGGACAACTTGAAGGGACAAGATGTGAGTGGTCGTCATGTGTAAAGTATTATTGCTTCTCGTGTTTATTGGTGGGATTAGTAACCACAAGGTTTTATCAAAGTTGTTTTTCTCCACTGTGTTTATATTAATGTAAATTGATGCTAAAGTAATACTGACATTGTCACAGGTAACTTTATCTTACATGAACAGTGGAAATACCACCGCATGATTATATAGCATTCTCTCTTTTTTTCTGTTTGTGTGTGTGTGTGTGTGTTTTCAGTTTACATAGCAGGTTATCATGTACTCTTTTTTACCTGCTCACTAATGGGGTCGACATGCTGACCCCATATTGGAAACCCAGGCTCGATAGTAGCATCACGTGACTGGAGGGGTCTGGTGGATGTTGTGTCCCGGTCACTTGCCGACATCATTGATGTCTCTTGTATCACTCTGATAACTCACAGCCAAGATGTGTTTTAAAGATTGTTGGTCTCAAATATTTTATGCGACTTCTTTTATATTTCGTTGATAGGAGGACGAAATATCTTGCCACCTAATTAATACTTTGTGTGATATTTTTCTAAGTATAGTAATGATAGGATATTCCCGTCAATATCTTTTAAAGGTATAAATGGAGAAAGTGCATCATATGATCATATACAATTTAAAAAGTGATATGATGTTATTTGTCGTGTTTTGATTTAAGGTTAGCAAGTTGTATGAAAGGTAAGAACTTTCTGAACAAGAGAAAAAATATTTTCTTGCAATGATTTGTCAATAGAAATATTTTACGATTCTTTTCCAGTAAGTCAAAGCGATTGAAGATCTCTACTTGCTTCTGCCAGTACTGTCAATAAAAACAATATTGTTGAAGCAGTGTTTATATAAATTCACTCAGTTTTTGTTTATTGTGTCCGCTACTAAAGACGAGTGCTAACCACGAGGTTTGTGTTCAAGATTAACTACTTCACCTGCTTATCGAAGGTATAGGAAACTAATTATTAGCATCCTGCTTCTAAGTGTTGGAAACTTTAGGATGACAATGCCATGACACAAGCCATGACACAAGCCATGACACAAGCCATGACACAAGCCATGACACAGCCATGACACAAGCCATGACACAAGCCATGACACAAGCCATGACACAGCCATGACACAAGCCATGACACAAGCCATGACACAAGCCATGACACAAGCCATGACACAAGCCATGACACAAGCCATGACACAGCCATGACACAAGCCATGACACAGCCATGATACAAGCCAAGGACTAGGATCAATTGTAAGACATTAAGTGCAATAAGTGAGAGGCAGGTGTGCATGACAGCAAGATGATGTGAGACCTACTGTCAGTATATGCACACTGTGTCATAGGTATTGCACCTGGCACAAGGACAGCACGACCTGCACTCCTGTCACAAGTTTACTCAAGCGAGTCCGTGACATTCGTGGCTCTAGAGTTGTCTTACAAGCACCACACGTGTTATGCTGATATATCGTGTAAGATTATATTTATATCATCCAGGGGGACAAATGCACACACTTACAGAAACACAACTAAACACACACACAGAGATATAAACTACACACACACAGATATACAACTACACACACACAACTACACACACACACATACATACACACACACAGATATAAACTACACACACACACACACACACACAGATATACAGCCACACACACACACAACCACACACACACACAACCACACACACAACCACACACACACACACAGCCCTGTTTGTCATTTGATTTTGAAATTACTCCTTAAAGAAACACAGACGGGTTGGTAATTATACGGAAGAAAGCAAGAAAAAAATACTTTGTTAAAAACGTTTTGCTGTTAAATAATTACACATGTTTGTGAAGATTGATATAAAAATGTCTATCTATACAGTCAGGCAATGTGCAGTTTTCTGGAAAAATAAAGAAATTACAGTAAACATCTATGGAAGCGCGTTTTCACACACACACACACACACACGTGCAAGTGGGGTTTTCTAGGGGACTTGGTACTAGATACTCTTTCTGGAAAATCGAAATTATATTCTGGTAAAGCTTTGGTTGACATACACAGTTACAGTCTATAAGTACTCATTATCTACAGCCGGTATAGATCACAAAACTTTCTTTGTCAAGAGGTGTGTGTTTGTGTAGTGCTACAGACACACCTACACACACTTTGCTGATGTTCAAATCCCATTGGAATGTCGTCTGGAAGTCATTTGCTCTTCAGCCATCAGAGTTGTCTCTCCCCTCTCTCCACCTCCCTCTCTCTTTCTCCTTCTCTCTCTCTCTCTGAAGTGTCGACATGAACAACTTAACAGGGACAGGACAAGTCTTCATCTGGACAGTCCGGTCTTCTGGAGGCTAAGATCCTGTTCTGACATTTTGCAGGTGTACAAACAGATAGTTACAATTATTGTAGAGTTTGCTGTCAGAGGGTAAGCTAGTCTTTCAGCTATTTTATTTAGTTTTTTTGTTTTGTTTTACAATGTATGTATATCTATGACCACAACAGTAATACATGTGCACGGTGATACGTTGTACACATGTAGATATTGTACAGACAATGAAAGTATTAAAAGAAGAAAATTGTGTTTCTGTTTAGTTTTTAAAAGCAAGTCCGATCCTGCTTCTTTTTGTTAATCTGCTTGTAGCGGTTTATATATTTCAAGTACCAAGAGGTTTCTACTTTTCGATCTTGATTGAACGTGTGAGTGTATTCCCAGCAAGTAAGCAAACATAATGTATTCATGAGATTCTTGTATTTTCAGGTCGATGTCTATCTCTCTATCTCTCTAGTACTCTTTACTTTTCAGTCTCACTCGCTCTCTCCATCTGACGAATTTTAGTTAAGTGTTGATAAGGCTCGCTTTGAAATTATTTTTCTTCTTATTACCCTTAATAAATCAAAATACCTAATATATGGTTGGTTCGAGAATACAAAATCGAATACATATTTTTCAGATATTAAGATTTGTGGTCCTATAAGTTTTGTTCGATACAGATTAAATTTGTTGTTATTTACCTGTCAAACATAGTACACTTTCCTTAAGTACAATCGAAGAAAATATATCACAAAGCATGTGTCAGTCTTTTCACCTTAAAGCATTTTAAAACTAGATGTGATGACCTATACCCACTTCATTTTCTTAATTCCTAGCTCCTTAACAGCAGATATGAGCAGTGTTGAGAATTAGTGATAGGATTTCACATCACAGGCTTCTCTATTTCCTCGATATTTAAATTCTACAGAAGGAACCTGACTCATTGTTATTTACACAAGATGATTTGTTTCTCCTTCTCTATATGCGCTATTATTGTTAGAGTTCATCCAAGGTCTTCCTTTAATTTGACAGCTTTTATTTCGTTCATGTGCACATTGACATTTCTACTCAAAGTAGAAAAATACATAGACAAGCTAAACAACATTTTATACATATACACATAAAAGGACACCCCGGTAATTTAAGGAAGATGAAACTCCAAAACAAGCTTCATATTAATCTTACAGCATAGATTACCTTTTCCACAATGGTATTTTACCAATAAACCGAAAAGTCGATGCAAAAAATTTTTTCTCAAACTTTTAATATAAATGACTGGCGGGAAGGAAGTAAACAAGTGGGTTTCAACAAAAAAACTTTTGCTTATGCTGCTTTTTATTTATGCTTATTTGTTTTGCTTATCTTCTACAAATTTAATGGTTATTTGTAATAAACTCTAATTGTTAACTTCAACCTCAGTACAGTGAATGCATCCTTATTTGGAAGTTCTTGGAGATAGATAATAAATTTCGGAATGATATTCTCAATGTAAACCTCAAAGGTAAGCCTTAAGGTAGCGATCTTTTAATTCAAACTTAATAAAAATGGTTTCTTCAACTGCAGCAAGTCGATGTACCTCGACGATAGAATTTTAAGGTGGATTGGGTGATTTATTCAAACTGTATCTAACCTGCAACTAACTACAACCCAGGAATCATGCGGCCAGCAACTGTCGGGTCTGTGTTCGGACCCCAGCCTATCGTTACCATAACAACGATTTTACTTTGTCCTGTACTATTCTCTAAGAAGCAAATATAAAGATCGCAAATAGATTTACTCACAAAATAAAGCAGAAACAAAATAATGTCCTAGTTACTGTAATTAGTTTTAAACAATATTGCTTCAGCATAATTAAATATCGTTCTTTTAATCTCGTACACTTTGTTACGACCGTAGCGGTAACTTGGCTCGTTTAAAGATCTGAAAATCTGCGGTGTCACACTTTCCTGTACAAAGTCACTTCAGTCACCCGTTGAACAGAAGATAGAACACGTATACAGCGGCTCACACTGTAATATTTCTCAGTATTATTTCAATGTTCAACAACTCAACGTTATAACCACATAATCAGCGGACTGCCACACAGGCTACTCGCATCCTCTTACTTCCAACTCACACAGAGTACTATTAAAACTCACACAGAGTACTACTAAACTCAGAAAATCGAATAACGACCACCTAGTCTACCCCAGCTTTTTATAGATCCCTTCAAAAATGCTAAAATGCAAAATAAAAAAATATTAAAAATTAAGACGCAGTACGCCCTGACCTTGACATCGCCACTTCCTGCCAAGGCCCCGTCAAACTAAAAATACTCAATTTCGTAACATACCCTCCCACTTCAAGAAGAAACTCCGCAGGACTTTCTTCTACAAACATACGAAATAAAACAAACATTTTAAGGTATCATCCATCTTCTCAACCAAAAACCAAATTAAAGCATGATCTCTCCTCACATCAAAACTAACCAGTCTCTTAACAATAAAGCTACTTAACAAAACTTCACACATGTAATTGCTAATCACAGTATCCTTCATCGGATTGTAGTTATATTCAGCTCAGTTCAGTTCTTTGAGCCAACCCGGCTCAAGAAATCCGCACCAACATTGTCCGATCCCTTTACAGAGTCAAAATGCACGTCAAAATTCTGCAAAAACAGGGTCCACCTCATCACCCTATTGTTCTCAAATCGTGCAGTGTTCAAATAGGTGAGAGGGTTGTGGTCTGTCCGTATGGTAAACCTAACTCCTTCTAGGTATAACCGGAATTTCCTCACCGCCCATACGATGGCTAAACACTCCTTTTCGATAGTGGAGTATCTTCTCTCGGCCCCATTCAGCTTTCTGCTTGCGTAGCAAACAGGGAATAACTTTCCTTCGTGTTCCTGCATCAGAACCGCCCCAATCCCTGTATCTGATGCATCTGTGCTTAAAACGTACATCTTAGAAGGATCTGGGAGCTGCAGCACCGGGTCACTGGTCAGGAATGTTTTGATTGTAACAAATGCCCGCTCTTGCGCTTCACCCCACTCGAGTGAATTTGGCTGTCCTTTCTTTAGAAGGTCCGTGAGAGGTGCCGTCACGGCTGCGAAGTGAGGCATATACTTCCGATAAAAGGATGCCAGGCCAAGGAAAGAACGTAACTGCTTCTTATTTTGTGGCCTTGGTGCATCTCTCACCTTCTTGACATTGTCCTCGTGCACTCCTTTCACTCCGCTCTTAAGACGATGCCCTATGAAGTCTACGTCATCAGTGCCGAGTATACACTTACTAGGCCTGGCAGTCAGGTTGTTCTCGACGATGCGATCAAGCAGCACGCGGATCACGCGGAGATGATCTTCCCAAGTCTGAGTGTGAACCAGTATATCGTCGGAGTAGTGCACGATACCCTCCAAGTCGTCTAATATCTTCTTTAAACCCCTCCTCAATGTTGCACCTGAATTTTTCATTCCAAACGGCATTCTCAAAAATTCGGGTGTAACGAACGCTGTTTTCTGGATGTCCTCTTCGGGTATGGTCACTTGCCAATAACCCTTGCTCAAATCGATTTTCGTAAAGAATCTGTCACCGCTCAGCTGTCGGAACAGATCAGCCGGCGTCGGCATGGGCTCTGGGTCCAAGTGGGTAAGTTTATTAAGTTTCCTGAAGTCGACGCACACCCTGTTGCTTCCATCTTTCTTTCTCACTACCACAACTGGCGACGCGTAGGGTGACTTGGACTCCCGAATAATTCCCAAACGCAACATTTCCTCGATATCCCTCTTCAAAGACTCCCTGGTAGCATATGGTATCGGGTAAGGCTTACATCTGACCGGGACGTCTGACGTTAATCGTATCTCGTGCTGGATGAGGTTAGTTTTTCCCGGTACGTCCGTAAAGATACAGCTATGTTGTCTCACTAGTTCTTGTAGCTCTGCCCGTTGTTGGTTGGACAGATTGAGCCCGTAAACCAGGTTGTCCACCGACTCACCATGGTGTATGTCTCCCAGTTCGAGGAGGTCCTCACCCCCGTCCTCGACACACCCATCTTCATCGCTCGTGATGGTGGCCACTTGACATGATGCCGAGTTGCTCAAGCTTGGCGGCCCATTAGCAATCGAAGCGATTGCTATCTCGGTAATGTTTTCAGCCGCTCTATCTGGATCTCTCTTTATGTACCGCTTGAGCAGATTGGCGTGTAACACCTTCTCTTTTCTTTTTAAAAACACGACATAGTCATTCAGGCCCTTGACGTTTCGCACTGTAAACGGACCTTTCCATTGCATAATCAGTTTATTGTGGTCTGAAGGTAGTAACACTAGGACTCTGTCGCCAGGCTTGAACGTTCTGTTCTTCGTCTTCCGATCATAGAAATGCTTGGCCTTTCCTTGAGCCTTCTCTAGTTCAGTCATCGCTAGCTGTAAGGTTTCTTCCAACCTTTCCCGCAGCTCGAATACATACTGATAGCTGTTCCGAATTTCGGGTTCGTTGACCTCCTTGGTCCATAGCTCCTTCAAAATGTGCATGGGACCTCGTATGGTTCGTCCAAATAACAGTTCAAAAGGTGAAAAACCCGTAGCCTCTTGGGTGACCTCCCGATAAGCGAACAGCAGTGCGTTGACGTATCGGTCCCACTGTCTAGGCTGGTCGCGGCACAGTTTTCTTAGCATGGCCTTAAGGGTACCGTTGAATCTCTCGACAAGTCCATTACACATCGGGTGGTATGGGGTGGTGGTAATCTGGCGAATGCTGAGGAGCCTGGAGACCTCTTTAATGCACTCAGACACAAACTGCGGTCCCAAATCGCTAAGTATTTCTTCTGGCACTCCAAGGCGGCTGAATATTCCAATCAAGGCTTCAGCGACGGTCTCAGTATCGATCTTCTTCAGAGGGACCGCTTCTGGGTACCTGGTTGCGTAGTCAACTAGCGTCAGGATATACCTATGTCCTGACTCGCTGGCGCGGCTTAATCTCACCTATGAGGTCTACCGCTACCCGCTTAAAAGGCACATCAATCAGCGCATCTTCTGTAAAGGTACCTTAGCCACCTTGCCTTTATGCACCGTTTTCTGACAGGCATCGCAAGACTGGCAAAAGCGGGTTACATCCCCGGAGATGCCAGGCCAGTAAAAGGCTGCAGTGACTCTGTCCAAAGTCTTCCTGACACCTAAATGACCACCCATGATGGATGAATGTGCGACGTCCATCACTGACCGCCGTAAGGGAGCTGGGACTAGCACTTGGCGGACCGGCTGCCCATTATGGAAGTTTCGCTGGCGGAATATGCGGTACAACACCCCTCCTTTCTCCTCAAACCTGATCTTTTCGTCATCTTCTGTGTACTTGGCGACCTGCTTGCGACATTGATCCAGTGTCGGGTCATCTCGCTGCATCCGAATGAGTTCTTCTTTATCAATGTCAGGCATTCTCACGTTCGGTATGACAGCTAAAGCTTGGGTTTTTACTTTTTCTTGGGCCGCCTGTGCTCTAGTCATTACAGCACATGTGTGTTCCCACTCTGGGTCGGGGTCATCAGCGGCTCTAGCGCCTTCAATGTTGCCGATGATCAGATCATATGGCGGGTTATCGAGGCATACTGCATTCACTGACCACTGAAATACGGCGACGATATTTCAACATCAGCAGTCGGCACATCCTGAGTATGCCCGTGGCAGCATCTGAGCCTCGAGCTGTTACCCGTGAACTGGCCTTCTAACACAAGGTCTTTCCGGATGACAACTCCAGAACACCCAGTGTCCCTCAGCACGGTGACGTTGTTACCTCCCACCTGTCCGCGTGACACCGGCATATTACCCATGTCGCCGGTCGTTCTCGTGGTAAACGCGCAGTCTACCACTGGAGTGTGCCGCTCGTTCTGGGTCGTGCTGTCAGTAGCGATCGTGTGTTGTCGTCGGCCTTCATAGCTTGGCCCTTGGCTATCTCCCTCACAAATGGCTACGTTTGCTGACATCACAGGACGACGATTCGACGGTTGCGGAGTCCGTCGTGTGTTTCCCTCCAATGTTTGGCGGCTGGTTGAATGTCTCATCGAGTTGCTCGGGCACGCCATGGCTTTGTGACCCTTTCCACCGCAGGAATAACACCGCAGCTCGTTGCCTTGATGCCGATCGTAACCTTGGCTGCGCTGGGCAGATGTGATGTTCTGGGCCGTGTCGGCTGCAGACAGGGACCCTCTTAACCTGGCTGTGAACTCTCTGCCTTGCGACTGCAGGTATCTTGTCGCAGCATTTGACAATGCTTTTAGGCTCTGGTCTTCTTGCTGCTGTAAGAAGACTGCCAAGTCTTTGGGGCAGGCTTCGATGAACTGCTCTTTGAGTACTATATACAACAAACCGTCGAAGTCCGTCTTCTGCCCCGCTGCCTCAATCCATCTATAAAGGTATGCTCTTAACCTTTCTGTAAACTGCTCGGGGCTCTCCCCTTTCTCTGGTTTACTTGCACGGAAACGTCGCCTAAAGCCGTTCTCCGTGAAGTCATATCCACTCAACAACGCTTGCTTCAACTGATAATAGTCTTGAACTGCTTCTGTCGGCATGCGTGAATAAATGTCCAGTGCATGCCCCGACAACAACGCACTGAGCGATACCGCCCACACACTTCGTGGCCAACTAGACAGCTCAGCATGGCGCTCGAACCTTTGTAAATAACTGTCCATACTGTCTTTTCCGTCAACAAATTTCGGCAACTTTGGCCTCTCACACTTCACAGACACCTCCGACATGGTGACTGCTGGCCTCAGACGCGCCATCTCTAATTCATGCACGCGTTGTCTTTCTCTCTCTTCATGTTCTAGTTGTAATTTCCGTAGTTCTCGCTCGGCAGCTCTTTCTTCTCTCTCCCTCTCTCTTTGTTCTCTTTCTTTCTGCTCTCTTTCCCTCTCCTTCTGTTCTACAAACTCTTGTAACTCTTCTCTCTCCAGGCCTAATTCTTTGCCTAACTTCACTAGCTCCTTCGTGACTTCCATGGCTGTACACTCAACTCAAAAAGATTCACTCACAGTTCTCTTGTCCTTTGTACAGCAGCTTCTTTGTAACGGAAACGATGACGGTGCAGATCCCCGGACAGGCCCCCAGATGTTACGACTGTAGCGGTAACTTGGCTCGTTTAAAGATCTGAAAATCTGCGGTGTCACACTTTCCTGTACAAAGTCACTTCAGTCACCCGTTGAACAGAAGATAGAACACGTATACAGCGGCTCACACTGTAATATTTCTCAGTATTATTTCAATGTTCAACAACTCAACGTTATAACCACATAATCAGCGGACTGCCACACAGGCTACTCGCATCCTCTTACTTCCAACTCACACAGAGTACTATTAAAACTCACACAGAGTACTACTAAACTCAGAAAATCGAATAACGACCACCTAGGTCTACCCCAGCTTTTTATAGATCCCTTCAAAAATGCTAAAAATGCAAAATAAAAAAAATATTAAAAAATTAAGACGCAGTACGCCCTGGCCTTGACATCGCCACTTCCTGCCAAGGCCCCGTCAAACTAAAAATACTCAATTTCGTAACACACTTTGTACTTTTAAGTTTAAAACTAAATACCGACTTTAGGATACCCTTATGCTCAACTTTAATTTGTATCGGTTGTAATACATGAATGAATTATTGCTGTAGTGTGCAGATAATCTCGTATAAATACTAAGGCAAAATCAAAGTATAAGGATTGTTTGGGGGAAGGTTAGTACAACTGTTGGCAAAAATACGGTATGGAGCGAATTATAAAGACCCAGGATTGATAAGAAGAAAATAGACATAGTATATCTTAGAAGTTATAACCTTGATGATACTTCACCTGTGAACATGTACAATTCCAGCAGTAATCAATGCCGTCGTTTCATTTTTGCTTTAGTCACTCTGTCTGAAGTTTTCACAGAAGCAGTTCGATTCTCACATTTTCAGGCAACAGTAGCAACATCATAGTTACATAGCTACATGCTGTACATACGTACCTAAACACATACAGTGGACTGAGAAGTCAAAAAGGCTAAAAATTAGATAATTAAGCAAGCTTATGCTTGACAAATTCTGAGTAAGAATATTCTATAAAAATAAATTTTGTTAAGAAACCACGTCCTCTTACATGTCATCAAATTCTAGACAGAGCATAATTCGACTATATTTAAAGTATATGTAACCAGTGTTATTTTATTTAACACATAAACAATTTCCACACATTCCATGTAAAACTTGACGAAAGTTGGAGCCTAAGATGTAATACACCCAGAAATTCACAGAGCAGTTGACGGCACGAAGAAACGAGACGAACGTCCACAGGACCACAGTGAGGCTGCTGTACCTGCCGCTGACACTGAGGTCAGGCAGGAGGAAGGATGTCACCTGAACCACAAAGTTAGGGGTCAAGCAAACGATGAAGAGAACAGAGGTCCCAATTAACATCCGGGTCACTGTGAGCTCTCTACTTGAGAGGCTAAGAGTGGAATGCAAAATTTTTATATTTTTCTCCGTTGCTTTCGTCAAGGTTTTTCTTCGGGAAAATGCCGAGCGGAGTTTGATGACAGTCATGAAAGTGGTGACAACGATGACAAGAAGAAAAATCCCAGGAAAACAGGTGGCGTACACGAAGGTGTCAAAGATGATCAAAATGTTTTTGTTGTCCAGGTAGTATCTGTGTAAAGCCAATCCAAACATTCATGAAAGGACGCGAGCTAGTAAATACTGAAACATTCAGTGCTTGCAACGAACTATCTTTTCTTCCAAACATTTAACCCTTATTTAATATTCTTTCACGTGATAATTTCTCTTTTATATCTCAGTTCTATTCACCCCAAAAGACTGTTTCATTTAATCCAAATATCCTCTCATCTTGCAACGAAAAACTAAAGGCATTCTAAACGAAATTTATGCACGAAAAATATAAAATATCTAAGCATCATGTAAATAGCGGTACAGTAGGGTTCACCTGGTGAAGTAGAGTGTTTCTCTACTGGTATTGGTGACAGGGTCAAAGACCTCTACGACGGTGTGTTTGGGACCCGCGATGGCGCACATGCCACCGACAAGGATGAGGGAGCAGACGACGATGATGGCGGCCATGGTGGACGTCTTGAGCAGCCTCTTGGCGTGGAAGGGACTGACGACACAGAAACACCGCTCACTGGCGATCACCACCGACAGGAATCGTGAGGCCCACACAAAGCTGGTTACACCTGCAAATAGCAACATTTTAATAGAATGTTGTGATATAAAACATTAAATTTGAATATCCAGATGTCAATGTGTCTCTGTGTGTGTTAGGCTGGGGGTGGCGGTTGAAATGTACAGGAACAATATATGAATGTGTTCTTTGTGCAGGTGTATAAAGAAGATCGGAGGCTGGAACTGTTGTAAATATGTTTACCAGTATAAGTAAAGAACGTTTGAATAAAAGTACGTGTTTGGGTGAGTAAAAGAGTCAGCAAGCACATACCCTATGTTAATAGCATTTTCACGGTAACCTGCAAACAGAGAGAGACAGACCAATAGACATAAACTACATGCGCTAGACAACTAAAACTTTTAATACATAGAGTGTTAAGAACAGTCACCTACATGGAGTCTTGGTGGTGAAAAACCAGGCATGAGGTAGGATTAAATCCCGAATCTGACCTTCCAGCTGGGTGGAAAACAATCCAAGGACAACAACGAGGTCGACGATGGCCAGGGCGAAGAGACAGAGGTTGATTCTCTCCCTGAGACCTTGTCTGTAGAAGACGACGGCGCTGACGATGTTGCCGGGTACTCCCAGTAGTGTCAACACAATGAAGAGAATGCGAATTGTAATAACGATCTTGTCTCTGACCTGGTACACAAAAAACATGTCACCGGTCATGTAAGAATCTGCAGCTTTTCTTCTGTTTAGTTGTATATTTTCTCATCATTCCTTCTATGTGTTGTTTTATGGTCTCTGTTGTGTGTGTGTATGTGTGTGTGTGTTTTTTTTCTGTTTATTATATATGAAATGATTGACGATATCATCTCCTTACCTCCTCAGTAATAGGGTCGACAGACTGACCCCACGTTGAAAACCCAGGTTGGACGGTAACATCACGTGACTGAAGGTCTGTGGCAGATGTTGTTTCCCGGTGACTTGCTGTCATCACAGATGTGTTTTGTAAGGACCACCCTGTCTGATAACTTGCAAGCAGGTATGTCTTGAAGCCTCTTTTTTCCACTTTTTGATCTATGTTACCTTTCTATTTTGGTGATAAGACGGCAAAATCTCTTTTTGTCTGAGTACACCGCATCCTATCGACAATCCAAGAAAAAAGTTCTTCTAATAGCTTTTAAAAACAGCCACTAACAGGAATATCCTGTCATGATTATTGCTTGAGGAATCTCTTCCAGAAAGTAGTTGAAGATCTCTATTTGCTTCTGTCACAATACACATAAACAAAACATTTTTCAAGGAAATATATATATATATGAAGATCTGCAGATATTCACACAGCTCATCGCATCAACTAATGATGACCAGACCTCACACAGAAGGTTCAAGATCATCTGTCGCTTTAACCACCAAACAATAACTAATTTATGGCGAATACTGTAAACATTATTAGAAACTCTACTATCGCGATATAAAGCATGCAAGCCAAACATTCAAGGTAGATAGTTATCATACAAACATCAGGTAAGACATGTTGTTAGTCTACACCGGACATGAAGCATCGCCCTGAAGAAAGACATCAAGTGATTCCAGAACACACTATTGGTGCCTCCACTCTAGTCTTACAATCAACAGGTTGTTATATTGATATATGGTGTGTGTATACATGTAGCATATATAACGACTACGGGGAACTTGAATATATTTATTGTCCTGTTTATCGTCTGATTCCGAATTTATGTCCTCAAGAAAACAAAGAAGTAGTGATAATTAGACTGAACAGACAGGGAAACACATAAGATAAGTTTTTGTGAAGATTAAAATATAAAAAAATATATAAATAAAGTCTGTAATGTAATATTTTCTGGGAAAATGAGTAAATTGTAGCACACGACTATGCAAGTGCAAATTAAACACACACGCACACACACACACGTATTGAAGGGGAGATTGCATACGAACATGAGTTCTCAAAATGTGTTTAATTAACAAATAAAATAAAATTTTGCTTTGAAAAATTTTTTTGGTTTGCAAAATTATTTGTATCTCTACTATAACGACCAATATCACCGATGCAATTACTGGAAAATCAAAAATGTTGTGTCATGTGCTGCAGTTTACAAAAAGTTTAATGATCCTTACAAAAACCTTTTTCAAAATTTTAATTTTATTTTTTGTGAGAAGGTGTGTCTTTGTAGCTCATTACTGCCGGTAAGTACACTTAGTGTGTATTTAATAGGAAGGCATGCACACTGTTGATATTTTGATGTTTATTTTTATGGTACTTTCCAATTAGTAAACTGTTTTTATTACATGGATGTGTGCGACTGCCAGTCACCTCCATCTTCCTCCCTTCTTTGTAGTCTTTGTGTGAGCTCCATACACCTGCCAGTGGATTTTGTTTTCTGCTTGTGTTTAGACATCATGGTCGGAGCTTTTCTAACATTACAAAAGGAGAGTGGCCACAGTTGACCTGAACTAGAGTTTTGTTTGTATCAATCTGTTTACCATAATCTGTTGAGTGTGGACATCTTTGCTGTTTTCTAAACAAGTCTACTCTTGACATTCCTAGCTGTGCTTTTCTGTTGTGGTTGATGAAGGTCCCCGAAAGCCACAACCTGTGAAGGTTTAGTTTAATAGAAAGGGATTTCAAAGGTATCATTAGTGATTTTAAACATGAGATGTTTCCTCTGAACTCACCTCCATTTCGTATGCGTCTTACCTGGCTTTGAGATGTAAGTATTTGAGCAGCTGTCAGCTGTGGATATCGTTTTACTTTTCTTTGATGATTTTAAAGCATCTCCAGCAAGCGATTGACCAACAAGGTTCATGTGATTGTCAGGGAATCTTTCAGCCGAATGTTCTCTCTCTCACACTTTATTGCTCATTAACTCTGTCTCCCCCTCTTTCTTTCTTTCTTTCTCTCTCTCCTATTTGGAAGTTTCTTTCACTCTGCTCTCCCGCTCCACCACCTCCAGCCCCCAAGCAAAACTCCAACAATTAATCAATCATTAAAATGACAAAATATGATTTTTTAAATTTATTTAATAATGTTGTTTGTTCGTTATGGCTTTGACAACACTGTCATACATAAACTATGTCAGGAAGACCAATTTAGGTTTAAAGGAGGAATGCATGAGAAAAAATTCTCTTTAATCGCTAGCGTTGATATGAAGAAGAAAATGTCGATGACTTCATGAAGATGTCAGTCAGAGGAGAGAAACAAAATCTAACTAATCTGTTTCAGATGTTTACATAATATGATTTATAAGTTTTCATTTCTTTAAGATTTCAAATTTGCTTATCAATATAAAAAGTTAATAAGATACAGAAGCTCTTGTAAAAGTTCGTACATAATTAAATATGACAAGATACATAAACGAAATTAAATTCCACACCAGACAAACAACAAATAGAACCCCAGGTTCGCACCAATCCGTTAATCGATGACGAAAGCTATTCAGAGAAGAACTCAGCTTGTTAGCAGTTTGTCTAACACATCATTCCCAACCCTGATGTGAGGAACTGGAGACAAAAGCTGACCTTCAGGTGGTTAGGAGGACAAGAGATAAAAATTTACTCTACATTGTGGACATCTCGAAGAAAAGGAACACAACTTTAATGTCTTTGTCCTGTTACAAATGGTGTATTTGCAGAACTGAGAATATAATTTACTGCACTTAGTTCAACCTCAGTACACATGGACTGGACATCGTGTCCTCCTGTAACATCTACACTTACCTCCAAGGTGCTGTGAGTCTGCGCAGTACACACGTGTTTAGTCTGGGGAGGAAGCCATCCCATACAGGGACACACAACTTTACACAAAGTACAATTATTAGCCACTAATGTACTCAGTGTGTCACCAAGACAACGCTGTATCATGTCTTGCCCACATTATGCATGGTGTAGCCGCTTAGAACGATAAAAATCTGTATTTGTATGGAAACTAAAGGCATGGTCTCCTCGATCTACATCCGTCTAACCCTCCAAGTAGCATTCCTATGTAGCCATCTGTTTACCTTAAACTTCATGAAAAGGATCGCGAAACTACAGGCCAGGGGTCATTGAGGCCAACTACCCGTGAGGTATATGCTCGTTCTCCAAAACTCTCTAGAATAATGATTGCTTTAGCTTTACAATATACGATTTTGCCCACCTTCCCATCAAGAAATATATATAACAATTTTCATGATGAAGTTTACTCCCAAAATAAAACATCTACAACAGTACGAATATTTTGAAACAAAATTGAGTGTTTTGGCACAACTAAATATCGTTTTCTCTTGAACACTTAGGTATTTGTAATTAAAATTTATTACTAGATTTAGAATATTTATAAATTCTGGGCTCTAATTTGTACCAGTAATCACATGTTAATGATCGTTTGCTATAGGTTGTAGATAGTCTCATATAAATACAAAGGCAAAAAAACAGATTTATTTTCTTGGATCAGGGGAAGGAAGCACCATCACCTGTTAGAAAAACAATACGATATCAAACTGGCTAGAAAGATCTAATAGCGAATATAGAAAAATTAAACAAATAATAATAATAATAGAATCTATCACCCTGATGACACAGGTCCAGGAGCAGTTAATTCTCCCGCTTTGTTGGATTTTTTGTCAGGCAGAGTTAAGCTTGTCACAAAACCAACTCAGTCGTCATATACAGGTGACATTGTACAGAAATTTAGGTTGTACATACGTGATTGAAAAACTAAAGAGCTTGGTGTACTCATGTCCCATGGGATGAATCTAGAAAAATAATAAAGCTCGCGATTAAATGATCGTATGTCTCAAAATAGAAAACTAAAAGATATTAAAAACATTCTTCTCTCTAAGTATATTTTGTCGAAACTCAAATATCTTCAAAGTTATTTTGTTTTACACAACAACAATGTCCACACATTTCATACAAAACTCTACGAAAGTTGGAGCCTAACAGGCAATACACACAAAATATTGACCGAGCAGTTGACAACACGAAGAAACGAGATGAAAGACCACAGAATCAAGTTTAAACTTCTGTACCTGTCCTCCATTAGTTCAGACACAATGAAACACGTGATCTGAAACACAAGGTTAGGGGTTAGGCAAACGATAAAGAGAACTGAAGTCCCGATTAACATCCGGGTCACTATCACCTCTCTGCTTGACAGGCTTGGACAAGACTTGAAACTTCTCAACTTTTTGTCCTTCACTTCTGTCAGGGTGGTTCTCAGGGAGACGGCTGACTGTAGTTTGATGACAGTAATGAAAGTGGTGATAAGGATGACAAGCAGAAACATACCAGGGAAACAGGTGGAAAATACAAAGATATCAAAGATGTCTAGAATACCTTTGTTGTCCAGGTAGTATCTGTGTGGAAGAAATTAACAAATATAAAATAAATAATTTTTCTTGAAACACTCATTGATTCCAAATCTGAAGAAATTAATAAAATATTTTTTCTTTAGGTCTCAGGATGTTATTTTGATACATTTTAAATAAAACTTTTGAAATTATTACTATGTTTATTGCAAACTTTTAAGACTTTTCTAATTCTACTATCGATTTTTTTTCGTTTTAACATTCTGATTTTATTCCCCGCCAATGGACCTGTATAAGGGGAGACTACTTATAGTTTACTCGACTTAAAACAACTGTTGTTTATCTCCCCTAATTCAACGGATTAGATGGCATACAATTTTATTTGTACTGCTTGTGCGCTGATAGAAATGAATTACGATTGCACTGTCGCCGGAAAAGGTCATTCACAAAATATTCAGACCTTTATGACGATGGGAAGTAAGTGACATGGACTGTCTGAATATTGTAGCCGCGTGGCTGTTAGCACTCACCTGGTGAAGTAGACTGTTTCTTTGCTGGAGTTGGTCAACGGGTCAAAGATGTCCACGACTGTGAGTTTTGGACCCACGATAGCGCACAACCCACCGACAAGGACGAAACAACCGACGACGATGATGGCGGCCATGGTGGACGTCTTGAGCAGCCTCTTGGCGTGGAAGGGACTGACGACACAGAAACACCGCTCACTGGCGATCACAGCCGACAGGAAGTGCGAGGCCCACACCATACTGCTGAGACCTGAATGTATTCAGTGCCCACAATAGTGTTCCAATTTTAACAACTAAATCATGTTATATGTATTATACACTTATATAAATGGTGTGTGCGTGTGATAGACAGAGAGAGAGAAAGTGAGCCAGCCCCACTTGCCAACATGCCTGAAGCAAACCGGAAGGAAGGCAAGCAAAATGAATCAAATATATTGTGGAAGTAAGGGGTAATTACATGTAATGATTATAGAAATATACAGCAAGTTGCACTTACATGGAGAGTTCGTGGTGAAAAACCAGAAATGAGGTAGAAATAAATCTCGAATCTGTTTTTCCAACAGTTGGAACAAATATCCAAAGACAACAATGAAGTCGACGATGGCGAGGGCGAAGAGACAGAGGTTGATTCTCTCCCTGAGACCTTGTCTGTAGAAGACGACGGTGCTGACGATGTTGCCGGGTACTCCCAGCATCGCAAAGGGAATACCCAGCAGGCCGAGTGCAAGTAGTGTCTTCTCACTAACCTGAGACACAAAAAGCCATTTAACTAGCTTAACAAAATCCTTATTTGTCTTCTGGAGCCTATGTGTTTATTTTGTCTTTTCCTCAAGTGCGCTGTAGTTTGCACAAACACTGTTTCATATTTTATTACTATTTATTATGTATTCATCAAAATAAAGGGTTTTCTGCATAGACCTTTGTAAGCTTCTATCTGAATTTTACAGATATTAAATTCCTGCTAGAAATTACACATATTTTTTCTTACCTTAACTATAAAGTTTAATGCAATCACCTGACTCTTTGTTTGTCCGTCAGTGTGCGCCACGAACGATTGTAGCTGCGTGCACGCGTGTGTGTATGTGTGTGGTGTGCTTGTTTGTGTGTGTGTGCCTCTACTGTTAACCCTCTCTTTACCTGTTGACTCATGGGGTCAGCCGACTGACCCCACAAAACAAAGCCGGACTCGGCAGTGACGTCAGCAAGATGAAAGGACGTTGCATCCTGACAACAGGTGTGAGTGGATGACATGACAGACATCTCTTGTTTATTACAAGCTAAAGGTGTACAAGACCCTTTACTCGTTCAATTAGTTAGCTACTTTTGAATTACAGCAGGACTAAATATTTTGCAGCCAAGTGCAATGACTTATTTGTTTGTTTTCTTTCATTTCAATTACACCGAAGACACAGTCCATCAAATTCTCTGTAATTTTGTAAAGGAACAAATATCATGCATCATTACAATAAAAGCCCTTATTTTGAGGCCGATCCCCCTAACAACACTGGAGATATGTCTCGTCAGACACTAGGATGTCGAGAACTAACGAGGCACAAACAAAAAATAAACTGTCCTCCGTGGCTCACTCCAATTATCTCTCTCTCTGTCGACATTACATTTACATATGATGTATTTATACTGGAGACTGAACATGCGTATGTAGTCTTGTTTGTTCTATAATTCAAAATTAACAGCCTTAGAAGAATCAATGACGGATTCATAATTTTATGGCAACAAGTCTTTATAGAAGATCCAAAACAAATCCACGATGCAAAATACTCTTTTCTGCTAAAATTATCAAAGTCCACATAAACTGGGGAAAGAGAAAACACACACACACACATACACACTCACATGTTCTCATGCAGTTTTGTAAAAGAATCTAAAATGCAGAGATACTGGAAAATCAAATATATTTTTCATGTGCTGTAGTAAATAATACTCGGCAAATATCCTTCACAAAATGACATTAATTAGTTTTTGTCAGACAGGCGTGTCTTTGTTAGTCAATACAACCTGTAACAGAAGGAATGAACTCACTGTATATTTACTGTACAGACAAGGACTATTTTTTATTTTCTACATTTTAAGCCCTACCTACAATTTCTATTATTTATGTGCGACTGCCAATCATTATCATCTCCTTTCTCCTGTGTACTTTCAACTCGAGCTCCACACACCTGCCAGTGGGTTTTACTTTTTGCTGGAGATCAGGCCTCGTGGTCCTGGTGTTGACACCTGTAATAATTATGATGACCAGACTGAGGTAGACTTTTAGTTTGTTCAGTAATCCAATCTTCATAGTTTAGCGAATATGTTGTGTTCGTCTCTGCTCCTCTCTCTTGAGTCTTATCTGGACATTTTTTCTGTCTTCCTCTGTTATAGGTGATCCATGTATCCCACAGCCACAACTATTCACAGGTTCATTAAACTCGAAGTGATTTTTAATTAAGAGATATTCTTCTAAACATTAGCCTGCTGTCTTCAGAAATTCTCTCAGGTTCATGTGCACCTTACTCGGTGTTGAGAGTTATTTCTATGAGAAGCTATCAGTTGGTTTACTTTACTTTTCTTTTCTTTGATGTTTTTAAAACGGTCCAACCTAAGGAAAGGCAGCGCAGGTCATGTAAGTCTGACAGTTTCATTAATATCTGCCTGTGTTTTTCTTTCACACTTGATTTCTCAGTAATCCAGTATCTCTCTCTTTTACATTTCTTTAAACATTTTCTTTCATTCTACACTCACGCTTCACCCCGCTAGCACAACTCTAAAAATCAATCAAAATTGAAAAAGACAAAATATAACTTTGTTACTTTCATTTAATAGATAATTTAGTTCTTTAGTTTGGGCTGACAACACTGTAAGACAACAAACTAGAAATGAGAATGCCAGGAGAACCAACAAAAGGTTACAGGATGAAGGTAGGGAGGCAAAGCCACCTGTCGAGTCGCAGTTGCTGGCGTCGGTGTGAGGAAGAAACCGTCGTTGATGATGTAGTGAACTCACACAGAATAACAACTGTCAATAAAGCTGTTTGAAACGTTTACATATTATGATCTACAAATGTTTGATTTTTATTAATATTTCTAATTTCTTTAGAAAGATGGAAGTTAATATCATTTCTCAAGCTTTTCTAAAAGTTTTAGCTTAGCAAAAATGATAAAACACATAAATAGAATTAAGTTCCCTAACTTACACGCAACAAATAATATACCACGTGTACACACCCGTTAGTCGACAACAAATTTCATACACTCAAGAAACCAGGTTGTCAGCAGAATTCATTCTCCTGTGGTCAAGTACCTGAGACAAAAGCTGTCAGGAAGGCAGGAGGAGAAGAGATAAATACTTCCGTAGGACGCAACGATGTAGAGCTCAGAGAGGAGGAACACACTTTGATAGTGTTTGTTGTATTACGAATGGTCTAATCACAATACCACAAACAACACTTATGGACTAGACTTAATAAGCTCAGGTGCAGCGGGCAGGGACACGGTGTCACACCTGTTTACAGGTGGACTACTTGTCAAGTTCTCCGCCGTTAGTCTCGGCGAGCCTAAACAATGAATGTATCTAAACCGGAAGCTTTATATACACCAGCCTCGTTTTAGTAGTTAACCCGGAAAAAATCGTCTGCAATCAGTCCAATAATACAGGTTTGTGGTCTCACAGTTTAGTTACCTTCAGTGTACAGAGTGTAGATTCTAGTAAACAATTCTGTAACTATGGGGCGCCAAAAATGGAATTCAACTCACGCAGAGCCCAGCAACTGTTAAAACTCACCTGATTTATTAATCCCTACTTTATTGTCTTCACGACAGACGGACAACGCTCCATCATTTCTTGTATAAAATGCGTACATTATGCTTTACTTAGCCACTAAAGCTATTTTTAAAGTTTCTTTGTTAAAAACATTAAATCTATTGTCTAACAGCCTTGTTAAACTCTATGTGTTAGCGCGTTAGTCCGAACAAATGTTACCGAGTCGTACGACCTCGTCGAGTGAATGGAGTAAACG
This sequence comes from Pomacea canaliculata, assembly GCF_003073045.1. Taxonomy (NCBI): domain Eukaryota; kingdom Metazoa; phylum Mollusca; class Gastropoda; order Architaenioglossa; family Ampullariidae; genus Pomacea; species Pomacea canaliculata. The sequence continues at coordinate 1,174,782 of NC_037602.1, forward strand.
TGCATCACTAGAGCGAAAGAGGTTTGTGTCTTCCATAGTTGTGACACATCAGCGAACACACATGACGGTGGAACGACACACTGAAGAAAAGACAATTTTGTCTGGGAAAATTCTCCTTGGGAACTTCCGGTCTACCAAAGAGTCTGGGACTGATTAACAGTGAGCCTGAGATCGCGCATGAGACCGGGTACCAGTAAATGGCGCCATGACCCGGATATTTACTGTTGACTGTGTTCAGTCTGACTACAATAGTTTCTATTGCCGTTCATTTATGCATTTCTGTTCACACTGTGGCTCTGTATGTAATAAATTCCCGTCTTGCTGCCCATAGATGAGCTTTGTAGACTTCGTCTCCTACGTGACCATGCCCGGCACACTAGGCCTGCTATAGGGGTACAGTACAATAAAATACAACATTACTTATTTATCCTAAATATCCTAAATTTATCACTAAACAAGCAGCTGTCGTATCTGTATAAAACATGAGCCTGGTCTCTAGCCTAGTCTGGTGGTCTATAGCAAACATTTGCAAAGGTAAATCCATGTTAGATGGAAGAACTTTTGCGATGTGAACCAGTCAGACAGTTTACATCGTGTTAACGGAGAGCTCAAAGCTAGTTTTTAAAGGTATACTCTAACACTGGGACAGCCACCAAGTTCCAATGTGTTTACAATTTCTACCGTTGGTCTTATTATCGTCATCTCAAGTTGAATCACACCCCTCTACGACCACTGTAAATAAACTGCAAAAATATCTGACCACTTGTCTGCTGGACTAGTTCCTTACTTTTATGACTTGAACAAAACATGTATAATATAATATAGCATAACATAGCATAATATAATATAATATTGTTTCCTTATATAGCGGCAGGCTACAGAAGCTAAAAAGAAAAACACAGAGAGAACAATAATTTCCGGACTGAAGTAGTGGAGGCAAGCACGATCAGCATGTTGGGGTAGTGATGGACAGTTCACAGGCGCTGGCAAGGGACATCACTCTACATGTATACAGCACGTATACACTAAAATAATCACGGGCAATTAACGGAAACAGTTTATGTTCTTCAAATATATTATCGGCAATATTAAAGAATTTCTAACTGATGTCGGTTCTGTTTTCGTCAATAAGAATGTATTTCTGCATCTCTGCAGTAGAACGCTCGAATGTTCATCAAATCACTGGCATTGTGAATCCTTCATTTCCATCAACTATCTCACCTGACAGTTTATAAAGCATGTTCATATAATTTTAACTCATTTCTCTAAAATAATTGCTTTGTTTATCTCAGTGCAGTGATATCTGTTTCTCGTGTGTTGTTGTTGTATACTACCTGATGTGTGTTCCTGCAGTACCAGCACATTTCATGCAGGACTTGACGAAATTTGGAGCTCAGCACGTAGTAGACACAGGTATTCACCGAGCAGTTGACCACACGGAGAAAGGACGTCAAGACCCACGTGACCACTTTGGTGTTGTAGTACTTGCCAGTCAGGCTCAGATCAGGTATTACAAGGGAGGTAACTTGAACTATAAAGTTAGGCGATAAGCAGACGATGAAGAGCAATGAAGTCCCAATCAACATCCGGGTCACCGTGACCTCTTTGCTTGAGAGGTTAGACGTAAAATTTTTAGCTTCTAGTTTTTTAACATTTGCCATCGTCATGGTCTGTCTCTGAGAGACGGCCGAGCGAAGTGAGATGATGGTGATGACAGTGGCGACAATGATGACGACAAGGAAGAACCCAGGCAGGCAGGTGGCGTACACAAAGATGTCAAAGAAGTCCATAATACCTTTCTTTTCCAAGTAGTAACTATGGGAGAAATTCAGCAAAGTATTTATTCACCCACCATTTTAACTCACACATCCACTAATCATCTATCCATTATCCAATTATCAATAGTATATAAAGCTGTCAGGGCTACGTGTAACACTGTTTTCTACCAATTTAGCTGGTGCTGGTGAAACAAACGTTTCTAGATATAAAAACAATATGTGATACAGTAAACCACACACATTCATACCTGGTGACAGAAAACATTTGTCTGCTTGTATTGGTGACCGGGTCAAAAATGTCTAGGACGGTGTATTTTGGGCATGCGATGGCCGACATCCCGCCAACAATGATAACACAGCAGACGACGATGACGGCGGCCATGGTGGACGTCTTGAGCAGCCTCTTGGCGTGGAAGGGACTGACGACACAGAAACACCGCTCACTGGCGATCACCGCCGACAGCAACTGAGATGCGGAGACAAAACCTATCAGACCTGAAAGTAATTAATATTTATATAATGACTTGTCACTTCGTTATTACGTTTTACCTGTTTTGATTCTGATAGATCAAGAGGTACTACATAGTACAAAATCCACAGATTGCCCCTGTAAACATAGATGTACACCTAAAAATACACAACAACTTCCACTTACACGGGACTTTAGTAGCGAAAAACCAGGCTTGAGGTAGGAATAAAGCCCTGATCTGACTTTCAAACTGAATGAAAAACAAATCGAGAACAACAAAGAGATCGACGATGGCGAGGGCGAAGAGACAGAGGTTGATTCTCTCCCTGAGACCTTGTCTGTAGAAGACGACGGCGCTGACGATGTTGCCGGGTACTCCCAGTAGTGTCAGCAGTGGAACAAGGAACAGACCAGTTGACAATGCTATTTGTTTCGCCAGCTAAATACAAATAACTGCATGTCATTAGTGCAGACCATTTAGCATTTAACGCTCATATTCATACAAACGTGTATCAAGTCCATTGGTCTACTCTGGCTTGATAACGGCCACCTACCCATTAATTGCAAGATAGGAATACTGTAGTCATGTTTTTCAATGTCTACCCAGTGAGGAAGCTATATCAGTAGGAGACTAGTACAAAAATTGCATTCGACGATTTTTATTCTCCTCCTATGTACATTGGAATATTTATGTTCATATTTTTTTGCCGTGCAAACCATTCCACTCCACGTTACTCACTTAATTAGCAACTCTACCCTCGGAGGAAGTCTTGACTGCAAAGCCACTTCAGCTCCTACCCAACCATTGCAATGTGTGAAATGAATTAGTTACAGCCTGTTGTACCTGGTCCACCTCACCTCTTCACTAATGGGGTCGACTGACTGACCCCAAAAGGTCACGCCAGACGTGACAGCGACATCACGTGACATAAGACCGGTGTCAGAGGTGACGTCACTGCCGGTGTTCACCTCACAGCCTCGGCAACACGTGACTGCGCGAGACATCACGGCGTTTGTTGAGGAGTCGCCCTTTGCATGATGACAAAATATGTTTCAAAGTTTATCTGCTCAGACTTGATTGTCCTCCTCAATCATTATATTACTTTTGGTTCAATCGTAGGTCGCAATAGGCTACAGATACGAGATCAGTGTATTTTATAAACGTGTGTAATTATTTTAGAGAGATTCGACTAACAAGTAATTATTCTGTTCCGCTCACACCAGTCACCTGCAGTCTACTGAATACTGCTTGTTGTTCCCTGACTCACTAGAATCTGGGAGGGGGGGGGGAATTGGTGTTTTTACGCCGTGTCAGCAACTAAGGCTATATTACGGCAAGCAGCCAGCCCTGTAAACAGATGCCACGTGCAGAGAAAGAACAGCATGCCCGAGACGAGAAATGAACTCAGGGCAGCCAACCTTCACTGTATTGGTGACAGGCGCTAACAGCGCTAACAGTTGCGCCACCGGACCGCTCACTATAATCTGGGATATGAGGCTACTGGACACACCACACCCACCGATACCCACCATATCTACCATACCCACTACACCCACCATACCCACAGTACCCACCATACCTACCATACCTACCATACCCACTACACCCACCATACCCACCATACCCACCATACCTACCATAACCCACCATACCCACCATACCCACCATACCTACCATACCCACCGTACCCACCAATACCTACCATACCCACCGTACCCACCATACCCACATACCCACCATACCCACCGTACCCACCATACCTACCATACCTACCATACCCACTACACCCACCATACCCACCATACCCACCACATTCTCTCTGTACACCACAGCAGTACACAGAGGTAAACTAACCACCCGACTCCATTGAATCAGTCTAGTGTCGCTCTCCTCCAATAGTTAAATATTTATCCAAGGCGGATACAGTGCTGTATATATTCCGGACAGAGTAGTGTGCGCATGTGTAGTCCACTAATTCAATAATCATATATTTAAAAATAAAAAAACACATTGATATTTACCGACACCTAATTAGACGAAGATGAAATGGAAAGTAAGAGAAAAAAAAAACACAAAAATATTTTCGCAAATAAATATGCTCTAGTACGAAAGCTGATTAAAAATGGTTTTACCATGCTGCATGAAAGAGCACATATTTTGGTGGGAAAATAAAAATAAGTATGACATACACGAGTATTCAGACACGTGGTTGCGCACGCACACACAGACACACACACACAGACACACACTTTGCGTGCATCCATGAATAGTTGTCCAATATTTGGAAGTCTCATTGAAACATAAAATAAGTTTTTACTATGTTCTCGCCAGTTTTTGTGAAGTCTTTGAAGGGACGCCTCATCTCCGGCTTAATGATTTGGTTTTTTAAAGAACATAGTTAATAACATACCGAACAAATTATGGGGTACAGATTTTTTTTTGTAAAGATGTATTTTCCTTTCTTTTAGTCAGCTTTTTAACATATGTATTTTTTATGTTGTTGATGTAAATGATTGTCTGTCACAATCACCATTTCCCTTCCACGTCTTTATTGTGCGATGTCTTCTTTAAGCTTCACCTGCACCTGGTGTCATTCCGAAGCATTTCGACACAAAGCTTGGAGGCTGCACTGAGGTGAGGTCGGGACTTGGATTACAGGGAGGAGGAAGTGCACCTACAGGGTCACGTGTCACGTGGTGAGACAAAGTCCAGACGGCTGGAGACAAGTCCAGATGTGGTGGATGGCCAAGATGTCCTACGGGTATCACCATCTGCCCTCGCTATACACCCGCCCTCAATATCTTTCTTTCTCTGTGAGTACAGTCGCTTGGTCTCAGGAAGACAACTAGTCGAGTTGTAAGAGGAGTGAAACAACATCGAGATGAAATCTTAAACAACAAAAATATTTTTATTAATCCACTGAGTTATATTCTAGGAAATAGGTGACACGGCCAGCCTCAATGTTTGCAACTTTATTAATCCACAAGGGCGATTACAGGTAAGATTTATAGGTGTTTGTTTTGTGCGCTAGTAATTACATATTGTACACATACACACACAGAAAAATAAACACAGCTGGTGAACTGTATTTAATAACTATCAAACCAAACACAGAATTGCTTCAAGATATAGTAGATGTTAAATTAATGATCTATTTAATAGTTAACATTATTTCTAATTCGCTGATTAATCGAATTAATTTGATATATTGATTAGATACTCGTAACACGACAAGCCCAGGCCAGCAAATAACCCGTTACTCGGAGACTAGTGATGGAGAGACAGTTATCAGCAGTTCATCTATCACATCAGTTCTACTTCTGTGACATGTCTGCGGACCAGACTCAGAGCTAGGTACTTGTTAGAAAAGTAAAAAAAAAAAAAAAAGATTGCCCTGATGTATTGATGACAACGACAATGAAGATACATTTAATTTTACAGTTCAGTGGACAACAAGTCTACTTTCTTGTTACCAGTGAATAGAGGCTACTGGAATTCCATGCACGGCCACTAATGCTGCTGTCAAACAACCAAAGAAAGAAAGAAAGAAAGACAAACGAAAGAAAATAAAGAAAGAAAGACAAAAAGAAAGAAAGACAAAACGAACGAACGAAAGAAAGAAAGACAAAACGAAAGAAATAAAGAAAGAAAGAAAGACGAAAGAAAGACAAAACGAAAGAAAGAAAGACGAAAGAACGAAAGACAAAACCAAAGAAAGAAAGAAAGAAAAAACCTCTCAAACCATGCTAGGTGGCTTACAAAATCTTAGAAAAATCGAATTTAAATGAAAGAATTTGGTACCAAAAATCTGATATTTCTGACAAAGAAGCTTACAAACATACTCTGGCAAGTTTAGTTAATTCCTTTTGCTTTTGAATTGCGTGGATTGAAAGTAGCCGACATGTAGTAGACAACAAAGACAACACCATCTTGAGTACCACACTATAACCTTTCTTTGTCCAACTCTCATTGTTATCTTGGTGTACATTTCCGTGAATTACAGTTTATGTTACTTTGTGCAATTGTGTTTCTTCTTTTCTTTTTACCGAATTTTACAAAAGCTTCTTTTCTAAAGGATTTATTTTATTGTTAATGAATTAGATGAATCCTTTGTATGTTTGCCAGCCCTAAAACATCATTTTCTCTTAAGATGTTAGTTTTCATGCTTGTTTAAGTTGTGGAAACAGGTACAAGTACATTTTTCAAAGCAACTTTACAGGACTTGCGGATATCACTTAAGTTGACCTAAAGACAAGTTGATTACTGTCACCATTATCATAATTATCTTAATTCGTACTCTCATTGGTTTCTGTCTACTCTAATATACAGTTTATCATAATCAGACACGCTAGGATGTGTTTAAATCAACCACAACAATAGAATAGCAAACCTGAAAGGTGAAATCATGCTGCTGACAGCTTTATAGGATGTAAATCAAATCGCTACAAAAATGAGAAAATCTCTGTCAATACAACCCATACAATGATTAGTATGCTGATATAAAAATAATACAGTTTTTATGGTGTAGTTTGCTGCACATGACCCAGCAATATAGTTATTAACTTTTATCAAAATGGAATAAGAAAACAGAATTGTGTATCAAAATACAAAGTAGAGGACTTGACAATAACTTTCACATTATGTGTTGACCTCAACAATAGTTTGGACGGTGACTAGAAATAAGTTGTTCAGAGGACCTACATTCTCCACCCAGCCCCTAAGAAAAGGAAGACGAACGCACGATGCATGAGACTATATGTGTGTGTATATATATATATTGGAGTTTTTCTCTCAGCTGTGCTTGTAGGCAGTATTCCCATAATTTCCAGATCCCAGATACAAGACAGAAAGAGAAGTTACCATGAGGCTGGCACAAATAAATATTTGAATGGATCCTCCTTATGAGGTTAGTCACAGACGATGTGGCTGATATCAAAATGGAAAGCAGCGAAAAAGTAGATCCTTGGCAGAAAGTAAGCACAGAAACTGAGCACATAGGAGTTCAAAGGTCATACAAACAGTTAATTGTAGCTCAGGGTTGAATGGTGTTAGTTCAGTTCAGTCCTTGTTACTCCTCGAGGAGCAAAAGGCCGCAGCAGGTGTTAGTGTAAGTGTAATGTAATTAATATAGAACACTAAACTCCTATTGTCGTTCACATTAAAATGAAAACTAAATTATAAATTAATATTTAAGTCTGTCAAAGTAACAGGTGTTCACAAGTCAGTGTTTGATTCATTATTTATGTTGTTTGGTAGTATACCGATCATAAATCTTAAAAAAAAAATCACGTTTTGGCTAAAACCTATTAATGATTTTAGAATGGCTTTTATGCATTGTTGTGCTCAAAGCTATAGGCTGAGAAAATAAATTAGAAAGCATGTCTACAAAAATTTGACCAAAATATTTGATTTCCCAGAGGTAGGTTCAAAATTTATTTCAACATGGCTTTACCGAAAGCCTAATTAAGAATTACATTAAAAATTAAGTATTACATTCAAACTCCGAAATTAGGGAAAAGTTTGGCTGCTTGCTGTCCTCGTAACAATTTGTGAAATGTTCTTATTGTTATGACTAGAATTGAGACTTCTGATGACCTGTACTATCAACCTATCATATCATTAATTGTATTAGCCTCTGATTGTTCTTCCTTGTTTTCATTTTGTATCATAACTTTATTTCCTATGCAGTATCCACACATTTCGTGCAACACTTGGCGAAATTTGGAGCCTAAGGTGTAATAAATGCAGGTGTTGACAGAACAGTTGACAACACGGAGAAGGGAGGTGAGACACCACAGGACCATCTTCAAGTTGTAGAACCTGCCATTCAAGCTCAGGTCAGGGATGATGAAGGTGGCCACCTGCCCCACAAAGTTAGGTGTCAAGCAAATGATGAAGAGAACAGAAGTCCCAATCAACATCCGGGTCACTGTGACCTCTTTGCTTGAGAGACTAGCAGTGGACTTTGAACTTTGCTGCTTGCAGTCATTTGCTGTCGTCATGGTGTGTCTCTTGGACACGGCCGAGCGGAGCGAGATGACGGTGATGACAGTAGTGATGACGATGATGAGGAGGAAGAGACCAGGCAGACAGGTGCCGTACACAAAAATGTCAAGGATGTCTACAATATACTTGTTGTCTAAATAGTATCTGTGAAAAAAAAAACAGTCGACCAGCCATTACACTAAGCTTCAACTCAGTGGAGAAAAACACAAAATTCATGAACATTAACATTTCCGTCTCCGAATGTCTCCATGCATTCCACAATAGTTGCTATCCTGACGGAATAGAGAGTTTTAAACACCAGTCTTTGTGTTTATGGAACAGGTTTCATTTTGACACTACAGGAAACATTAAATCCAATTATTATTTGGCTTTTGTGATTAATTTGAATGAGCATTTGCTTATAGCGCAATGGCCTCGTCAGGTTAAGCTTTGTTCACACGATACAACCGAACTCTTGAGCGTGTATAACTAATAGGTCGTGTACATTATTGTATTATTTAGTTTTGACTAATTTAGTTACATCCTACCTCGTGACATAGAATATTTCTCTGCTGGTGTTGGTGACAGGGTCTAAAGTTTCTACAACCGTGTATTTGGGGCAGGCGATGGCGTACAAGCCCCCGGCAAGGATGGCCGACCAGACGACGATGATGGCGGCCATGGTGGACGTCTTGAGCAGCCTCTTGGCGTGGAAGGGACTGACGACACAGAAACACCGCTCACTGGCGATCACCGCCGACAGGAACTGAGAGGCCCAGAAGAAGCCAATGAGACCTGAAGATAGTGTTAAGGTTACACATGTAAATGTGGCTGTAGTTTATATCCTTACTTGTATGTTATGATTTTTTAAGCCTTGTGCAATAAATCTCAATAATAATTAATATGTCAGTAAACGAAGAGTAAGGTCTAGGAGATCACACTTTTCTTTAGTGCATCTCTGGCCACTCAGAATCCGCTTCCTCAGAGAGATGGAATAATAGCGATACAAAAATTCTTTATTCAACTGATGCAGACAAAGAAAGATTACAAGATCTTTAAGAAATTCATTTGTATGAATGTTAGTCATTATCACATGCACAACCATTTCTACTTACACTGGACCTTAGTGGCGAAGAACCAGGCATGAGAAAGAAATAAAGCCCGAATCTGATTCTCGAAAAGGGTCAAAGCAAGACGAGGACGACAACGAGATCGACGATGGCCAGGGCGAAGAGACAGAGGTTGATTCTCTCCCTCAGACCTTGTCTGTAGAAGACGACGGCGCTGACGATGTTGCCGGGTACTCCCAGCATCGCCAATAATGGGACGAGGAACAGGCCGGTTGCAAAGGTGACTTTATTCGCAACCTGGTGCACATCAAATATTTCATTATTTAATTCGAATGTTAGTTAAGAAAACGTTTAAACAGTCGGCTAGTCCTAAACATAATGACAGCTACATTATCGGCATGTACTGCGGCTATTATCATTGAGTATTTAACTTACTAACCAGCAATTTCATTATAAATTTTTTTTAATTCTATTTAAGAGCTATTTCATTGTGATTTGCACATCACACTGTGTGTGAATCTGTGTGTGAGTGTGTGAGATTACAGAACGTGTAACGCAAGTTCTTACCTCTAGACTGATGGGGTCACCAGACTGACCCCACAAAGTAAAGGCAGTGACATCACGTGACTGGCGGCTTGTGACAAACGTCACGTCCTGGCCGGTACTCACCTCGTAGCCTTGGCAACAGCTCATGGTTAGTTACATTTCTCGTTGACGATGGTTCATAAATCACCCTTACCTGATGACATTCCGTAGATGACCTGTCGACACTAATCACACTTTCACACACTTTCACACACAGGTCACGTGTGACTGATCACAGGCTCTAATAGTCAGTCACCTGCTGCTCTCCAATTCTGTCATGTGTGTGTCGGGTGGCTTGTACCCACACTCTCTTTACAAGGTAACCAATAAAGAAAGATATAATCAGAAAGTTTTGTTTAGCTTCCCGATGGCCGTAGGTTGTGAAAGATTGTTTACTTGTTTACAGTGCTCTAACTGTGATTGTTGATGCGACTGCTGTAACCATCATTGTCATCGTTTCGGAGACATTTTAACATCTCTGTATCTGTTTCTGCTCCATGTTGTACAAATCTGTTAGTCTACACTCATATTAGTAATGAAACAAAGCCAATGATGACAAGCAGCGATGAACTCCAGACCCTAGGCTCCAAGATGTCTTCAGTGTTATGTAATGTGTCTCACCCTCACAAGACTCGGCACCAATCAGTCACAACACATGAACTACACAGCTACACACAGCTATGAACACCATCACTCAGATGATCACAACACTATTCACAGTTCCTTTATAAAACTTTTAGATGCACTATATTGATGAGGAAGATATCACATAGTTAGAATGTAAGATGTAGTCCTCTTTGCCTTTTTCACACAGACACACAGACACACAAACACACGTTTTGACTTATAAAAATGTGTTTGATATCACCTAACCTTCACATAAATATCATTTTTACCATCTTTCTCAAACTTTTCCTTGAATTATTTTTTCTATAAGCCTAATGTTTTTCTTTTGTATGTGTGTGTGCGCGACTGCAGTTATAATACACAAACCCAATGCTTAATCTATTCAACAGGCACATCTCTTTTTTAATTAATTAAAATTTTTAAAAATTACATGAACCTTGGTTTATTCGATGCAATTACGAGATATTCAATAACAAATACACGGACTGAAAACTCACAATGTCTTTTTTGTGATCTAGTCAAGTACAGAAATATTTTTAAATAATTTCCGATATGCTTTTTCTATTTAAAAAAAAGTGTGCAGCACTAAGCTCAAATTATTTCAAAGAGAAGGTCAATAATATTAAAATTTTTAAAAATGGTGAGCTATACCTTTGTTTGGTAAATGCGTATTTTAGTTTGTGAATTTTTGTAAGCAAGACATTGTTAAATAAGAATATTTTTTTACTTGTTTTATGTTTATTTTTTTTATAAAAGTGACTCTTAGTCATCAATGTATTCTCCACCGTTGTCCCCCGCCCCACCCCGCCCCCTCCTGCTACATGTCGTGCACATCCTCCTGTCGTCAGGTCGATGTTGCTGTCGACACTCCGCTGCTAGTTTCTTGTGCAGCAGTCTCTAAGTTTCCTCTCTCATCACCCACCTGTTGCTATAACAATTCTTGGATTCACAAACATTAAGGTTACTTCCAGACTGACTACTGATCGTGAACACAAGGATGCAGGCGGACAGCATCCAGCAATGGATGTCATCAAGTCCTACAGAAGGTAGACAGGTGAGAAAGCTGACAGGTGTTAGTGTTAATCTGGTCAGCAGCTGGCACGGACAGTGAGGACATGTTGCTAGGCAACTCTATGTTAATTCAAATTACTGACACAATGAATGGGGTTAATAATGTAAAGTGAGAGTATCTGAATTCATTATTTAGTACTTTGTATTTCAGTATATACATTTGCAACAGCTGCCAGCAGTGCTGCTAAACCAATCTTTAATTGCTCAGATCGCCTAATCTTTGTCACATTCCAACCCATATTCATTTTGATTGTAACTTTAAAATGGAGAAACATCAATGTTTAAATCAAAACACGGATTACTGTCTGAAAAAAATGGTAGATATAATTAAACAGGCAAAATACTTTCAGACCCAGCCCAGGCCAGTCATCAATGTCCTATCTGCAACAACAACGAAATACACAGCAATACAAAAAGAGGACCAGCCTACACCATCAACAAGCAACAATGACAGCGATATTATCAGAGAAATCTGTAAAGTACAATATTTAATGTAAGTTGACAACAAATCGTATCAATCATCACATGTATGCCCACATCATCAACACCTTATCTCCGATGATCTTTGTGACCAAATCAATGAAATGTTCGATGTTTGGGACCTGCAATAGGGTAGATGGTCAGAATAAGGACAAGAAACCAGACGACAATGAATATTTAAAAACACGATATTTTATTTCTTTTTATAATTTTAATAGTTTACTTGCAACTGCGTCGGGGAGACTCCAAGTCAACAAGTCAACAAGACCTCACCACTGTGGCCCTCGCTCTTACTTCTGTCTTGTAAATAAATCTTCATGGTGGCTTCAAGTGTGTTGCATCTGGTAACATGGACATCGCCGTAATAAGAATGGTTCGCAAGTCCTATACTATCCATGGCCGTGGAATAGGAACCCGAATCGACAGGATCACTTCTTTTATATGCTTCATTTTTCTCCTAGGCGCAAAATTGTAGTTTCGTATTCTTCTCAGATAAAGCACACCAATGCCTTTTCTTTCTTAGTATACACGTTATCGTCCTGTTCAAATGTCCACTGAGCTTTTTAACACACTGACTTCCTAAGACTGGCAACTACCAATCAAACCCCAACTACACCAATCACTCTAATGATGTATGTAAGTAATCACACCAACTCAAAATAGGTTTGAGGTCCGAGTACGGCTGCACACGAGGGATTTATTCCCCTGACAAAGGTATACACCTTTTTGATTTTGCACTTTCTGACCTTTCAGCAAATGGAATCAGTATCAGGACTTCTCAACAAAACTAAAGTCTAAGACCACGAGGGATAAAGAAAAAAATCTCCTGCATCATAGATTTTTGTTCATCAAAATACAGTAGATATGATCGTGTAATATCGTATAGGATTTTTTTACTGAGCATCTACAGTGTCTCAGTTAATATCAGCACAATGTCCACAATGAAATGACTGGACGCCATGGCCAAGACCCAAAGCCTTTATCAATGGTAACAACAGAGACTAGTTCCATGAAACTCACAGACATCAGCAGACTGCATGAGAGATGAGCTTTTGTGAGGTTCATCCTGTCATTGAATGTCTACACACTTTCCTCCTTTGTTTATCAACTTCAGAGGTTGGTACACATTTGTGTACTTTAGCTTCTTGAGATTATTCAAATAAAGTCGACTCGTTAATTCCAAATACATTAAAAAGTTCAAGGTTGTTTATTCTTGTAAATGAATGAATAATGAAGAAATGAATCTCTTTTACAAGTACACTACTGCGTAGAACAGACATTCAGTCGTCTGCCCCGCAGACTACAGTAAACCATTGTACAGTCAGGGTGTGGTCAGGACAGAACACAGAAAATGTTAATTAAAGCCTGGAGCTCTCCAAACACACTCACCCATGAAAGATCTGCTTGGTAGACACAACAATAGTTTTAGTCCCAAAGTTTCACATTGCTAATGAACTCGTGAGAACTCGTTTCCTGTAAAAGAGAAATCAGTTCTATTACTTTTCTTAATTTTTGATGTATTATTTTAAAATTTCGGGATTTGTTTTTATTATTATTATTTTCTGCATGGTTACACTCCAGTGAAAGTACTTCCCGCTCCAGCACATTCCCGAAGATTTGTTTCATGGCAATCTGTATCACTCACCTGAAACTTAGGAACTGAACTCAGTAAAATGTCCTAGCAAACTGGTGTAGCAGCACTTAATGTCTGTAAGAAGCTGTGTTTCAATTACACCTAGTAAATAATCCTTACTTTAAAAAGACTTACTAAGACATACATGTCAATATCAGCACGGAAGAGAATTTGTTTTTATTTCGTTGATTCAGCTTCGTTCTTTCCGACAGAATTAAAAATACAAGATTTTGTGGGAGCCATGATCATCAGATTAAACACACGAGCTCTTGAGCCTTTGACGACCGAGTTTTCGTTCACATGTTCCCGAAGCAGGCAAGGAATGAGAAGATGAGCAGACCTTTGATGAACCAGTTGTAGAACAACTTTCAGCCTCATTCATGAGAGCAGCTTGCGGAGCTCATTCCATCTGATTGTCCTGACCTCGGACGACTTTAATTGCCTGCCCACACTACAACATTCTTCCTACAATGGTAACAAAAAGTATTGCTGTCTCACATGAACTTTAAACAGAGGACCAATTGAGACTGGTGTGTAGCATGGGCCAAATAATCATTTTTTGTTATTTAACTATTGTGAACATCTACATTTTATTGATTCAAATTCAAGTTTACAAGACTAGACAAATTAATATTAATGTTATTTACACAAGCAATGTTTCTTGAACAACATAAAAATGAATTTTGTAGATTGAAATATAATCCCCTTAATTTATGATTTATTACCTGATGAAAATAACACAGCAATGATGCTGAGTAAACAAGTTCAACGTCGCATCTTCGTTGGACATTTCAATACACGAATGAAACAAGGCTAGGAAAGCTTTGTTTATCTTAGTTTAGTGATACGAAGGTAGCTCCTATGTATGGACACCTTTAGTTCTTATTCATGTTGACAATCAACTTTTAAAACATTGACGGAAGACTGCGCCCTCTTGATACGCTTGACAGAACACTGTTGACAGTGCTGCCTGTACATGGAGTTGTCGGTGTGTAGACATCTTCACACACTCTGAGGCTTGGCACTGTGTATTGTGAGCATATCTACTACAGATATCAAAAAAGCATTCGACCAAGTGGTTTAGAGCAGCACCGTGGACAACGGTGACAAGGTCCTCGTCACTTCAGTGTTGTCCAACATCTACACTACCAGTCGGAGAGTCCCTCCCCCCTTAATGGCAGTATCAAACACTGGTTCAAAACAGCAATTGAACTTCAGCTCAACAAATGTAGATGAACTAGATTACAATAAAGTTTAGTGTTTGGTCTTTGGCAGGAAAATTACAAATTTGTAGTTTGCCGACGATGGAAATAAGTTAGCTACCAGGAACCACACACCTGTAAGCTTCGTTATTTCTACAAACCTCAAGTGTGAATGTGTGTTGTGGAGACCGAGTTACTGAAACATTTCTTATTTGTTCATCGTGCACCCCTATGCTCCTCGAGGAGTAATAAGAAATAAAATAAACTAAAACTTTTTTTTTTCGTCTCCTTAAACCCCATGTTGACAGCTTCAGAGGGTTGACAACAATACAGCTTGAAGTGTCTTCTGTGACAGAATAGCAGACCGTCATACATCTTCCTTTTCAAGTTTCGATGGCTGCCAGTTCGAACTCAAATTGTTAAAAGATTGTCACATTATCATACATTATCATACATTATCTTGGCATTACCTGTCTGTACTACTGACACCATATACCCTTCCCAGTCGGTCTCGTCGGTCTCCTTGTGCTGCCCTCTTCTCCATCAGACGTTTCAGACGAGAGAAATTTGGCAGACGCTCATTCTACATCAACATTAGGTAGTGGGGATCTCTCCAGAAGAAACAAACGGGATGAAAAGCTAGATAAACAGTTTACTGTTTCAAATACTCAAGGCCCACTGTTTTAGAAACAGGAAACCGTGAATTAATGAGGAAAATATTGACCAATACCTGGCGCGCATGAAGACCTCACCTACCGGGGAAAAAAGTAGTATTAATTTTCAAAAATTCCTAAGACTTGCATAGACCATCCTAAGGGTAACAGCACTGAGATAAGAGAAGAAAGAAGGGACGATGATGACTGGACTTACCTGTCAGTCAGCTCCTTTCAAATAGTGACAGAGAATCTTGACACGGCAAGAACTGGTGAACCAGCATCAGGATACCACAAACGCCAACAATAATTATGATGATGATGATGATGATGATGATGATGATGATGATGATGATGATGATGATGATGATGATGATGAATACTTTCAAAATTAATTATATTAATGTTTTTGACTACCTATAACTTCACTTTCATTGACCTGTTATTATTTTTATGTACTCTTCCACAAGATAATCCACAAATTTCATGAAAACTTTGGCGAAATTTAGAACCTAAAGCGTAGTACACGCAAACATTTACAGAGGAGCAAACGACACGAAAAAGAGATATTAAAGACCACATAAACATGTTTATATTATAGTACTTGCCGCTAAAATTGAGTTCAGGAAGGATGAAGGTAGTTACCTGACCAACAACATGAGGAGTCAGACAAATCATAAACAGAACAGAAGTTCCAATCAACATCTGGGTCACTCCGACCTCCTTGCTGGACAGAATGCGAGTGGACTTGAAAATGTCAAGTTTACTGTCCTCTGCCCTCGTCATCCTCTGTCTCTGTAGGACGGCTGAGCGAAGTGCGATGACGGTGATGATAGTGGTGACCAGGATGACGAGGAGAAAGAGACCAGGTAGAAAGGTGGCGTACACGTAGATGTCAAAGATGTCCAGAATATCTTTATTTTCAAGGTAATATCTGAGACAAACAATTTATTTATCAGCCAATCTGTATATTCTGCCTTTGTTACAAAATAAAATGGAGCAGGTGAAATCTGTGTCTGTTTAGGTGAAAAATATTCTTCAACCCTGTGGATGATGACCTTTAACCTACGAGGATGTATGTTACTGATGTATGTGGTAGCACTGTAAAAACAGTTTTTTTTCTAAAAGCAGGAAGTTATCGCACCTACCTCGTAAAGTACACTCGTGATCTAGTGACCTTCATGACCGGGTCAAAGTAGTATTCGATGTCATGTTTGGGTCCCGCGATAGCGCAGTAGCCTGCGATAAGAAGACAGCAGCAGACGACGATGATGGCGGCCATGGTGGACGTCTTGAGCAGCCTCTTGGCGTGGAAGGGACTGACGACACAGAAACACCGCTCACTGGCGATCACCGCCGACAGGAACTGCGAGGCCCTGACGAACCCCATCAGACCTGATGACAAAATATTTACAGACAATGGCGAAATATCCACAATACACTGTGTCTGTGTGCACGCGTGTGTGTGTGTGTTTTAGCTCATTGTAACGATCTTAGATATTACAAACATCACATAGCTAATTGTAGGTACATATATGATAAAGTAGGCCACATACCTGGTGATGGCGGCCATGGAGGACGTCAAGCAGCTTACCTGGTGCGTACGCAGCGAATATCCAGGGCTGCACGGAGTACGGGAGGAACACGGCCCGAACCTGCCGCTCGAAGTTGGGCAAGAACAGGATGAGGACCACAAAGAGGTCGATGACAGCCAGGGCGAAGAGACAGAGGTTGATTCTCTCTCGCAGACCTTGTTTGCAGAAGATGACAGCGCTGACGATGTTGCCAGGAACTCCCAGTAGTGTCAACAGTGGAATCAAGATTCAACCCGTTCACCAAGGCTATCTTCTTCTCCACCTGTCACGCACACAAAATGTTGTCGAGGGTGTGTAGTTTTGTAGTCATATTTTAAAAATTTATTTTAAAAAGTCGTATTCTAGCATTTTCTGATTAAATTAAATGCAGAAGTGACTTTTTCTACTCTGTATTGTTACCTCTCAGTGTTTGAATGTGTTCGTGTAAAAATGTATAAAACCCTATATTTAGAATATTGCTAAACCATTTACATGATTGCAGAAGTGTTTCGCTCTTTCTGCTCTTCTCATTGTGTGCGTGCACGCGTGTGTACATGTATGTAGAGGTGAACGCCTATAAATAGAATTCAGAGCTGTTCATACCTCCTTACTCATGACTTCATCCGACTGACCAATCAAAGCCAGGCTAGATTTGACCGTTACATCACGTGATCGATTGTTTGTCAGTGCGTCCTGGCCAAGTGTCATCGTACACAGTGTGACTGATCACAGAGTACATCACAGATGCCAGTAGATGAATCTCCTCTTATCTGATGAATTAGATGAAATATGTTTAATGACTGTGTTTAAAACGATTTGTTCTATCTTGTTACAAAATAAAACACTCTGCTATATAAAAACCTAAATAATACTTATATACTTACACGTTTAGTTATACCTAGGCAAGAATAGGCATGCGACAGCACGTGACTTGTCTTTATAATTTTTTTTTTAGAAAAAATGTTTTTGTGTGTCTTTGTGTTCTGACATCAAGTCCAGGAGCAAAGTCAGATCATTACTGAGAGCTCCAGACTGTAGACTAGGCGGTGTCTTACCACAATAATGGTATAATGGTGTAATGGTATAAACTTACTTCTAGTATCTTCCTCTACCACAGTACCTGCCACTCTTCGTTTCAAACATAAAGCATTTCATATAGCATCGCCACCTACACTCACCTGTGAACCATCGACTGGTGGGACCTCCTGGGACTCTATGTTCCCTTGGACTTGCTTCTTATACACTCTACATTGACCACAGTTTTTATTTTCTTGTTCATGTCTGTCGGAGGTTTCTGGCGAAAATGTTTGTGTTAGTTCTCTGTTTTTCTTCTGATTTAATAACCACGCCCTTCGGTAATCGAAGCAGGATTGCTATTCACTGTTGATAATTACAGGGGTCGATATGTGATGGAAATTTTAAAAAATTAACTTAGTAAAATCTTTTTTACGGGTAAAAATAATTATCTGTCAATGTGAAAATCAGAAGGAAAGTAGGGTTGTATACTACGGTGTAAGCTTTAAAAAAAATTTAGTACACGTTTGTGCAAGCGTATACACACACACACAGACACCAAC
Source organism: Pomacea canaliculata (assembly GCF_003073045.1). Classification (NCBI taxonomy): domain Eukaryota; kingdom Metazoa; phylum Mollusca; class Gastropoda; order Architaenioglossa; family Ampullariidae; genus Pomacea; species Pomacea canaliculata. Next base: position 1,193,487 of record NC_037602.1, read on the forward strand.
GTACGAGCGCACAGACACATATACACGAAAACCTACATTTGCATTCTTCTTACCGGAAATCGTTTTATATCCATATATTAAAATAATTTTTTTTACAATTTTGTTCAGCTTTGTTGTCAAGCTCTTGTTTAAAAACTCCTTCATATGTTTTCTTGATAATATCCACGCCACCGTTAATTTGTTTCTGTGTAAGATCAGAATGTAGGAGAATAAAAAGTTTTGTTACAACTTTAATTTCCATGTAACTATAGGTTTCTTAAAATCATGAGACTGTACAATTAGAAACTTGTTTCATGTCGGTGATGTCAGCCTTTGCCACCACACCCAGCATCAACTCTGGCGTCAAAGCTGTAGTAGCCATTGTTGCTGGTTGTGTTGTGTGTGGGACTCTGGTGGTCGCCATGTCTTCCTCACTCCATCAGCTACCCGTCCTGAGTCTTCACGACTGCCATCTGAAGCTTGTCGATCGTCAGATGTCTACTTGACCAGTGATATTATTTATCATCGGGTGCTACACATCGCCAGAACTGTGGCTCCACAGGATAACAAGGCACCAAGCTGAGGACTGGTCATCTGTCATCATGTGACTGTCAGGTGTGTGCAGGACAAGGAACAGGACAGTCAGAGACAGAGTAAGGCAGTGACACAGTGTCTGGCAGTTGCCAGCTTCTTTCTACTCAACCACAGCAAACAGTTCACACAGTCCATCCATTCCACACTCTGTGTTTGTGTCTAGAGAGTTTATTGAGCTTTAGTTGACATTATCTGAAAATGATGGGAAGGCGGTGTTCAAAGAAAGGTTCGTGGTTACCAAGAGTCAGAGGTCAAACCCTCAGTGACACGGCCATCGGTTTGTGAATCCGTGTCCTGAGGATGTCAGGTCCATACACCAGACCTTTGTGACAACAGAACCTAGCCACTACCTACATCGTAGTGACATGTCTGCAAGTCTTGTATCAGACTCTGCTGTCAGTGACATGTTTTCCATATCCATCTGTTCCCTAGTTTTGCAAGTTGCATCCCCGCTTCCTGCAGGGCCTGCTGGATGCAAACTATCAGGTTGGATCACTAAAAAAAGAAGAAAATGCCCGTTCGATGGCACCTAGCAATAACATTTTTCTATTTTGTGCATTAATATGATATATTTATTAATAGTATACATTTTATTATTGTATTATAAAATAATATGATGTGCTTGAATACCTGTATGTAAACCGCCTTAAGTCTGGCTGATACTGGAAAAAGTCTCTATACAGATGTACCCTTTAGTATAATTTTTATTCTTATTATTAACACTATCACAAATAATTCATCAATAAAACAAAGCATTCTAAGTTTTACAATAAAGTCTTGTGGAAATCTACCGAACTCACCAAATACCTTAGACACAGGTCTTTCTTCTAGTGTAAAAATGTAATAACACCATTGTAATTTTACTCAGATCGCAAGACCCAAAGCCTCAGACATCACAACCATACTATAATACAGGAGCAATCATCTCATCAAACAGACTAACCTGTTTACCTGCAGGCAGTGAAAGTTTCTGGCAAGTAGGGCCAACATGGCCTGATATGCTCGAGTTTATTAACTAGATATAATCAGCCAAATACTGCTGCTGCTACATTTTCTCTATCAAACTTTAAACAGGTAGTTTGCATGTTTTCTATTTTTAAAAGTTGTGGGTTTTTTTTACATTAACCGATTAGTGTACAGCATGCTGACAAAATATTTAGCAATTGGTGTAACTTTTCTTTCAGTTTTAGACCATATTACATTGTCATCATCATACAAAACTATCATCACTAGTCACTTTGACAGAAGTAGCTTTACTAAATAACAAATACCGACCGTCAATCCTCTTTAGCCTTTAAATTATTTAAAAACAAGTCAAAAAAGCGAAGGCGATGGAGTCGTATCCCACCTGATTTTGTAGAATAATCTGAGCAGCATCTGTATACCCTAATGAAAGAGTTTGTTTTGGCATATAACTTTTTCAACTTTTGAAAGAAATATCAGTTAAGATGTACTTTAAGCATTTTTCTCAATGACAACATCCTAGTATTTTATTGACTGCCATTTCTTATTCAATAAATATACAGTAAACACTCTTTTTTCAGAAGAACTTTATTATGCTACGTGATGTAAACAAATGACGAATGAGTACCTAGCCCAGAATCCAACTCTCTCTTGACCAAGTTTATTATAACTATCTCTTGATAACAATAATAACAATAGCCATATGTTAAGCAAATATGTAAACAGTTTAACTAAAAAAATAAAAATAGTAATCAATCTGTAGTTAGCTGGGTCACTGGACAAACAATTTACTTAAATACTCTAATTTCACTTCACCAACACACAATGTCTTAGCCTGTTTGTTCTTCTCTTACTTTAAACAATTATGAACAAACTAGTTTGAAAATGTCTATAATAATATTCATTATTTTAGTATTAGTGTTGTTGTTGTTGCTACTGACTCCTTCAACTTAGAATGCAGCCACTCTCTGGTGGCTGCTACACTGTGCCCTGTCTAGTATTGTCTGCCCATGACAACACCAAGTCCTAGCCATAAGCCACACATCAACTGTTGCCACATTTTTTCAAGACAAAGAGTTTGATCTTTAGATCATATTGACATATTTCTTAAATATAAATGTAAGGTGCCAAGCATGCAATAAAAAACAGAAAATCCGACTAAGATTATCACATTTCCCTTCTCTTCAAGCTGATGCTCAATGTTAGTCTGTTGTCAAAGTCCATAGTGACAAGCAAAGATTTTTAACTTTAACTTAGGTTCACGGAGTACAACTGTTGCTGCAATAAGTTTAGTGGTACTTAAGAATTGTAGGATAGTAATACCTTGTAATTAAGGATTAGCTTGCATTTTTCGGCGAATATATTTACTCCAAAGCCCAAACACCAATAAAACAGCCCAATGTCGGTTTGCCCCATACCATCTTTGTAAGGACAGCACTAGACCTGACATAGTCCAGGGTGGGGGAGGCCCCTATGTGTAACAGATACCCAAGGACTGGCTACTGTCAGCGTCTCTTCCTACAGATCTTAACAACGATTTCACAACACATTGTAGTATTGTAGTATAAATAAAAACACTAAATGTCCATCTTAATGGCTGAGAACAGTTTTATGTCCACATTTTGCATTTGGGTTGCGTACATAAAAACAAGAATATGGCCACATGCTTATCTTATTTCTTTCATTTTAGCTAATTCCATAGTTTTTTTTCCTAAATTAATGTGTAGTGCTCTTCTAATTAAAATCAAACGTTTTACTGGGATAATGGTCTTAACTTTTTCAAAGACATACTTAACGGTGACTACAAATATTTCTAAACATTACTCGATGGTTCCTGAGTAATCTCTCCTGATACAAGCAGAATGGAAATGTTTTAATAGACAGAAAACTACCCGTAGCTTTAAAACATTTGCTGGGATAGTGGGTTAGGTCAAGGAGGGCTGCATGGTCTTTAATAATACTTGCATATCTTCCTTGAAATCACTACTTTGTTGTTTAAATAAGTGATTCTTTAAAGCAGCTACTGCTCTTCCTTGCATCACTTAAAACCCAAACTGCTCAAAAGATCGAATATTTAACGAGAACATAAATAAATAGTACGATATAGACAGCAGTTAGAAATTTATTTTTTAATAAAAGACTTATTTATTCAACTCCCAATCAGCATTCGTGTTACCACGTGACATATATTTATATATTAAGAGAGACACACACAAACAGAGAATGTTTACTGTTTACAATCGTGTAGTTCGACTTTCTGCCATTGTTCGCGATTACATCTAGCATGTGGAGGGCTGTTTATGTGGGGCTTTAATTATTTATAAAGGAAGGTAATAAACTGGCAACATGCTATTGTATTAGTGATTGTTTTCCATTTGCCTTGGACTTGTATGTACAGCTTTTAACTCGACTGCTGTAAGATGGCGCACACTGACTCCAGGAGGCCATGAGAGATGAGAGATCGCAGTTCAGCCTGTTTCAGGTTTTTTCTTAAAAATTCAATAAGCAACAAAATGTTTTCCTACATGAATAATTCTGTGAAGTAGAAAATATAAGTCAAAGCTCTCCTTCAGTGACCAGGCAAACCATGTGTACACATACCCCAACAGATGCTGTACTTTTGAAGGTGAAGCCACAGTTTCGGTCTCGGTGGCTGTAGAGTGTATACAGTTGAAAGTATCCTCTCTTCAAACATCACCGCCTGCTAGGGCCACATCCTCCTTAAAGGCAAGGTAAGGCTGGACATTGTCATCCACCAGGCAGGCAAGATGCTGGGGAACATTTTACATCAGCAAAGCTATGAGAGATTGCATTTTTCTTTTTTTGTTGTTTATCGTTATAAAATCGCAAAACTGAAAATACAAAGTGTAGTCAGGGTCAAAATCAGAAGTACAGTGCATTTATTTTGCACCATTTCTTGACATGACTGTTGAAACCTCAAGCAGTTTGCTAGCCAGTCGCAACTGGAGAGTAGTAGTATGTTATGAATATTCTAAGCTCTGCAGTTTCTGATTCTCGCAAGATGTTCGCAGTTGTGAATGGTCTCCTGGGTAAAGATGTGACTCAGCCTGTTCTTCCAGAGATGGATGATCAGATCGCTGCCAGTACACTAAGTGCTTACTTTGAAGACAAGATAAAGACCATCATGGACAGCTTCAGTGACGTGGTTGATACTGTGGAGCAAACCAGTGACTTGTTTTGTGGCATGCCCCTCTCTAACTTTCAACCAGTGACAGAGGATGAACTATTGAAATTAGTTCGGCGTTGTCGCCCAACAACGTCTGTGGATGATCCTATCCCACTAGTGTTCTTCTCCAGCACTTGACATTCTACTTCCTGTAATAGTTCGCATAGTCAATGCTAGCCTTTCTCTGCCTCTGTACCCAGACAATTTAAAACAGCTGTGATCAAGCCTATCTTAAAGAAGCACAACTTGGACCCTAGCTTGTGTAAAAACTATAGACCTGTGTCGAATTTGCCTTTTGTTTCGAACTTGTGGAGCGTGTCGTTGCTCAGCAGTTGACATTCCACCTGGACCGCTACAGCTTATTGGATAAATTCCAGTCGGCGTATAGACCCAAGCACAGCTGTGAGACAGCCCTTCTGCGTCTTATGAACGATCTTCTGTGCAGTGCGGATGCAGGGAAAGTGACTCTTGTGGTCCTCCTTGATCTGAGTGCGGCCTTCGATGTCATTGATCACACCACTCTACTGACTCGTCTCCAGATGGAGGTGGCATTGGTGGTTCCGCCTTGCAGTGGTTCCATTCCTACCTCAGTGATCGCACACAAAGGGTGATGTCAATCAAGCTTCTTCAGTGACAGTTCCATTGCTGTGCGGTGTCCGCAGGGCTCTGTTTTGGCCCGGTTCTATTTTCTATTTACACATCTCAGCTTGGTCCTCTCATTGAGAAGCATAATGTGAACCGTAAGATGTTTGCAGATGACACTGAACTCTATTTTTCATTTAGTACTGACACTGAGTCGGTGCGTGAGGCAGTTTGTGCAGTAGAAGATTGTTGCTTAGAGGTCAAGTCATGGATGCTGAGGAATAAACTCAAGCTTAATGATGAGAAGACAGAGGCGATGCTATGTGGTTCCAAGCTTAGCCTTAGTAAAGTCTCTCTAGACTCCATCCAAGTGGGTCAAGCTAGAATTCCTCTCTCCAGCTCCGTACGGAACCTTGGCCTCTATGTTGACAATCTTCTAACTATGTCTGATCATGTCAGTTCTGTAGTCAAGGCATGTTATTTCCATATCCGCACTCTTGGACGACTCCGACCCAGTCTTAATAAGAAGACTGCAAATGCAGTTGCTGTGTCCCTCATCGTTCTACATTAGACTATGCCAACAGCTGCCTCTGGGGATTTCAAAGAGCGAGTTGTCGAGGCTACAGCGAGTGCAAAATACGGCTGCGAGGATAGTTGCAGGAAAGAAAACAACTGACCATATTACTCCTGTACTACGCGACCTACATTGGCTTCCTGTGGAGAAGCGAATTGAGCATAAATTGTTAACTTTGACCTATGGCTGTCTTCACGACCTTGCGCCTGTCTATCTACAAGAACTCATTCGCTGTTACCAACCCCAGCGGAACCTTCGTTCAGCAGCACACTTCAGACTTGAACGACCGAGTGTTCAGTCAGGGAATGCTAACAAGAAGACTGCGGGTTTCAGATCCTTCTCCAATGTAGCCCCGCTTTTGTGGAACTCGCTTCCCCTCTCGACCAAGGAGTCTGATAGTATTGCATCTTTCAAGAAAATCTGAAGACTCACTTGTTTAAACTTTTTTTGAAGTTTTCATTTGACCTGCAGTTTGGTGGCTGCTGGGATCACCGCGCATTGAGCGCATCTTTGTGATGCGGATACTGGCGCGCTATAAAACTACATCATCATCATCATCATCATAGCGTCCCTTCGCCTGGCAGGTTTGAGGGAGGCGGTTCTCCGCAATTTTTGTATTTTTATTAGTTTGCTGTGTTTTTGGTGCCCATCGGTTAGCCCGGTGCTTTTTTTTTCGTTTCGTCGTTGCTGTGCAAGACTATTTGACTTTGGTTTCTTCTGCGATTTCGGATTTTGGTCTTCTCTGCATAACGGTGTTTTTTTTTCTGAAGATCTTGAAGATCACACAAGTCAGTCCTTTGCTTTCAAAATGTTCTTCAGTTTTCCTCTGTTTTGTGATTTCATCATCGCTCTATTCTGCGTTGCTACTGTATGACGACACTATGACGACACTATGACGACACTATGACTTTCTGAGCTGTAGATCTGAACTCAGGGCCGTTGAGATCCAGTACGGGCCCAGGGCAGACGACTTGCTAAACTGTTGATTGTACACCAGCAAGTCAGCATTACCATCGACATCACCTCGCCACCATTGTGCAGATAACAAGACTCTGTTTTCCTGTTCTGTGAACACTGAGGACAGGCTGTTGCCACACGATATTTCAGATACAAGAGCTTTTCTCGGAGTTTGCTTCTATGGCGGACACTAACAGTCCTTTGTGCAGCTGATACTAACACTGGTAGCTGATACAAACACTGGCAGCTGATACTAACACTGGCAGCTGCTACTAACACTGGCAGCTGCTACTAACACTGGTAGCTGATACAAACACTGGCAGCTGATACTAACACTGGTAGCTGATACAAACACTGGCAGCTGATACTAACACTGGTAGCTGATACAAACACTGGCAGCTGATACTACCACTGGCAGCTGCTACTAACACTGGCAGCTGATACTAACACTGGCAGCTGCTACTAACACTGGCAGCTGATACTAACACTGGCAGCTGATACTAACACTGGCAGCTGCTACTAACACTGGCAGCTGATACTAACACTGGCAGCTGATACTAACACTGGCAGCTGATACTAACACTGGTAGCTGATACTAACACTGGCAGCTGATACTAACACTGGCAGCTGAGAGTCTCAGCCGTTCCACGAGAAAGAAGTGCAAACTATTTGTAGTTTTGTGGTTATTTGTGGTTACTAAGGGCGATCACTGTAGATCTCACGGCGACGACTCCAGATAACAAGGATCGATGACATCGGAAAAATTTTGAGAATATACTGAGAACATCTTAAGACTATGACGGAATATTATCATATTATACAACGACAAAGGGATCGTCGCTTCACTTTCTTTACTGCAACTCAAGTTCGCTGCGACAGTGAGTGAAGCACGCGAGAGAGATCGACATCAGCCTGTAGATCAGTCAGTTCGCAGACTGCAACACAAAGACACTTACATCATGTGACTTGTAGATGTTGATCACAACACAAAGACACTTACATCATGTGACTTGTAGATGTTGATCACAATCATCAGAGGGGGTCATCGTGCAGTTTGACAGTGTGACCTGTATGATCAGCTATATACAGGTCACAGAGATACGACCACAGTGCATGTAGCTCAGCACTCGTCAAGAGGACTGTGGACTGTACTGCAGGGCCAGCACCTGATGATCTAACCCTTTATTTTTCCTACAATGCCCATGTGCACACCTGTTTTTCTTTCTCCTGATTTGTGGACCTGTGTTTGTGAGTAGTGTTCATGCGCTTTGTAGTTTGATACTGTGTGCAACTTCACTGTGTGAAAAATTTTCGGCGCATTGAGCGTTTCTCAAGGATTCGGATTTTGCGCGTTACAAAACTCCTTCATTCATTCATTCATTCATTCAAACTGCGGTACGAGAAACATTACACATCTCGTGGCACTAACGAAATGTAATTACCTGGCTGTAAAATAATTAGCAATCACACGGACCTAGAAAACACAAGTTAATTGGAACAACCGGTATCAAAACTTGTGCTAGCATAGGATGATTGCCAAACTACTCCCAGTCACTAGGACAGAGGTAGTGGTATCTTACTTCATGTGCACCTTGCATGTCTTTTAAAGCGATTAGTTACTAAATATTCTACGTGTAAATGTTCTTATTATGGTAATTTATCACTAAATTAAAGATATATATCTTTTAAGAAAGTTTTGTAATTTACTGTCAGTAAACAAATTACAGACACAAAATCGCATACTAATATTATCTTACAATACAATCGTTGGTTTGGCTACACATATCTCACGATCATGAGAATGAATTGGCAGTTTGACTAAAGAACATTCTTCACATGATAAACATATTAGTGTTCTTAAAAATTTTCAGTCTTCTTCACCTGTTGACTGTTGTCAGTTAAAGGTTTACTCCTCTCGCGATAAAACATTTTGTATTAAAATCAAGGAGAGAATCTAAAGTCTTCCTCTACCGCTGCTCACTCGTACATGTGCGTATTACTGTAAATTTTTTCTTTGTTTATGTCTCCGCAGTAGCAACACATTTCCTTCAAAGTCTGGCGAAACTTGGAGCCTAAGGCGCAATACACACAAATATTGAGGGAGCATCTAATGACACGAAACACACCGATAAAATACCACGTGACCAACACTATGTTGTAATATTTCCCACTTAACCTCAAGTCCACAACTATCAGTGACGTCACCTGAAACACCATATGAGGAAATACGCAAATGACGAAGACAACGGAAGTCCCAACTAACATCCGGGTCACTGCGATCTCCTTACTTGAGACACTGACAGCGGACTGGACGTTGTCCTGTCTCGTGACCTTTGCCCTCGTCATGCTCTGTCTGCGGAAGACGGCCGAGCGAAGTGAGATGACGGTGACGACTGTGGTGACAGTGATGACGAGGAGGAAGATCGCAGGTAGACAGGTGGCATACAGGTAGATGTCAAAGAAGTCGAGAATGTCTTTGTTGTCCAGGTAGTATCTGAGTGAATAAATGATACTATTTATTTGTACATGAGGGGAGAGAACAAAGGTGGGATTTGGGGGATTGTTTGTTGGTGGCGTTTGTCGATGTTATGATGGAGTTGACAGTTTCCCTTCTTAAAACGACTTCACATGTTTTAAAACTACGAGTGCCAGAAAGACTGACATTGTTGCAGGTTGTTATTGAATGTGATATGTAAACTTTATAAATAATTAAATTGGAAAGTCATTCCTACCTTGTGAAGTAGAATTTGTCTATGGTGGTGTTGGTAGCCGGGTTCAACACCTCGATGACGGTGTGTTTGGGACCCGCGATAGCGCACATGCCACCCACAAGGATGAGGCAGCAGACGACGATGATGGCGGCCATGGTGGACGTCTTGAGCAGCCTCTTGGCGTGGAAGGGACTGACGACACAGAAACAACGCTCACTGGCGATCACAGCAGACAGGAACTGAGAGGCCCTGTCAAAGCCCGTTAACCTGACGACAATTGAAGTTTTGAGAGGAAATTGTGACGAATGAAAATATGTTGATATATGTGAACTGTTACGGAGATGTAATAATTATCCTGTTTATCCGACGTGCTAGTTGAGATGTTGTACATGTAGATAATTAAAAGTGTAAAGTTATAGACAGAATTTTCCAGATCGGTCTTTGAAAGATTAAACAAATTCGTGTCGACACCCACTCACCTGGAAAATTCACAGAAAAGAACCAGACGCGAGAAAGAAAAAATGTTCGAATCAGGTCTTCAAGAGCCGGAAAGAAAAATACAAGAATAACGACGAGATCGACGATGGCGAGGGCGAAGAGACAGAGGTTGATTCTCTCCCTGAGACCTTGTCTGTAGAAGACGACGGCGCTGACGATGTTGCCGGGTACTCCCAGCATCGCAAAGGGAATAAAACACACTCGTGTAAAAATAGTCATCACCTTCTGAATCTGAAACACAAACAGTTCGTGCGACCACGACTGAGCATCTCCAACACAGGTTTTGCACGGACAAGAATGGCTTTTACAATTAATCTCAACATTTCTCGGTTTGTTTCTTTTTGAGTTTTCTGTTTTTTTTACTCAAGTTTATCAGGAACGTGTGACAGTTCTAGCAATGAGAGTTGCTGGATGTAAGGATATATATATATCAATTCACTTTATTTCTATTTAGACACTGTAATATATACTTTAGTTCACTCACGCGGTATACTTCGTGACTATACATTAAATACAGTAACTGGGTGGTCATGAAAAATTACATATATATATAACATGGCTTTGTTGTGTGTGTGTGTGTGTGTGTGTGTGTGTGTGTGTGCGCATGCATACTTGCGTGATGATGTCACCTTCTAATCATTATCCTCCCAAGCTCCGTTCCTACCTCTTCACTAATGGGGACGACCGACTGAGTCCACACATAAGTAGACACGGAGGTAGCATCACGTGACTGGAAGGCTGTTATTGATGTTAGTTGGTGGCTGGTGTTCATCTCGTAGTCATGGCAACGAGTCAAGACGCGTTGAACGGAAGATACCTGTTGACGCATTCACTCCTGACATCAATAAAAACAAACCAGAACAGCATTGCTTCTCTATCTCACTCCTGGTCTTTGAAGCAGCCTTGATATGACATCCAGACACGGCAGACTGTTAACACATTGTTTGCATTTTTATGGAAAAACAAACGATTGCTTATTCTATGTCAAGGGTAATGACTATAGACATATAGTCTGTATATCGACTATAGACATATATAGGTCTGTACAAGACGACAGTCGGTTGGTTAGGACAAGCGAGTAATGGCGCTGACAAACATGAAACAGTACCTGACAGTGATTAAAATTACCGGTCTTTCAAATATTGCATGGCATCCTCTTGAAATTCTTTTTGATTTACTAACCACCTCACCTCATTACAGACTAACACATGATAATACAAAAGATTCAGAACAGACATGGCTTTGGGTGAATGCTTTGACATGACAGACCAGTGAAAGCTTAGATAATATGGCCGTTGTCTTCTAGAGACTAGAAATACTAAAGGTAAACTGATAACAACAGGATAACCTGACAAAATCTACAACCTTATCACAATTCCAGAAACCTCTTTAAACAACTCTGTTACATCTTGACACAAGCCTGTTACCTTATTACATCACCCTGTTACTTTGATTAGACTAGGGTTAGGGTTAGGGTTACCTGTTACTTGATTACAGAGCTGTGACCTCATTACTCACCAAACTACAAAAGTTTCATATAAAGAATTGTCGACCAGGACATGTTTCGCCCTAAACATTCACTCAGATGAGTCTTGTAATGTTGCGCCTGAGTATGTGAAACACTGTGAACAGTGTCCAACAGCATGACAGTTATAGTTTGCATCGTCTGGATCGAAAATAGTCCGCACACGAATCGGATATTGTTTTTTGTAGTTTTTTGTTGTTTTTTTTTTTTGGAAATGCTGCAAATTATAAGATTCTGGTAACTAAAATCCAAATACTGCGCAAGAAAGGTTAAAAAAAGAATGTATATAACTTACAAAAGTTCTTTTTCGAGCACGTTTGATTGATTATGATTAATTTAATTAGAAAGAACTAAAAAGTTTATAAACTTTTGTAAGCTGTTTTTCTCGTTATGTGATATCTTTCTCGATAATGAGCTCGTTATTCAGGACACGGACACACATACACAAACACACTCACACGCACACACACACACACAGAACTTATTTACATTTCCACAACTAAAAAATATACTTTAGCGTGATTTTATAATATCCTTGCGTGGTCGATAGGCGGATTTTAAAAAATATTTGTCTAAATATTTTTTGTGTAGTATCAGCATCTATGATCAAGATACACTAATGAGGAATGTTAAATATCTACATAGTTATCGCTTCTTGACTGCTGACATACAAAGTTACAAAAACTGAATACTTTGTTTGTAAGATTTTCTTCTCAGTGAAATTTTTGTTATTTTTTATAGTGGTCCCTAAAAATGTCTGAGTTTTTCACTCATTATCTTACTTCCCCCTATCCACCTACATTTATTTATTCTTTGTTTTTTTTCGCAGATTTCTCTTTGTCTTATCCGAGCTGACATTATTGTTTCCAACTGTAGGGGCAGCAGCTAGAGTACAAGGAGAGGAGTCACAAGAGTCACAGCTCAAGAGAAAGACCAAAGAACTAGAAGAACTAAAACAATTTCAAAAAGAAAGAGAAGAAGACAGACAAAGTCGTTATTAAAAGTTACCACCTTAAAGGTTTGTCTACTCTCTATACGACAAAAGCAGTTTGCTAATGAGGCCCTTTGAGGATCCAGACTCATCATGAAGGAAACTTTGCCTCGAAAATATGAAGAGGGGCAAACTGATCTGGCTCCACCACGTGACCCAGCACGACACTGTGTCCGTCCTGTAGAAGGTCTTTGTGAGGTGAACAGAGAAACAACAGGTTGGTGAGCACACCGCAGTGGACTGTCACTCCATGCAAGATACAAGTGTATATATATTACTTACTGTGTACTCCATACAAGATACAAGTATATATATATATTTCTTACTGTGTACTCGTGTACAGAGGGAGACAACTATTGCTTAGACTCATTTGTCATCAATATGTTTATTGTTTATTAACTCTAATCAAGTCGCAATCTTACAAAGTAGCAGGAGTCATTCATCTTCCTTGTCTGAGGGAAAGTCTTAATGCACTCCGTGTATAGGTACACAACCTATAAGACCCACTATATACATAGATATATTTAGAATCCTGTTGCCTCTTTCTGTTCTCGTTTCTTACCAACAAGAAGCGTCTGTCGGTCAAAGACCAGTCAGACAGCCCTCACCTGACGACACTCTGACACAACGGTCGTGCGATGCCGGAATCATGCATCGACCAGTTTGTCACGTGATTGACAAAAGAATGTGCAGACAGCGGCGTGTGTGATGTAAGTCACGTGACACTACATGTACTACAGACTATAGGTGTGTAAATATTCAGACTTAAGCCGTCCCCTTGTAGTAATGGGGCTGGTGAGCTCGGAGTGCGAGATGTAACATCAGTAAAGTACAGCTTACTCCACCTGTTCTGTGTGAGCGACTCAGTCTCGTCCATCCTATGGCAGCAGCCTGTGTCCAGTGTTGTCTGTGTCTACACATCATCCACTTTTAGCGACATGTGACAGATCAACAGATCTGCCATATTTTGTGGATAGAGATGTCAAAGGTCACAGCAAATCCACTACAAGGGACGGAGTCAACTTGACGACCAAACGGCACATAACTCAGGGTCCACCTGACACTCGGCAAAGTTGTGACCAGGTTCTTACCTTTATTTCCCTCCTGACATCAAACGCCGAAGACTTCGTGTGGCTTTTCTTGTCTGATTTCGAAGTATAACTGGTGCTGACATCTTAGCTTGGCATTCTGTACTTTCATTTATGTGTACTTATGGTCAGTTTGTTTCTGTTTCTGTTCACGCAAGACGACTGAAAATAGGTTTATGAACCATGTAGCAGATTGGTTTAGAAATGATTGTTCCTAAACAACTCATTTCAAAACCCGAAATTATAGCGATTTTTTTTTTTTAAAATCGGTGTCGATCCTTTAATCCCATCTTACTGTTTCATGACAACTCCTTGCTAGTGTTTACTGGGAACATACTGTTTGGCCTGTTAACTAATCTGAAATAGAATTATACAGAAATTGTATACAACAGCTGTCATTTTAGATATAGGAAGTTATTCTTATATAATAAAAAGTGAACACTTTTACAGTGGAATCATTAGTTGTGTCATTGCTCCATTTGTGACCTTGTCTGAATTTCGGTGTAAATTTTCTTATATTTTTAGGCTGTGAATAACAAGCTGATAATTATTTCTTTATTGATAGCTTTTCCTCACGTGTTGTTTATATGTACTCTGCTGCTCTTCATGTTTGAGTGGTTGTGTTTTATTCGCAGATTTCTTTGACTTCCCACTTGTAAAGTACATTAAGTGCATCAAAACCTGCTCACCTGTTGGATTAGACACTGAACAGGTGATTACAAAGCAAACGATCCGTGAAACAAGTAAACAGTTAAAACTACTAAAGTTGTATGATATACAGTACATACGTCAACATATACATAAATACACACACACACATATAAAAGTTACAGTCCTAGCACCGTGTACACATCCTCGTACAAATAAAATAAATAATTCTAGACAGAGAGCGAGACGGACAAAGCAGTCAACAAACAGACAGACTGACGGGTGGGGTGGATAGAAAGGCGGGTAGACAGCTCCACGAACTGAAAGCTTCTTGTCTCAAACGAGTAACAACAATGGAATATAATTTACACGAAGTAAAGACTAATCGAAACTATAAAAAATAATAACGACTATGTAAAGATGGTGTGGAGGGAAAGCTAAATATTTGTTAGCAAAAACTGTATCATTTGCTCAAGACGACTGTCTACTTTACACGTGCATCATAATTACTCGCGTACAGGAAAGGCCGTGTGCATGTGCGGGTGTGTGTGTGTGTGTGTCATGCATGCTCACAAATATCTGTATATTACTATCTGTATGTTACTATCTGTATGTTACTATCTGTATGTTACTATCTGTATATTACTATCTGTATATTCCACGAGCATGTGAGTGCAAAAGCTTGCTGTATGTGCGTGCGTCTGTGTGCGTGCTTGTCTATAATTCATGTACACACATTTACCTGTATGCTCACGTACTTCGCTAGTGGAGCAAAAACCAACATGCAATTAAATTGCATTTTTCTGCTTAATACTTTTATTTTTAAATAATACGCAACGTGTGAATGGAAATCCATCAGCTGTACAAACAGAAATTGCAGACTGAACTAACAATTCTAAACCAAAAGCGTTTGATTACTCATCTCTTAGTAAATAATTTGTGAAAAAACAAATCGGAAATTCCATCAGTTGCAGTATTTAAACACAGGTTTCTCCTGCTCGTAACGCCCTCTCCTGTTTGCATCTACCCCGACATGTTGCGACAGGTACGTGCCCACCCTGACATAGAGAGAGAGACCGAAGGTAGGTGTTGTTTCCATCAGACCATACCTGTGTCAACTGCCTCCGTCCACACAAATCAACGAGTACAATGATTGCTTACTCAGAGGTAGGAGTGGGTCCAGGAAACTGCTTTCGTGTGCGCTTGCGCCAGTCGCATCCAAACAAACGCATGTGTAACTCCGATAGATGATGCAGGAAAAGTCGTAAGTCCGTAAGTCGTTTGAATAGCAAGCCTGTGTGATCTTTATTTCCAGCTTGACTGCTGCTACATAGATTAACTCCCCTGTATCATGAGTGCTGCCATTCAGATTAACTCCCCTGTATCATGAGTGCTGCCATTCAGATTAACTCCCCTGTATCATGAGTGCTGCCATTCAGATTAACTCCCCTGTATCATGAGTGCTGCCATTCAGATTAACTCCCTGTATCAAGAGCTCTGCCATTCAGATTAACTCCCCTGTGTCTTACAGGTCTACAAGCAGTTGCTGCCCCTCGTGAAGGTAAGAGGCGATGAGACAGATTAAGAAAAGGAACTGGAGGACTTGTCAGACCTGGGTACAACAGGCGAAACTTGTCTTTATATTCCACGCGCCACGATGATCTCAATATCAGCTGTCAGCTGTAACAACTTCTCCGCCTGCCTCATACCTGGAACACCTTCAACCTTACATATGACGACCGAGCGAGAGACAGAGACAGTCAGTCACGTGGGTGGCGGGGATCTTGTCATGAGGGAGGTAGGAAGAGCTTATGTTAACCTGACCTGTTGTCTGTTCTCAGTGTGAGAGTAGTCTTAAAAACGTGTTAAAGATGTCAACGTGTCTGAGTAAGACCGAGCGTGTAAACAATAATAGTCTCGAGCCTGTGAACTGAGAGAATCTAAGAGTGTATTCGTCTATACAAAGCAAATCCAGTCTTGTCTTTCTTGGTTCCTCGAAGTACTCATCATGTACGGGTGCGAGACGTGGGGTCTGGTTACCGACATTAAGAGAAGAATATTCGGGAATTTGAAAACAAATTCTTGACGAGGCTGCTCTCGATCTCGACTTTGTACAAAACTAGTTCGC
This sequence comes from Pomacea canaliculata, assembly GCF_003073045.1. NCBI lineage: Eukaryota > Metazoa > Mollusca > Gastropoda > Architaenioglossa > Ampullariidae > Pomacea > Pomacea canaliculata. The sequence goes on from NC_037602.1 coordinate 1,209,912, forward strand.
TACAGTCGTAGGACACCAGGAACCACTACTAACACCCAGGGTGTGTGATCTTGTTTGGCCCTTACACTGTTGAAAACCGTCTTTGGAGGTCGGTGCTAGAGACATCACATATCCTGGGTCAGCTGTGTGTAAAGGTCGTGTGAAGTCTTAAAGACCACATTTTCCTATGGGCCAACATTTGTTGTGAGGGAGGTGGCCATTCCCTCTCTCTAGCGGCCTTAGCTTCCCAATTCCCCTTTGGAGTCAAGAACCCCTGTCCGACAGCTGAGTCGACCGTGGGGAACGTTTGCTGCGTCGCGTGAAATTCGAACATGCTCCCCCGCGGGTTTGTACACCAGTCCTCTCACCATTCAGCTCTCGGCTTCCAAAAGCCAACTGCCTGTTGCCATGGAATGAAGTTGATGCACGGATGACCAAAGGAAAAACTGGGTTGTGAACATGAAAGAGTGGACTGGTCGTCACCTGCAGGAGCTGATTAAGGTCGCCAAACACAGGGCTAGTGACAGACTACCGTGTGTAGACTTGTGTTCCCTCTAATGATTGGCATCATGTAAGGAACGCATTAATAAATGTTTATCACTAAAAGATTAAGTGCGCTTCTAACCCTGCAGGCGATAATGTTTTCATCCGCAAAATAAAGTCGAAAACACTCCCAATAATGCTACAAACCAGTCTTCACCGAGATAGTTCTCATTGGGCAGATAAAGACCAACTGAACATCTATATACAAACTTTCCCTTAGTTAAACAAGCGTTTACACGTTTCTAGTTTTAAAATATTGGTTTTACCAGACAATGAAAAAAAAAAAACAAAAAAAAAATGTCCGGTGAAATCCAATTATACTGGCAGATAAAAACGATTTTTTGGGTGGATGCTAGGTACAAACCTGGATGTCCCGCGTTAGTGGACTGCTCCTCATCCCTGTGTTGACACTACTGGGAGTACCCGGCAACATCGTCAGCGCCGTCGTCTTCTACAGACAAGGTCTCAGGGAGAGAATCAACCTCTGTCTCTTCGCCCTGGCCATCGTCGATCTCGTAGGTCTCCTTGGCCTCTTCCTGCCCAACTTTGAAACACAGATCCGGGATTTATTTCTTGTAAACTCATGGACTCTGGCCAAGATAAGTCCTAGTAAGAAACTATTTGGTGTTATGCCTACTTCTGTTTATATATTCAATTTGTGTGTCTGACTATCCACAGCAATATTACATGAAAACACCATGGCAAGAATTTTTAAAAAAATATGAGTCCTTATACCTTCTTTTGCAATCCTATAGCAAAGATTTATGTTCCGTAACACAGCTTACTTCATACTGAATCATTCTGTTGTACTGTCAGTACTCTGGGGCTTAAACTGTATTTGTATTCTTCCGAGCCTACTTTCACATTTAACGTACACCTTAATTGCTTTCACAAGTTCAGAAGGTGTTAATCTACGAAAAAATAGTAGCCAGGTTTGTATTGAAACAAGTTTAGTTTTCTTTATTATGATGACTTCTTGTCATGTTTTGAACAAACAGAAATGCGAAGTAGAGAAAGAGATAAAGAAGTGAATAGTAGGGAAAGATAAACACACGTATCAATAAACATCTCCAAAGATGCCGGTCGGTCATATAGCAGCCTAACAGCCGAGTTTTAACATTCAGAACTGAATTTAAATTAATTTAGTCATTTTCTTCTCAGATCTCGTTGGCTTCCTGTGGGCCTCGCAGTTCCTGTCGGCGGTGATCGCCAGTGAGCGGTGTTTCTGTGTCGTCAGTCCCTTCCACGCCAAGAGGCTGCTCAAGACGTCCACCATGGCCGCCGTCATCGTCGTCTGCTGCGTGCTGTTGACTGCAGGCATGTGCGCTATCGCGGGTCCCAAATTCACAATCATTGACATCTTCGACCCTTTGACCAACACCAGTTCATCTATATTCTATGTCACAAGGTCAGAAGCAATAAGGTCCCAACCATTCTGTTGATGAAACATCTAATCTAAATAATAAATGAAAGAATATCAAAGAGAGTTGAAATGTACACGGTTGTAAATAAAAAGGTTTGAACTCAATAAATGTAAATCAATTGGAGTATGTTGAACAATGTGCTTGACTGATAACATGCTGTAAAGCAGGTCGTCTTTGTCTCATGTAAAAACATCTTTACCTCTGTCGTCACAGCTATTATCTAGAGAACAGAGATGTACTCGACATTATCGATGTCTACATCTACGCCACTGCTCTGTCTGGACTTTTCTTCTTGGTCATCATCGTCACCACCTCCATCATCGTCATCACGATATGGTCAGCAATGTCACAGCGAGAAAGTATGACCTCGACTGACGGAGCAAACAACAGGTCAAAGTTCAAAGGTCGATTATCCCGGAAGGAGATGACGGTGACCAAGATGTTAGTCGGAACCTCAGTTCTTGTCATCGTTTGCTGGACGCCGAGTTTCGTGGTCCAAATAATCAACTTTACATCAAAACTCGATTTCAACTTTGCCTTGTACCCGTTCCTCTCGCTATTTCGTGCGGTGAGTGTATCCACCCCAGTCCTCTTCTACTCTGGTGTCGGCTCCAAGTTTCGCCAGACGTTGTATGAGGTGTGTAGGGGCCATGGTGTGAAAAGGTCGGGTAGTTCAAATAATATTCATAGACCTGTACTTACTTCCTAGATAAAAATTATCTTTCAGTTTAAAATCATAATGTGACTTTTGCCGTCTGTAACACAATAAATTATAGAAGTTTTCTTGTAGAGATAAGCACATTTTTTTTTCATTATGTTTTTTAATAATAATATCTAGACCAAAATTTTAATCTTCAAAAAAACTGATTACATTTTAACTTCACTTTCTTTTTGGCATCTTTCTTTTGTGTTTATTATCTTTCTTTCTCGCATTATTGCGCTAAATGCTTTTAATTTGATTGACATCGCGGGCAATGACCTTTATTTACAAGTTGTACTCAGAATCAACTGAGGTGTACAGAAGTGCCTCTCTTCCCCTATTTTTGTCCCACTTCCCACTCTTTGAACTCTGAATATCTCAGAATATCACATACACAAAATCTACAGAATAAGTGTAAGCCCCTGAACCTTAGAAATGTATTGCTGTAACTTAATGGGGACAAACGCGATTTTGCGGAAATTCATTAAGGACCTGATCTAAGGCTGGTGTCTGTTAGTAATTAGTAATCCAGGATGTTTGCTCTAAAGCAATGTTAGCTTATAGCAAGTAAGTATTTTTGTGTTTTAACGAGACACCATCAGAAAATCGAAATAAAAAAGCACGTGGACCATGATAAGAAAATGGCGATTTCAAAAGAATGCAAAGAAGTAAATCCATAGTTTCCCTGATTTCTTTTGCAATATCCTTTTTTCTACAAGTAAATACTTATTTTTTATTTTGCTGTGGGACTTCAACTTACCATAGTCTACCTTACAACCCGTGTGTTCAATAAGAATCCGTGTCATCAAAGATGAGAATGTCAGTTTGTACTAGTTGTAGTGAGTTGTTTACAAATAATGTATCCAGCAGAGCTGGGGATCATTTTCTCAGGGACACAAATTTGTTGTCTATCATTGTGTTAGGAACGAAACAATACATTTATGTGCTTGCCAGCAAGTCAGCCTTTATAAAAACATAAAGTCTTGGTACAACTCTCTAGAACCCCTTAATGTGATTACTGTGTATGTTTATTTGTCAATAAGATAATGCAGGTAAATCTATAATGTAAGGATTTGTCAAAATCTTTGTTTAGTGCCACCTTTGCGAATACTGCCTAGAAATAGTACTTTTACCCTTTTACTGGCACCTTAATAATAATAATAATAATAATAATAATAATAATAACAACAACAACAACAATGATGACGACGACATAACGTGCAACATCACGACCAAGATAGAATTTTTTTTTAACTTGTGTGTGGTTGTTGCTATTGTATCGAGGAAGTTAACTTGTAGTGATATACATTCAATACAGCGAAAAAAATGAACTTTAACAGTAAATTGAATGCTTGTAATTTTCTTTGAAGTTTTAGGAAAGGACATTAACAGAGCAGCTATTGCCTAAGATGTATGCAGTGTAATCAAGCTTCCTAAGCTCGAGGTTCTGCTGCTGACATTATGATAGCGACTTCAATAACACAAACAGAAATCTTTGACTTCCGAATAATTACAAAAAAAAGATAAATCTCAATTTAATAAAAACAGAATAAAACTTTATGTAAAATGTTTCGGGTGGTGATCTGTACAAGTGAATTCATCTTTACCAGCGTGTGTGAGATTAATGTATTATAAGGAAGGTCGGCTATAATCCAAGTTAATCTATAAAGGCAAATTTAAAAAAAAAATAATATAAATTTTTTATTATTTAGTTTTAGACGCGATCATTGTAAAGTAGCACTAACAATAGATAAAATTAATCTGAACGATAATTAATAAATACACACAAACACACACACACACACACACACACACACACACACACACACACACACACACACACACACTCCTTTCTGAGATGCTTTTTTTATTCATAATCAGGTTTGAAAATATTTAAATTAACGACATGGAAGTTTTCACATTCGCGCGCAGGTCAGGGGAGATCAGCGGTCATCAACTCTCAGCACAAAACTTAGGTTGTCGCTCTTTGACTGCATTTCACATGTCCCGCCGACACGTTACCCTAGTTACCATAATATTATAATACAGTGTAGTATACTATTCTAAACATTTTAAACTACATCAATTTTGTAATATAAGTAAACCTCAATTGATCATCAAGCAATAATAATTTAATAAAAGTTTTAAATTGTAATTTATAATCAACAGCATTTACCATCGAGATCGTGATATGGCCCACGACGGTCGACCTGACACTTAGAAAATCCAGCCAGGCATCCAGCCATGCCTGTTTGTGTGATTTCCGCCTTTAAGCCTCATTGTACTAATCAATGTGTCACGAGTTCAAACTCCAACAATTTAAATTATAATGAAAGAGAAGAAATCCAGGATAACTGTAAATACAAACCTACAAGCGACCTACACGAGAAACATCAGGCGTCAGGCAGGAAAGTGGTTCAAATCATTGTCAACATTAGTACAAAGGAGCAAAGATTTGGAGGATGGTCGAAAAGACAGATTAGCCACTCCACTTTAGCTGTAGAAGACGACAGCGCTGACAATGTTCTCTGGGTCCTCACAGTTCAATGAGCAGCAGGACGAGAATCCAGGCAATGATGAAGGCTATTTGTCTCGGTACCCGGCGTCGCCATGTACACACCTTGCACTCGACAGTCACACAGTCTCATGGCCCTCCTTCTAAATACATGCTGGTGTATTCTGATGATCACAACTCTCTCTCTATCACACACATACCTTCACACACATACCTTCTAAATACATACTGGTGTATTCTGATGAACACAGGTCAAATCATAAGACACACACACTCACACACACACACACACACACACACACACACACACACACACACACACACACACACACACACACACACACACACACACACACACACACACACACACGCGCGCGTTTACGCGTTTTCCTCAGGAACAACAGCGACATAATACAAACAGAACTCCTTGTTACATTCTTGCTGAACACAAACATTTGTAGGAATAATATCTTGAGATGAGTCATGGCATTGACAGGTACTTCGCAATGTACAGTGACAGTTGAAACTCGGGTATCTAAAACATTTGAAAGTGTGATACAAGCACGTAAACTAAACAAACCTAAACTTCCATCAGGAAATGGAGTTTACTTATTCCAAGTCCCGATACAATTACAAACCGTCTATGATGGCAATTACTGGAGAGCTCGGAAAAACAAAGCACTTCCCAATCAATTTTGGAATTACAAGTCTCGGGTGACAGTAGAGCTTTTTCTAAAAGAAAAATAAATTGTTAGGAATCATAGTAGTATACAATTTAAGGAATGTTTAACTTTGTAAATGTTGTACATACTTACGGCAGAGGAAAACCTCAGGACCATTTTCTATTTCAGCTTCAGAGTAAACATTTTCTGTAAGAAAGCTTTGTAAATGACAGGAATATAAAAAATATAAGCATTTATTAATCGTGATAGTATTTTATCAGTTTTGTTGTTTGTGCATTTCTCTGTACATAATTGGCTGGGAGGGATGCTATAAAATGTCGGTAGTTAGTTTAAAACAGTGAGACCCACTTCTGCTCATCAAAAGATTATCTTCGGGCGCTGCTGCACCTCAAATTATTTATTCAGCAATATATACTTATTTGCTATTCTCGAATCTTTCGCTGGTTACTTTGTAGTCTTGATTAAATACAAACAATCTGCTGCGACAAATTCACACTAATTGCAGGTGTCATTCGATATTTGTATCAACAAGATGTCAGCTTCCATCGACAATACATCTGTACAATCCTCAAACGCTCAAAGTGCATATTCAACTGATCCTTGAAAGTATCTGGTCTGTTAGACAAGAAATTCCTGTCTTCATCCTGTGAAGTGAACCACAGGTACCATTCGTAGTGTCCGTTACAGTAAGGTAGGTTTGTAGACTTTAATAAATCTTTATCTTCGGACATGCAGTAGGCATTGCTATGTCGGTCATGATGGAGAGTACCGTCGATGAAGTGTCCCCAGAAGATGAAGTCCTCACCTGAAGCAGTTGTCATGACAACCAAGACTAGACAGCGCCTCTGATGTCTGTCTGTTCATTATACCAGTTCCTTGATGTGCGGAGTCCTGGACATCTGTGTGATCCACTTCAAGTCGGGTATAGTCCTAAAGTGTTTCTCGCATGGTGTCTTCCAGGTAAAACTTAACAGTAGACTTACAGGTTAGAGAGTCACTTCTGTTGTTTGAAATTGTTTATAAATTATTGCTAAGTTGCACTGGGCTATTGTTGCTGTTGAAGCTTTTGTACAGCCCATTGAAAACTTGATGCCCTTCGATGGTGAATCTTTTGTAGACGAGGACAAATGACTTCAATCTGTTTAAACTAGATATTCCACTGAAGCTACAGAAAAGATATTTACAGGTTCTTTCTGTTAAGGGGGACCGTAGAAGATGTATATTGAACTGTTCTTCTGACTGCTCAAAAGCCAGTCTGCCATTATGCTAATAATTCTTGAGAAGAATTTTGAGAAGCTCAGGGCTGCTCTAAGAATCCTTTTGATAATCGGGAATTAAACTAGTAATTGTAGCCCAGTCTATGGGTTCTTTTCTTGGAAGCCATTATTACTGATTTCTGCGTTCATGCCTTGGGCAATGCTTTGTTGTTTCTAGATCATCTGGCACAAAACAGTGAGGAACTATGTAGTTGCCTCCCAAGACTGTTAGCATCTCACTTGTGAGGTTTATTGTAAGTCAATACATAGTAATATCAGCAGAAGAACAGAAAATACAGTAAGCGCCACAAAATGAAGAGATTGAGAAGAAAGACTTATAACAATGAACAGTTCTCTCTCTACATATATATAAACTCCCTGACATATTTAATGGTATGACACAGACAAGAATAAGGCGAAATCAATGCAGCAAAATATGTTAAAACCTGAGCGAATTAAACATATTTGCTTCTTTGCGTCTGAAAGCGAGTGAAACTATTGTTCAGACTCCAAACACCTCACACTGAGGAAAGCATGAATACAAAATCTTTTTTGTTAGACTGGTTGTCTATTGACCCTCTACACGCCAAGCCACCCTGGGTATCGTTCTTTATTTGAAAGATAAATAGACAGGTCTGACATTCTGTGTACAAATATCGCTCACATTCACATCAACGAAACATTTTTATCTGATATATCCTTTTCGATTGCTGGGAATGGACTGAGAAAGGAGTTTAAGACAAGACAGGTTTTGTGAGAGAGGTTGACGAGGGGAGTATAGCCGGGGCTGGCCTAATGTTTCAACATCTCATGCTCGCGCCTACCGTCTCCTCATTTGTTAATCAGGACAGTGCAACATTAAGTCCACAATTTTAATTTGCTTTTAATTGATCGCCACGACTGTATTATCCGCTGCAAACATTTCAAATGTTATATCTGTTTTTTACACCGACTTCGAGGGTGTTTCGGTGAAGCAGGGAAGTGCTGTTCCATTGGTGCAGATTAAAAAAGGTCTTCTTGAGGAAATTTTAAGGAAAAATACAAATCGTTGCAAAGACATCAAAATAAATTAGCTTTTATAATATCCGGAGAAAAGTTAGAGAAAGGAAGCAAAGTTTTTGCCAGGCGTGAACTTATGGTCGTTAATAAATTCTCTGTAACTGATGTGGAGAGTACCAGACCATATCTCACCCGGTGCTAAAACACAGAGATGGTTTAAATCTGATTAAAACTCTTGCGCAACAAATTGCAATGAGCAGATAATCTCTCTGATAGACAAAACAAGTTAAAAACCAAGAATTGTGCGTTCTTGAAAGATTTTAAAAGATGAATTCAGCAAGAAGAAACTGGCAGAAAACAAAAATTCCAAAGACATGTTGCGTTCGTTTGAACTCCTCCGTTCTCGGTTTGTCTTGAATCGTCTGAGGCTCAAGGAGACTTGACTTCACATTTTGGTGAGTAAATATTGTATATTTTATCAATAACATTCTTCATAAACAGTGCAGTTGATAATAAGAATGCAGATTTGCTACTAATTACAGAAAAAGAGTTACTGACAAAGTGAGAAATGTAACAAATTAATTAACTATAGGTTCACGAACGTTCTTAGTTCCACTCGAAATCAGTATGTATAAGTTATTTAAATCTTTGGATTTCTCAAAACTTACCAGTGGGTAGATGATGGTATTTCTGGTCTCCGGATGTATCAAACTTATCCAGTATGAAGATCTTTATTGCTTTATTGTTTTACTTTTTGTTTGCAGCTTCAGTCACAATTCCTTTCTAACAAGGAGACGTGTATACTAACCGTGTTTGTATCTTCTGCAGAAACTCCATGACCACGACTTTAAGGTTACAGTCAACTAGACGATAGATAAAAGCTACAAAATCATCATGAAGACCTCTGGACTGACCACTAAACAAAGGCAAGCAGGAGATGCCGAGCTCCTAGTGAACCTCATCAAGGGACAGGGTAGTCCTGAGTGCTGAGGGTGTTAGACATCGCACTTTTCTCCAATGATTCTTGCCAGGTAGTCTCATCAGCCATTTTCAGTGTCGGGAGCCAGTTCAACAGCTGGATTCACTGATTACCTGGAGAAAGTTCAGTGTGGGCAGTGAAGTGTGCGCCTTGGGACGCCAACAATCCAACAATTACTCTGTGAACGATGACCTTTACCCTCTTATCAACAGGAACCTTTAAAGCTGTGAGTGGTGTTAGAATGATCATGTGACTATTAAATGCAGGACTTACAATCTTAATGTTGATGTACCCGAAACACTGTATGTATCATCTCCGAAGGGAAGTCAAGAAGCTCTGCAAAAAATTGAGATAGATAAGACTAATTTTGAAACTATCGCAAAGTACACATGAAACACGTTTTTGTAAAGACATGGGAGTGGGCCTGGGGTACCTACAGGTAGACACCACAGTCCAATGGACGTGTTTGAGCTCGAGAACAGCTCAGACACAGCGAACACCAACATGTCACGTGACAGCACCTCTGACACATCGATATTCTCCTCCCTCTTCTTCAACATTGCTTACCCCGCTGTTTTCATCGTCGGCATCCTGGGCAACCTCTTGACTTTCATCGTCTGCCGACATCTCAACAGTCTGTCTGTTTACCTGTCCGCTCTGGCGGCTTCCGACTCTGCGTTGGTCACCGTGGAAATAGTTCTCTATTTTTTCTCACCCGCCTCGCTCCACTCGTCCTCGGCAGCAGAGATGGTTTGTAAAGCTTTTTTCTCTGTGAGTTTTATCTTCGGAGCCTGGTCTGCCTGGCTTCATGTTGCTGTCACCATGCAGAGGACACTGTCCTATCGTCTTCCCTCACAACATCTACTTCATCTGCACGCGCAGAAAGTCAAAACTAATTTCATTCATCATTGCTATCACCATTGCAATCCTTTATATTTACATCATTTATACTCTGTCTGTGGATAGGGTGGACTCGAACTCCTTTCGATTATATCTCAAGTGCTCGAGGTCTAGAAATGAAACTGTTGATGATGATCTGGTTGATAGACTGAAGTACACGTGGATATTCATGGATATGATAGTATCTTCAGTCTTACCTTTCATGCTGCTGTTAGTTTGTAATATTTTTCTTGTGAAGACTGTAGTAGGGTCTGTAAGGGACATGAACGGAAAACTGGAAAGTGGTCAGCAGGACCAAGTGGTGTCGCGAGAGAGAAAAGCCATCTCGATGACCCATACTCTGATCCTTCTGTCCACCACATTTTTCCTACTCACGGCTCCTATTGCTGTGTTTCCCTTTGCCAAGTCCTACATTTCACACCAAGAAACATTCTCTCAGGACTCCTCCGACACTCTCGAGGCTTTTTTCGAGTTGCTGTACATGTCCAACAGTGCCATTAATTTTTACCTGTATTTCAAAACAGGTACAGCATTCAGAGGAAGGTGTTTAGAAATATTTCCGAGCTTGCTGCAGTAAAATTAAACCTCGTGATCGGGAGTAAAGACAGTAGACAGCTCCTCACATGTGTGACCAGAGTTTTGACTTCAAGTATTGCAAGAACTATTATAGAAAGTCCGAGCTATAGGAGTGTTAAAGCTACAGTTTGTTTTCGATAACCACTCCTCTTATCTTTTAAATGTGTTCGATGCCCGGATCATGTTATTTATGGCTCTGATAATTTAGGAGACGATTTAAGAATCCAAACATTCGCTTTGACAATAAGTGTGGGTGCATCTTAAGAACACCAGTTGATACAAGGCGATGTTTATGCCTTTTGTTATTAATTTGTATTTGAGATTAGAAAATTATTACTTTTGTAATCTGCCAAAATAAGACTGCCCAAAATGGTGTGCAATAATCATTTAAACAGCAAGGTTACTTTGATGTGATATTATGATTATTTTGTACGATAATTACGGTTTTGAATATAAATGTGGGAACGAAGACACTAGAGACTCAGTTATTTCTAAAATAATAATGATTCAGGCTTACAATTTGTTATCAACAAAAAGGACATGTAATTTAACTATAGTGAAGCTTTCTGTTTTCAGTGCATACAGAAATCGCTTACATTGGCATCTCTCAGGTCTTAATTGTTTGATAAGTGTACTGCCTATGTTCACATTAGGAACAACGGATTAAAACTTCATGAAAGTCGTGGCTGTACTACTACATCGTGCTACAGTAGAGAATTACTGCATTTGTATTTATTTGTTTTGATATATGAAATAATACATCCCACAAATGTTCTGTGAATACCCGTCCTACTTTAGGTTTTCTACCCGTGTGTTGGACATCCACCCCAAGTTGTCAAGGCAGCTTTCAGACATCTAATGTTATGCTTCGAGTTTTGGTACTGACTATGGACTGGCGAACCGACTGAAATTGAAGCTTTAATGTATGATTATGACGACGACGACGACGACGACGATGATGATGATGATGATGCCAGCCTTGGGCAGATGAGACCCAGCTGGACGTGTGTTGTCAACCCTGTGAGACTGACCTCAGTATTCATGAGCTGACGCGGTGTGTTGTTACATGTTGTAGCTGGTTGCTGACTAGCATGCTCACAAATAATAACTAATAACGGTAACAGTCATCCCTGATGATCCACTTACCTCCATCCTTATTTTTAGTCAAATTTTGCACCTGCTTCCTCACACCCAGCATGGGACCTTTGATATCTGATAATAATTATGATTATTGTGATTATTATTATTTTATACATAGCACAATTTTATAAATATGCTTATTTTGTTTTCTAATATTAGAGAAGTGTGACACAGCGGCCTTGTAAGCTCTTCACACAACACGCGCGCGCACACATCTTATTACCGTTTCATGTGACTTATGACTCATGTTGTTTGTTTGTTTGTTTGTTTATTTGTTTGTTTGTTTGTTTGTTTCGTTCAGTTTTTGATGTGGTATTTTCATGTTAGCTGTGGGAGATATTCACTTGTAATGTAAGGAACTAAAATACACCAGCACGTGCTGATCCTCATTGTTTGACCAAGTGAACCTCTCCCTATGTCAACCGACTGACATGTCATCTTCGTCATCTTCTTTCTCCTCAAAATTTAAAATCAAGCGCTGACAGCTTATTCCCGTCTAACAAATATTTTTAGGAACCTTTATGTGAAAGCTGAGTGTAAGGCTGTGGTGAGAGCTTTCACTGCATTTCTGTGAGTTCACTCAGTGTGTCCGCACTGGCGCGTGCGCTGGGAGAGATGATGTGTACTAACAATGTATCCGCTGGCAAAGTATATTTTTATGATTTTATTTGCTTTCCTCTAGTTTTAAGTTTGTTTTCTTTGTAAAGCGCCGTGAGCCTGGCTTTAGATGGGATGCAGCAATCAATGTCTTGTCTTTGTTGTAATTTACTTTTATTCCTTCTCTCACTCAGCTTTGCAATTTTACTCGCAAACAGCTGCTAGGGAGGGTGAGCAAGACTCTCTTTAGTTTTCTTACTTGACCACACATACACATATACACAAGCACACACACACAAACAAACACACACACACACAAACAACACACAAAAGCAAACTAACATGCATTCACATACAAAGTGAAGGAAAACAGAGTAGCACAGAAAACCATCGATGGTGAACCATTCAAAACATGTTTCACGTCAAGAAAGCTAAATTTTTCAGCCGAGATTAGGATCCACTGGGTTCTAACTGTAATTTCATGACAGTCTTACTAACAGCGCCACCAACCGTCCCTATTACTATGGTTACTGCTACTACTATATAAAGTTGAACTGCATCGCTTTGGGAAAAACTAGAACAATGTATTTTTGAAAAAATTATCCCTTGACATGTTTTACTGAATGAAAAAATTGCACCTAATGTTAAGAGATATTTTCGTAAACCAATGTAGCGATGTAACACTGAGTTTAAGAGAGTTCAATCATGTGACAGTGGAGAAAAGAAATACAGTCATGTAAAATGTTCTTGTACACAAAATAGCCTGATAGTGTTGTATTTATACATTTATGTAACAAATTTTGGTCAATAAAATACCTGAAACCTCTTATGGAGTAATTCCTTTTCAATATTAAATCATTTTTCGTCAATTTGAGATTAACATTGTTTGTTTATTTGTTTTAAATAAATAATAAAAATCATAAACCATGTAACTAGAGAATGGAACGAGAGGTGTTCTAGGAAATAGTATTTTGTACTCGGCTCCATCCAGTTATTTTGCACCTGTTTAGTCCTCTAGAGAATTCTGTATCTTGACAACAAGGTATAAGCTCGGTCCACGTATGTAAATATTTTTATCTGTCGCTCTCCCAGTCCACCGCTAGCAGTCTTCTACTTACTGACTGATTACCCTTTTCCTACACCTTGCTTACCTTGCCTACCTTGCTCCCTCTTGCCCCTACCACCTGGCGATCCCGCTATAACCGGAAGTCCCTTCTCATCTGACACTGAATGACTAGAGTGACAATAACAGGGTCAAGTATGTCTGACACTGTGTCACGGACTCCTATTTGTACAGGACATCCAAAGTCATGCTAAACCCCACGTGACATGGCGAGCACCTGTCTCCAGTTCTCTGACAAGTAAAAGGTCAAAGTTCGTGTCCAGTTCTTGACACTACTAACAGACCTGTCTGGCAGGAACAGCAACTGTGCCTCTTGTTCTCTGACAAAGACAATACCAGGTCAAAGGATAAACAAACCTTTAAAGTCATCTCTGGCATCGACTCAAGGCTGGAGGATGCGCAGACGATTCACTGAGAGTTGTAACATCAGCTTGCCTGTGTAAGGCTTATGTAGAAAAACTTGATATTTGGGATGAATTATGAAATTCTGCTCACGTTTCCTGTGAAATTGACCCGGAATTAACGAGCAAAATGTTTGAACATATCAATATTTTTCATTTTGTGCTGCAGTTGCTTCGATTCAAAGTATATTACACTGGCTGCGTGTCACTCTGTGTGTGTACGTGTGTGCACGCGTGCATCAGTGCGTATGGCTGTGTTTTAGTGTAAACCTGAAGATCTACAGTTATCTATCATCCCGCGCATTAAAAAAATATTACTTAATTGCAAAAATTGTTGGGTTTTTTTGTAATTTTTTGCATTTTGTTTTTTTCTTTTGTTGTGAAGTTAGGGCGGCATGGAGGTAGGAGTTGTAAGAATTTTCGTTCATTAGGTGTGAGGTGCGGAGTAACCGATGGGTGTCTCCACATATTACACATACCTGTGTATACCTGTGAGAGTAATTTAAACAAATGGCTCCAATTATTTTGAAATAACCTGCGCCATTCATTTGTCTTATGAAAAAAGTGACTGGTCAATACACAGAACCTTTGTTTTTATTAATGCATGCCACAGTAGTGTGCGTGTGGGAGCAGACAGGGGGAGGGGAGGGGTGGCATCTGTGTCCGCCGATACACTTACAAATACCGGGTGGCTTTTTATATCTCGCGTCAGAGGTGTGATTCTGTGGCCGTGCAACATCTAAAGACAAGAACAGAAGAACAAGGACTCAATGCAAACCTGTGGGAAAGGTAGTTACACCTGTAGTTGTTGTTTCCTTCATGTTTCTGTAAAGAAAACCAGTTAATACGAAATCAGCAGAGAGCAATTTTTAACTAGGTACAGCTCAGTGCAAGATAGTTTTCTAAAACTTCATGTGTGAAACACTGTTTTGAGAACAAGAGGTGCCCTGATACTAAAGTAGACTTTAAATGATTTGCTGATTCTTAAGAACAGAAGATTTTATTTTATTCCTTTCCGTTTTGCTTCGTCTGCTCATTTCTTTCTTTCTTTCAGCTATTAAAGCAAGTCAGTGAAAAACAAGTGATTCAGAGGAAAATAATCCAGTTGACGACTCAGCAGTATATCATTATTTGCCGATGATTATTTGGTGAATGGTGTGTAGGTGCCTGAAGGGAGGTCTTTAGTCATGATTTAAATAGTACTTACGACTTTAAGCTGTTGCAAATATGTCTGCTTCTGAAAACATTGCATCAACATTGTAACCAAGTGTAATGTGCTAAAGGTGACACGAGAGGTCAACCTTCTCAGACTTCTGGAAATGGAGAGTGTCAACAGAACCGATGAAAGTGTAGATTGGCAGGGGACGGAATCGCTTCTTGCCACAAGCAGTTTGGTGACTAAAATCATCTCCCCAGTTCAGCTCATCCTTGCAACCTTCGGAAACACAATGATTATTGCAACATTTTGTCTTATGAAAGATCCCCCGACATTGTCAGCGTACTTCTGTGCCCTCGCCATTTCCGATCTCTTGTTCTTGTACTTCGCCCTCGGCCTGTACCAGTGGGCCAGTGTTCAGCTGGACTTTTACTTTTTTCTTCTTGATGACATCACGTGTAAGCTGAACTCTTTCTTCATCTATGCCTGCGGGGCCATCTCCTCCTGGCTCTTGGTGGCCATGACCGTCCAGAGAGCCATGTGTGTTGTCTGGCCGCACGTGGTGAATGCATACTGCACACATAAAACCTCTCGGTTGATCGTTGGTATTATCGTGATTTTGATTTCAGCTCTGTACTCACATATATTTTATGGAATAACACTTTTCCCGGCAGTAAACAACTCTACATCTTTGTACATGCTCTGTGCAAGCTCTACTAAAGTGTACGAAGAATTTTTTCAGAAGACGTGGGTGATGGCTGATGCCATTATATCTTCTTTTGCTCCCTTTGCTATCCTCCTCATCTCCAACACCGTTCTGTTTAGAACTGTTTTGATTTCAGTGAAAACCGCACGTCAAAGGCTTGCCACAGGTCAGTCGGCACAGGTAAGTGTCCGTAAGAAAAAAGCTGAGTCGCTGACTGTGACTTTGATCTCCTTATCTTTGACTTTCTTAGTCCTGACCGCTCCAAACCGTATTTTTTACATGTTCTTCGGGGACATGATGAAGTCCCCGGATGCTGCACTGGCCGTGGCCCTGGCACGCTACTTCAACATGTTGTATCACATGAACAGTGTGGTCACCTTTTACCTGTATTGTCTCAGTGGCACCAAATTTCGGGCTCAGGTTCTTCATATTCTGTCGTGTGGACTCACGGGTGCAGGAAGAGATGCTAAGTTACAGAGCAAGTCTACAGGTGTAGTAACCACTGTCTCTGCGTCTGACCAAAGAAGTTACTCACCATGATTTACCTCATTTTTTCATATATGTCGCTGAATTCAAAGTTTGAATTTTCTTTCTAGTTTTATCTCTCTGCCATTGACACCTAGCAGTTGGGTAAAGTTTTATTTGTTGATACTGTTCTTGATATAGGAGGTCGTCCTGCGAATTGCGAAAGGACCGAAATGTCCCGATTTGATTTTAAATACGTTTCAACGAATAAATCAAGTTTCGGTACACAATTTATTTACTAAAGCAACAAGGTAATTACAAAAATAAAAGGTATCCACGACTATTTACAGACTCTCTAAAAACAAAGAATTGTACTAAAAGTACAGTGAGGTATACACGTTTTCCACTGTTTCGGAAAAGCTCCAATCAGTATCTGTTGTGCATCTTGTCTGCCAATATGATTGTCCACAGAATGAGTCCAACACTAGAAATGTTAATGGATAGGTTCAGCTTGTGAAGACCTCAGTCACGTGGAGACCTGGAAACAAAATCCATGTTTGTGTACAAACGATGATGTTACAATGTTGACCTCTCTCTGCACACGGGAATGCTTGGAGGCGTGTATCTCGAGAAAGGAACGGCAATGTTCGTCCACATTTCAAGAGCTATTATCGTTTCCTTTGCTTTATCCAATAACGAGAAACATCTCAAGGCAACTGATTTTAATGAATTTTGATACTAAGTGCAAGAAGCATTTTAAAAACGAAATGAAGTGTTTCCGCCCACACAGCACGACTCATCGACATCACATCGAGGCTGCGACTGCCAATGTTGGGAGCGACGAATAATATGAAGATAGAAACATCTGAGTCAGACCATACTATACATGTAAGTGTGCCCTCTTGACCCTGTTGTGGTTCTTCCGATATTTTGGTGTCTTTTGTTGCATGCTTTTAATTATCTTAAGTGCAAATCGTGAAACTTGGGGCTGGGTTGTATGCATGCCAGAAGTAAGCAGGACAAGCAAGACCTCCAAAGTGTTGGAGGCATGTTGCAAGAAATACACATTCTGATCATTAATTGTTGGAGGAGCAGGCAGCTTTGCTAGTTATCTACAAACAACATCCTAATGGAGCAAGAAATAAGCTAAGTAACTTTCATTAGCAGAAGAATATCTTCATGATCAATGGTTTTTCTTCCAACAATGAATAAATTATTATGTCAGTGGATTTATTGGTGGTCGCTAAGCAAGAATGTTCCTAATGATTTTTTCTGTTTGTGAAAGGTCCATCTACCACATTTCATTAACAAACCATCAATGGCAAACTGTCATATGATTTTATTGTCACATTTTCAAAACCTGAAATTATAAAACCGTCAAGCCATAAAGCTGTGAGGCTATTCTCGATAAACTATTCGTTAGAAAAAATAAAGAGGACAGAGTTGACCACTTCACCTGAAGTTTAATGCTTTGATTGCTCCACCATCAAAATGAACTGATGGAAAGAACCAACATCAGAACACCAAAAACAGTATTTGTGATAACTAAAAACAACAATAACAGTGCTGATCCACTTTCCCACATTTCATTTAAAGAGCTCCGATTGTTTTGACTGCACTGAGCTGGTGTGGAGGCCTGAAGTAGCCTGTACCAACCTACATGGACAACCAAGCTACAAGGATCAAACCCCAGACACAAAACAACGGTCAGACTAATTTTCCGCCGTTGACCTTTGGTGACCTCGTGACAGGCACGTGATTCGTGTGTCACGTGGTAATCACTTGGTTCCATCAGACCTCACGCTTGTTTATACAATATAATGAGTGAGGGACTGGCACTCTCAAATATCGGTATTATTCGCTTATCTGCATACATTAGCATGCATCCATTAATACAGCATCAGCTGCATATTTGATATTCAAAATGTCAGCATTTCGATATTTCGCGAACACCACCAGTGAAGAACATGTCCGAGAGAGGTGGGGGGGGGGGCTTTTTTACGGGGGATGATTTACTTTCGAGACAGGTTCACCAGCACCAAAGGTGTGTCCTCCAAGAAAGAACTTGCGAGAAGACTAGAGGTCAGTAGCCGAGTATTGCTTTGTGTTCCTAACCTACAGGGACTGGGGAGTTGTGGTGGACCTTGAGGCTAGAGCCAGATGTGCATCCCCCAGAAGACAGCTTTGGCCAAGTGTAAAAGTAGAAGAGGGACAATAATGAGTGTTTGCACCACGTGACAAGATTCTACAACGCGCACATTATTTACAGAGATGTTTTTTACCTGACAATAGCTAAGTGACTTTCCAGCTTGTTCCCACTGGTTACCTCAGTTATGGTGGACACTTCTGCTGCCTTTCACCGCGTAAATTATGAAAAAGCCGGCAATAGCTGGTTTTGGAAACAACTGCGAAAAATAAATATTTTGGTATCTCCGACATAGTGCGAGTGATTGAGCTAAAAGAATCTTTAGAACACAGTCCGTTGACTGTCTTAAAGGCAGAACCTATATTTTTAATGTGGCGACAAACATGAGAAAACCAACAAACGAGAACTGTTAAATGGTCAAAACAAGGTCCATTGACTAGTTTACTATTTATTGTTCCACTCAAGACATATTTCAATAAACCCAGACATATTCATTTCTTCCTGCTTTGTGTTATTTCCACCCGCATGGCAGGACCTGCAGCACGCACCACATCACCATTTCCCGAACTCTTTGCGATAGAAGTGTTTTGAAACAAAGATTGTAGACAAGGAAATGATAAAGTTCTTCTAGTAGCACCATCAGTTATCTCGTCTTAAAGCTCTTCTCAAGAAAAAGAATAATTCTCCATGGTGATGATGAAAATCACTGTCACTAGGTTGTGACCTCGGCTGTTCGTGGACTACTTGTGTCCTGTCTGTGGACTTAGAAGCGGTCCGGTGGCGCAACGGTTAGCGCTGTTAACGCCTGTCACCAATACAGTGAAGGTTGGCTGCCCTGAGTTCATTTCTCATCTCGGGCACGCTGATCTTTCTCTGCACGTGGCATCTGTTAACAGGGCTGGCTGCTTGCCGTAATATAGCCTTAGTTGCTGGCACGGCGTAAAACACCAATCCCCCCCCCCCTGTCTGTGGACTTGAAGACTTCGCCACGAACCCTCGACCGACTAGACTAATGTTTGTGTTGTTATTTTAGCATTCTTTGTTGTTAGTTTTCCATCGCTTTGTCTTATTAATTTGTTATCTGACTTT
The DNA here is from genome assembly GCF_003073045.1 of Pomacea canaliculata. Lineage (NCBI taxonomy): Eukaryota > Metazoa > Mollusca > Gastropoda > Architaenioglossa > Ampullariidae > Pomacea > Pomacea canaliculata. Next base: position 1,229,289 of record NC_037602.1, read on the forward strand.
ATTTCTCTTGATTCATGTTAGGTTATCGTTTCAAATAAATGCAATGTATTTATTAGCTTTCCTTCTGTTCTGTAAGAGGAGAGTCCGAGTTACAGTTTGTTTTTTATGTTTTGGGGGTTTGTTTGTTTGTTTTGTTTTGGCTGTTTTGTTGTTGTTGTTGTTGTTTTTTAATGATTCTTTTACTGTCTACTTATCAGTCTTTTTCGACATTATCGTTGTTTTTCTTCTTCCTCCTTTTTAATCGTGAAATAGACTAAACCCTGATGATGCCCCTTTCCACAACTATGCATTGTAAAATATAAATGTGAGCAAGGGAGAACACACAATGTCCAGACCAGTACAGCATGAGCCCTACACAATAGTTTTGTCCCTTTGATTATCTAGGATGACTTTAACTCACCTCGTGAGTATTCCCTTCGGTGTCCACACGAATATGTGCACAGTGAGTGCCAGTCTTTCTTGTTTCCTCAACGAGAGAGACTGGAGAATGTGTGTGTGTGTGTGTGTGTAAGTGAGTGTGTGTGTGTGTGAGTGAGTGTGTGTGTGTGTGTGTGTGTGAGTGTGTGTGTGCCAGTGTCACTCATTCAGAGATGTTCTCATTGTCACGTCCGACTCACAACGTGCGTTTGTTTGTTCTCCTGTATAAGAGCATGCACAATCAATTGGGGGAAACAGGACAAATAAAACAATTGATAAAGACAAGAAAAAAACAAACTGTGGTATGTTTAGTTTTCTGTCTGTCAACATACAGCATCTTAGTCTACAAACACTGTCACGTGACGATTTGAAGGCGGGAGCTGTGGTGGGAACCCATTAGTCGCCTGGTGTGGACCACGACAACCACTAGTATGTACACACCTACGTGTTGAAAGACAGATTGTGTAACCCCAGTTTCTTCAGTTTATGAAACTAAATTTTATTTAAATGAGAAGTAATGCAAGGACAGATTACCTAGCATACAGAATCATCACTGATGGTTTTCACCAAATTATATTGTAGTCAAAGAAACATTCAACCAACTACCACCACCCAGATGTTCAACATTCACAGACTGAAAAAGAACAGACACATTCACTTTTATTTCACAGATATATTACACTACAACTCCAATGTTGTATGCACATTCTAGCTGCATGCTAGCAGACGAGTCTCCTGACATGAAGATAGACGCATAAGAGTATACACGTGTTTGTGCGTTGACTACAAAATAGTTTTAGTTGTACAAATGTTTGCACCTTTGTTTACATCAGGGTGGGCAAAGTTGTCTTGTTGCAAGCTGGTCTCACAGTTCTCACCTATGTGGCGAGCCGGTAAAATACCAAGAGCCAGGCCACGGACTACACAACAGACCTAGTCATCATGGAGTGGACAACAATTGAGTAAACAACGGCCTTCAGTTACCAAATTTATTGTTTAAGGCAAAACTGTTTGAATTCGTTCACAATAACTTTAAAACCAACCTTGACTTTGAAGACAGCCGCCCCCGATGCTGTCTAACGACTCCGTCAGCCGTGTTATTGGTTATCGTTGTACTTTCGTCGATTTCTACCTCTGTTATAATTGATAAAGTAAATTTCAATCCAATCAACCTAGGTTGAACAAAAACATGACAACAAGTGCACTTCACATTTTGTCAGAAGGACCGGTCCACAGACGTCTTCGGACCGTAGTGTGTCCCCCTGACATACAAGATAGTTTGAAGTATACACAGGTGTATCCACTAGTGAGGGACACACTTCCATGTACCTCGATGTATCTTAGAATTAAAGCGAGTGCATTTCAAGTTTGTTCTTCGTTATATCTTAAATTTATATCTATACTCTATAATCCCGCTTGTTGAAGCTATGAAGCCTTTAACGAATGATTTGGAGCTGTGGACCGAGGCAAAGATATTTTAAATCAAAATTTATGAATTATCTTTGGCCTTAAGCAGACATGGAGGCTCGAAGGTAAGCCTTGCATTGTTCTCACCTGTACTCGACTAGCTCACACCTTATTGCAGGGGACAACTCGGCCCTTAGTTGTAGTTTTCAGTTATCTTACATACAGATGTTTAGGCTCCGATTCTTATGTTATGTTCTTTCTCAAATGTACTCTCACATCTCTCATCCCTTGACATGAAGCGTTCACCCAACTGTCCCCAGAAAATTTGAACTGCTTGATAAAATGTAAATATTTCAACCGTGCAATCGCCATCGTTTAAAGCACGTGTGGTTGCTGTAATTAACGATGTAAACATGTATGTATTCATTAATGCAAGCCCGCAGCTGTGGGAGAGTTCAGAACAGATGAGGTAGCTTTACACACTTTGACACACCCAGTGTCACAGGTCTACTTCTATCATATCATTCTTATCTTTAAATACAATACATACAAACATAAAATGGCGGCTTTACCTGTTGTTTACAGTGTCATTTATCAGAAGAGCACGTGACAAAGTCCTAACAATACTGGTTTAGCCTGCAGATCACGAAAGAATAAAGTTTTTAAGCAATTTTCAGGGTGAAGGTGACAGAGTGGCCATTGTACGATGTGTTAATCCACATCCAGCTTCATCACCTGGATCCGAACCATACAGCATCGCAGTTGTCCCGAGTCACAGGCAAAAGCAAAAATGTCTTGTGTCTAGATTTTCAGAAAACTCAAGGCACACTTTAAATAATAAATAAATTACTTCTTTTAATTCGTGATTTGTGTTTACACCCGTATGACAAGAATAGAAGGCAAGCATTATTGCCACGTTTTAGTCTTCGCAATGACTTTATGCGTCCATGGATTGACAGAAGTTCCATTCGAGAAAGTAATGGCGTTCTTTCCCTGTTACTCGCTATTAGAACTACTAAAATATAATAAATAAATAAATTTAATAGGCATGATAGTAAATACCATCGTCATACAACAGATATTAATAAAAGCGGTTGTTGAGGTGGTAGTTGTGATAGTAGTAGACTTTGTCATCCTTCATTACATACTATCTTCAGACCTCGAAACAAGTCAAAGCCTTCAAACTTGATATATATATATACAAACTTAATCCTTTAAACCGACAAGCATAGCAAACTAAAACCACTAAAACCAATTTGGCAACCAAGAAATACTTTTATAACAGTTATCACAGAAAACTTACTTTGATGTGGTTGATTCGTCGTTTCTTTCTCGAACTCGTTATAATTGGGAAGCAATGGGGTTTTTTTTTTTCGTCTTGATTGTTTGTTTGTTCCTAGCTCTGTCCATTGTTAATACTTCAACAGATTCAAGAGATTCAGAATAAAGAGCACACCGTGCCTTAGAGTGAGCATGGTCTTTATGCTGAAAGAACATAAAACACTTCAAAGCTAGGTAAATAGGAAAAAGTCTTGACTACCTACCATGCCAGACTCATCTTCCGATCCGTATTTCTTTGAACTAAAATCCATCAAAATTAAACGCGGGTTTAACTTCACTGAGAAGCACCTTTAAGCTGTTTGTAGTCTGTTTCCGTGTCGAGAGTTTTGACACTCGACTGGCTACAAACTGAAGTCTTTTCTCTCCGCCCCGATATGCAAGAAAACAGCGAAAGGAACTCGGTCCGAAATCTCTGGCCGCTGAGACAATACAGGTAAAAGTTGATAGAGCTGTTCAACACAAACACGAGGTTGAGAGCCTCTGAAATCAGGTTCAAATACTCCACATCCGCCATATTCTTGAAAGATAAGAAAAAGGCGTAGGTGAGGAGAAAGATGCGCACGGGGGCCGTCAGCACGAAGAAGGCGACAGACAAGGTGATCAAGGTAACCGTCATGGAGGACGTCTTCTTCTCGCGGTCTCTCACCTGTCCTGACTGACCAGCGGCCAGTGTGTGGCGGGCACTCTTCACCGAGGCCACCACCTTCCACAGCAACACGACATTGGCGAAGAGGAGGATGGCGAAGGGACCGAAGGACACGATTGCCATATCAGCAAACGCCCAATATTTTCTGAAGAAAAAAAGGTATTTCTCAATCATAAGACAGTCACGTGAATAATAAATGCTTCTGTCAACATAGAACCCGTAGAGAATGTGACTGTACAGCAGACATACAACACCAACTATCACACAGACAGTCACAATCGATGTTTTTCTCGTGCACAGTATGTTCACTCGATGAGGCCATATGACAGACGCTGCTCTCTGAGTCGTCATGGCAACCAGAAACCAGGAGGATGTGGCGCTGCACGCGTAGTTCAGGAATACGTTTAATTTGCATGTGAAATCGTTAATATGGGAAAACACGAAGTTGAACTGGTGCCTGCACCACAGAAGAACCCGAGGCCGAAGTACAAGAAGACTGTGTCTGAAATGGCCAGGGCCGTGAAGTAGATGGACATGGAGGACTGGTCCTTCATGCGGCGAAATATCACGATGACCATGACATTGCCAAACGTCCCCAAGATGAGTTCAATGGGAGAAACTATGTTTATCATCAAACTCGTTGTCTGGCTCAAAAATAGTGCCCGGCTGTCGGAAAGACTAACTGCTCCTTTCACGCCTTCTGTGATGTTAGCCATTGTTGTCTTGATGTTCTTTAATGCAAATTTATATCAGTCGCAACTTCGCGAACATTCAGACAGAGATTTTGGAAGACACGACGTTTTTCGACTTTTTCATGATTATTAGGCTCCGTGTGAAATCAAAATTACTTCAATATTTATATAATATCTGGAAGCTTTAAAATTCCTTCCCTAATAAAAGCTGAACCATTTGCTCCGTGACTATTGTCTTTATTAGTGGTGGTACACTTTTGTTTTCATCGTCGACCATTAGATGGCCTGCGAGTGGATTGTCAGATGATCAGGAAGGTGAAATACTTCACATGAACAGCGATCACATGGTGACATGTGCAGCCTCGTTCTGAGAATAAAAAGAAAATTTAATAGTATGCTAAGGTCTTATCTAAACGAAAGACAAAATAACTCAATCTGAAGCGAGAAATTTAAGAAAGTGTGTCAGAAAAAAGAAAGGAATTAATTGTAAATAGAAATGTGATAGGTAATTGACCAGTAGATAATTCTATGGAAATAAAATGAAATGGCGGATAATGCAGATAGTAAGAAGAGATTAAATAATAATCTCAGAGTAACTGGAAGTAGACAGCATCTCAGACAGAGCAAGAGTCAAAGGTAGACAATAATCTCAGGTACCCAGAGGTAAATGCTAATCTCAGATAGCAATCAGAGGCAGATAATGACCATGGTAAAGAGCAACAAAAAACAGAAACCTCAGAAAGAAGATCACCCAGACACATACAATGATCACAGAGAGAAGAGTTACTGGAGGGAGACAACGCCCTCAGAATGAAGATGTCGGGTACCTGACAAGGGAGAGAAACGATGCTGGCGATGTCCTCGTCTTGTCGTGGCTATTGATGAGCAGCTGAGGACTGTTTGAGTCAATGTTTTATACTCTCGGCTGTTTGCGGTCGGTCCACACTCAGCAAAGTTCACGAGGACACGGAAACTAATTGTTTTTAATCGCTGTGTACTTACTTGACAGTACTCTCCCCTGCCGACGCACTTCTGTGTCTTCTTCAGCATTTAGAGAGATTTGTGCAAGAAACTCTAAGTGAAGACGATTTTTTTCTTTATTTTTTATTATAATATAGCTTTAATAAATTAATAATATAATCCTAATGAGCATATTTATACGTGTATCAAAATAAAATATTTTATTGTTAGCAACCAATCTAGGGTTGCTGGAAATATCAAAGAGTTTGGGCGTGCTACCTTGACACATCCATTCACATTTTCTCAAAAAGGTTGAATTGTTGACTACCCTGGCAGCAAACGTGGTTTAATATTGACAAACATCATGAATTTCCTTCCTGAGCATTTCTGTTTAAACTAAAAATATTGAAAGAAAACTAAAAGTATTGAAAGAAAACTAAAAGTTTTAGAGGCTCTGTCGTCATCAGACGGACAAACATGAAGATGAAAGGACTTTCCTCCTTTTTCGACAAGAAATAGCAAATACCTAAATTTTCCTCTTTTTTAATGTCTATATTCTGTGCAAACTGTCCCAGACAGAACAGCTTTTGTCACTGAGGTTTAGTTTAATGTGTCAACATGTTGCAGGCTGCTGTGTGTGTTCACCTTTTAAATGAATTAGTCATTGTCGGGAATGTTCTCGGGCTTCTGACGGTCAGATGACTGCTGAGTCTGTTCAGAGGAAGACTTACAACAACGAAGCACTAAATGAACACCGGTGTTCACTGTGGTCAAGTGAGCGCATGTGAACATACAGATACGAGACAAGGACACAGTGAGCACTTGTATCGTGAGCTACTTCTTTATTGGTGAAAGAATTGGTGGGGTGAAAAAAATCTTTCGTTTATTTTTGTGTTTTTTTTTTTTCGTTCATTTCTTCCTTCTGGTGTTCATTTACTTTTTAAGTTAATAGTTCACTTTCTTTACTAAATGAACCGGGGTTGCAGATCGATACTTTTAATAATTTTGTCTTAAGATGCTGTTGACCATTTTTCATGGTGTAAAAGATTCTGTGGGCTTGTCCTGTTTGAAGTTCTGACCAGTCTCGTCACTACACGCCGATACGGAAAAGGTTTATACAGACTCTCCCTTCATCGCTCCCTCAGTGTACACAAACACCAGCACCAGGGTACCCCCAGGCCTCCCAACAGCCTAATGGCAGTTGGTTGGAGGGAGCGTTGAGGGGACCTCAGATCATGGCAGGAGAAGGTAGCCCCAACCCTCTCAGTGTGATAAGAAACGACTCGTATCTGACCTGTATCTGACCTTTTCTATTAGCTCGTCTTCAGGGTGGGCGAGACAGAGTCTTCAATCACATTTACTGTCCTGGGCCGTTGCCAGTCACAGGTAAATCTGTATTGTTACTTCTGTGGCCTTAATAGTAACGAATGTGTGGTGCGTGTCTAACAAGGCGCCACCTACAGTCCTTGATAAGACGGTACCCGTTAGTGCAGTAACACAGGTACCCGTTAGTGCAGATGGCGGCTACAGGTTGGCTGGAGACATGTTTTCTACCCACGTGTGCAGGTGAAAATTCTCCACCATCAATCCTTCACTACCTCCCATGCAATAGTAATGGCAATTATTTCAAGTACACAGTGGCTGCCATTATTCTTCTACCACGTGACATCAACTCTCGCCATTTAATGTCCCTGTCGTGACCATCACATGACCTGCTGGCTTACATAATAATTATGTGACAGAAATAATATCAGCATCTTCCGTGTCTCAAATTTCAAACTAAAACATTTTGATTGCTCTGTCATTAAAAAATGACTTGTAATCCAACTCTTTATCTACATGTATCAAAATGTAACAGAAGTCTTTCTCTGGTTGTGTTTGTCTCTTTTTCTTCTCTCCTTTCTAATAAAATGTTTGTGTTCACTGAATTATTACCTAAATAATCTATACCGTAACAAAAGTAGTGAACAAGAAATGAACAGTTCTGTAATAAAACTCTCCTGCTACTCAAGGTCCAAACAGACCGAATTCTGCATTTGACAGCACAGCGCATTAAACCAACTGTTCATACAACAACGATATAGAAACAAATGTTCACATTCTAAAAATAGGAGGCCTTGTTAAAGTAGTAATATTACTGGACATGTCTGAACTAATTGAGCTACTTCATTAATTAACAAGTGCAGCGGTGCCCTTTTACATAGTATACATATATATATACATATATGTGTGTGTCTGGGTGTGGAAGTGGATGTCTTCTGTAGTATTGTGTACTAAGTTGATGCCTGGATTGTGTTAAGGTATTTAGTGTGTAGGTATGCAGTGTATCTGTTGTGCGACATCATGCTCATTGTGATGTACACGATGTTGTGGCTACTTCTGGTGTCTGTACTCGTGGTGATGTCCTCATCCCCGGTGTCCTCAGCTCAAGATGTTTCCCTTCATGCTGTGTCCACCACAGGGACGCTTGTCTTCCTGACAGCAGAAGGTTCCAGAGAAAACTTTTGTCGATTATCGAGCTTCTTCGCTTCGTTGACGATGTTCTTGCTCTAAATGGGAACATGAAAGTAAGAACATTATTCTGTTTGCAAACTACATTTGAGTTACATAATTATCCATCCTTCCGTCTGATTGGATCGTGCGGTTTTGTGGAGAGTGGATTTTGTTTGTTTGTTTGTTTCTTTGTTTGTTTCTTTGTTTTGTTTGTTTTGGGTTTTTGTTGTTTTTTAAGGGGTGGGGGGGCGGGGTAGTTGTGAGGGGCGGGTTCGATTCAGGGTGGGTAAGAGGATGAAGGCGATTGCAGAGGTTTCTGTTGCCGGTGTGTACCTGTCCTACCTGTTCTGAGACATCAGGTAGCGGTGTAGGGACTTTCACAGTCCACTAGGATTAAAGGCTTCCTCTTTTTATTTACCAAACTTTGTCCTGTGCAGACGAGACCTACAGGTGGTTAAGAAGAAATTTACGACTGTTTCACGAGGTAGTTGGGAAATATGGCTTTGATGTTCTTTTCTTTTCTCCGCCGTGTAACTCGACAGTTTTACTCCGGCTCTTCAGTGGACAGACTGAAGTAGCGAATGCATCAAACTTGCCAAATGAAAGAAGTTTATTGGTATACAGCAAACAACGAGCTGATTTACGGGTGGGCGAGACAACCGAAGGAGCAGGAACAATATCACGAGGTCGGGAAGAAAAAAGGGTTAGAGGGCAAAGGTACCCGTACCTTGAGGACACTGCGGTGGAAAGTGAAAGGAATAGGATTTGGAGGACAGACGGCGGCGCAATCGCTCAGTGTCAGACTTGCCGGCGATAAGGTCGACATATAAACAGGTTTTATGTGGTAGTGTACATAGGGATGAGGGTGTGTGTGTGTGTAGATGTGTGTGTGTTGGTGTGCATGTGTGTGTGATTTAATTGAGAGAGAATTTAGAGTTATCATCATCATCATCATCATCATCATCATCATCATCATCATCATCATCATCATCATCATCGTCGTCATCCCTGCTCCTTACCCATTTATAGAAGGTTCCTGCCCCGGCGCTGGTTTGTCTCACGAGGAACTTGTTGCAGTGGCGGAGGAGTCTCTCTGCGCTCTCTCTCGCTTCGTGGCTCCACGTCAATGATGTCAAAGGCTTTGATCCGCCGGATGATGCTCTCCCTTCCCTGCTTGCGCAGAAGGCTCTGGATGAACTCCCATTGCTACAAGAAACAGTGTCGGGTCAAGGTCACAAGGTCAAGTGAATAGCAATTCTATTTTTAGTACTGTTAGCATTGTTAGCCCCGAGAGTTAATCTTTAAGGTAGTTGTGGACTAATGACATGGCATGACCTCCATGTGGTCCACTGACTGCCGTTAAAAGATTCATTACTGCTTCCTGTCCACAGCTACCAGCGAGACTACTTCCCCTCCAGCCCCTGACATACGTAAGCCAGTCGCTAAAGACTATTTTCCGGCAGACTGTCGCCAAGACAACTGACCTCCAGCTGCTGCTCCTTCTCGCCCAGCAGAGGAACGTGGCCTTCATGACCTCGTGCACCAGAGGTCGAGGTCGGTGGTAGCTGTAGATCTCGGAGACGGTCATGGGCTCGAGCTGCAGCACCTTGTGCATGTACAGCCTCAGGCGCCTCAGCTGCCGCCGGACATCCTCGGCTTCCTTCATGACGTCACTTCCGTACAACTCGAACGCCACGTGGGACTGCAGTGCCTGGCGAATCACCTCGTCCAGTCTGTCGGCGCTGCGGCTCTTGATGGCCTGTCTCAGGGCTGGTTAGAGACAAAAATGTTTTCATATAATCGTATATTGGTGTAAACCTCCAGGTACTTCTGTAGCGTTTCTTTTGATAATATTTTGTTCTGGTCACAGACTTTGAGCTCCGTGTTGGTGTGCATGCTATGGCCATAGATGTCAGGTCCCTGTGTGTGTGTGTGTTTGTGTGTTTGTGTGTTTGTGTGTGTGTGTGCTGTTTGTGCTTTTCTGACACCATTTTGCTCCCTTTCCAGTTATTGTCTGATCTGCCTCGTGCTGTCTATTTTTTTTCTTTCTTTTTGACTTTTGAACTTGGGATCAGGATCCTAGGTAAGCTTATATTTTAAGAAGCACATAAAGAATGTTATATTGGAACATTTTTACCCTTCCAAAAAGTCAGAAAAATGTTAATTTAGCTGATTTAGTTATAATTTTGAGGGTACTGTTAAAGACCTTGTATTTAAAATTCATTTTCTCTTTCTCTCACAGTAACGATGGTACATACATGTTCGATTCAGAATCTTATTATTTAACAATAACTGGATATTAACAACAATAGTCAAATTTCCTTCCTCTGCTGCATGTATGGTTGAGTTTAAGTACTTAAATGTTGTTGGAACTATATTCTTCCATGTCAAAGGTCATTTGTCAAATTGTCTCTTTTTCTCTCGCTCACTTCGTCTCTCTCTCTCTTTCCTGTGACACAAGATGCGACAATGTTTGCTAGTTACCAGCTTCATGTAGTTGGTACAGTCTGTTTCTGGCCTTGGCCTTTTCCCCGAGGTCAGGCAGCTTGGCCTTTTCAAAGTCCTGGATGGCCTTCTCCAGCCGCTCGATGTCATCCTGTCGGGCAGCGTCCACCAGCTTCCGGCGAGAGTCCGGCTCCTCTGTAGTCTGCAAATACAAGCATGGTGTTCACTATTGTTTGCCTGGTGTTCACTTTGTCTCACATTAGCCCGGTATCATCCTACATTAGCCCCGTATCATCTCATATTAGCCTCGTGTACATCTTTATGACATACATCCGCCCACAGACAAGCCTGAAGCTTGTACACCAGCACTCGCACTACGACCACAAGATACGAAACAACACGTACAAGGCAGAACATCAAAGAATTAGCTGAGTCTCAGGAAGACGATGTGAACAGCGATAATAACGTACCCCCTTGTCGATGCTCATCAGTTTGTGGTTCCTGTGTTTCCCGTGGCTGTCCTCCCGTTTATACCCAGAGCACTCGTCGTTGCCCTCCGGTTCTTCTCTTCCGGAGCTGAGGAGATAGTTGGCGACATTCTTGCGAGGACCTTTCGCCCCCTTTGGCTTCGCGTTGACCTCGAGCGCGTACTCCGGGTCACGCGCATGCTCCGGAACCTTGACCGCAATGGTGACGTCATCGTCAGTCTGCTCAACGTTGACGTTGGACGCGAGGTCGGACGCCGCCTGCTCTCGGTGCAAGAGGTTGGCCTCGAGGTCCAGCTCCTCCGTGCACTTGAAATGGAACTTGGCTGTCTCCCCGGGGTTCACAACCACAAGGCCATTCTTCTGCGAGGATTGACAAGTCCTACTTCTTCGGCGGCCTTGCCCACCCCGAATCCTATCGCCGGGTTACTCGGGTAGGGGCGAGTGTCCTCAGGGACCTGGTCACATTCCAGACGAAAGGAGCAAATATGGTGGCGAGAGTCCGTCACGCCAGTCACCTTGATTTTGTAGATACCTGCTACTGGGAATCGAATTCGAAGACATTTTTTTCTCTCGTCTCCAAAGCGAATAACGTATTTGTCCAACTGCAAAGCTGACCTCAACTTGTGCTCAGAGCTTCTGTCGTCGAAGTACAGGGAATAATCCAGGGCAGCATCGAGATACTCGGAGTGGCCCAGTGAAATGTCACATCTCCCTGAGGACATTACAAGACAGTTCAAGATGACAAAAAGTAGGAGATGCAAAGTATACAGGCTTTCCTTCCTTAGATGGTCAATCAAGGCTGAAGCAATTGAATAATCCCCAACATACATAGTGTGCTAAATATGAACGCTGACTTGCTTTGCATATATTTAGAAAAACTTTGAAATACTGTTATATGTATTTTTATGTATTAAATATGACAGAAAAAAGACTTTATATACTCTTTTGATTATTGTGCAATGGAAACTGCTTTGACTGCCTGTAACTCTGACCGTTGTGGGACTTCAAGATGGCTGCGTGCTGGGAGGTGAGCGTCAGTCCACAGCCAAAGTAGTACTTGGTGAACTGTGGCACATTGACAAACTTGGACAGCTCCCAGGGTTGTTTCAGCAGCTGCCACTCAGGCTTTGATGCCAAGCAAAAGTAAACAAATTGTTCTGGATCTGTCAGGAACCAGAACTCGTCTGTGGTGTATATTTTTTTCCCTGAGGAGACCCGCTCCCTGCACAAGTAAATGTAGGAGTTACCTCCCTCAAAAACAACAAAGTACTTGTTTGCTTTTTCCGGCTGTTCCCCAACTTCTTCAACACCATTTAGATAAGGGGACGAAACTGGTGGAGGTTGGACAAGACAGAGCATCAGTAAGTAGTCTCAAGTCTCATGTAGTTCGCTACAAAAAACTTGGTCTAACACCGTGACTAAAGGTGACAGCAGACACCACGTGACAACACGTGACAACACGTGACACGTGACAACACTTACGCCTCTCTCAATGATTGGCCGTTCTCCTCCACTTTGGTCCAGCCACCCGGCTGGAAGCCCTTGAGCTCCACGGCGGCCCAGTACGGGTGCACGAGTCGCCAGGTGCCGTCCACCCACACGGCGTTCCACAGAGAGTGCAGCCCCACCATCCCCTGTTGCCCCACCTCGTACCCGGCGGCCTTCGCCACCCCGCGGACCACCACACAGGGTAGACCAGCCGCCCTGCAAACCGCACTTTGACATTTGAGGAGGGCTGATAGGGACTCGTTCACACGCTTAGAAACATTACAGAGAGTAGCATTCACTGATGGAAGGCATTTTCATTCTTTAACACATTCTCTTCATTCACTCTTTTTCTTCCTCTTCATCTTCCTGATACATGTCTGATAGTGTGAGCTGGTCTTCTTTTTATCAATGGCCCTAGGAAAGCAGGTTTGCGAACAACCGGGGCTGGTACCCAAAGGTTTGTCCTTATTTTATAGACCCGACACAAAGCTCTGTGTATTGTGAAAGTTTTAACAAAAATTTAGTTTACTGCTCCCTAAGGACAGTTATACCTGACAAAGTAAAACTATTTATCGTTTTTCCATAAATTTTGTTAATAAATTTTTTCCATTTTTGTATATCATGTCTGGTGCAAAATGAAATCTTCGCTATCTAAAGGTGAATATTTACCTGCAGAGTAAAGCGAAGAAGCCAGTGTAAGTACCCTCGCCCTGTTGAATTAATTTCATGTAGCCCTCTGGTGAGTAAGCGTTCTTCACCTTGGGGAATCTCATTATTTCAATTTGCTGAGCAGACAGCCATGCGAAGATCGCCCTGACCTTCTGTAAATCGCTGACCACACCTTCCAGCAAGTATTCCATGAGAGCGCTGTAGCTGGAGTTCAAAGACTCCGGTGCCTGCAGAGCAAATAAGTTTTGAAGAAATAAATAGACGAATCCATCAATTTAATTAAAATATACTGTGTAATGAAGTTGTTTTCAAATTATTGTCTCCTGCTCCATCCCGCCAAATCCCGTTGAGCTGTCGTCCTGGCTGCTGATGTCCTCGTCTCTTGTCGTTGGACTCGTGGCTTCCTGGACCCCAGCATCCGCTGCTGATGTCTTAATGCGTTTTACTTGGGACTTGTGTATTTATCATGTTCATTTAAATGATTATACTTTCCGCCTGTGGTGTTTTCATCATGAAAATTCTCCAAAAGCAAATGTAAACATTTTGTTTTCACCTCCTGAGCTCTGGTGTCAAGTGCCTGAAAGAAGACGTGGGTGTAGATCTCCTCCTTCCGAGTCAGTGGCGGGCTGGGTGGAGGGTACCCGGGTTCTGTGTCCGGCACATCGATCTGTCATATTAGCCGACAAGTTGGAAGTAATACATACGGATTTCGTTATAACCTGGTATGCATGAAGGAGGACAGAAAAACAAGCAAGCAGACAACCGTTCTGTCATGGATATCTACTCTCGTGGTAACAAAGGAGAGAGTCAGTCAGGTGATGTACAGCAGAGACTGAGATTGAGGCTGATAGAGAGAAAGAGATGTTTGAATGCAGCCAGACGGCCGGCCGGCCAGTACACACCGGCTCGATGGGAGGATCGTTGCTGAGTGCGGACCCCATGACGTTACGTCACGCCACGTGCTGCACGTGCAAGCAGGTCATTCAATGGCGAGGTCAAGGCTATGCTGTCTTGTTGTCATCTCTGATGATGTGATCTCCTAGTGCGTCCTCCTCTGGCTGTCGTCTAGGAAACACGGCAACATCAAAAACACATCATGATTTGTCTAGACCATGGAATCATTAGACTAGAATACCTCAGTGTGTGAACGTTTATCAATAATTATCTTTACATATACAAAGAAAATCTCTAAACAGCCATGAAAGGTTTGAACTGGAATAGTCACTCAGAGAAATATATATTTTTCAGCAGCTGAACATTTCTTGCAGTTTTCACTTTCGAAAAAGTTATTGACACTGGGGTGGTGAGCTGCTGGTGGTATGATGGAGGTGATGCAGTGCTAGATGCTGTTAGTAGCCATGGTGTACATAGGAGTGTGGACAGACGAGAGAGGACTGCTAATTAGTGAGACAACAAAACTCAGTTTTCCCCTGAGACAAGGTATGAGTGAGACAGAATCCGCTTACTGTGTAGACTCGGGTATCCCACAGGCACGAACAGGCAGGTGATCAGCGAAGTTCACATAAACTGTTCACATCGATAGGTTCACATACACGAAGTTCACATACGTTAAACCACAAAAATTTGCCAACCAAGTGATTCTCACGACAAAGTTTGGAAATAAACTCCGAAGCACGAAAGACAATCTAGCTCAAACTTCCCGAGTCTGAAATATAGCCCCTCTCAGAAACAGTGCAGTATTTTGTTTTCTTTTTCTTTTTTCCACCTCTGACATCTACAGATTATGTTCGAGTCCATTAGCAGGCCGTGGCTAACACTCAAAGCTGTTGGACTTGAATACAACTGCAGGGCATTGTATCCAACCTGCGACAGTCTTCCACTGGCATCTGGTTTCCGTCAGTAGAGTGAACATGGGGCTGGAGCTCCCGACTATAAGGTCCCAATCACGAATTTTGTTGACCCCAGGACCTATCTACGGGGAAGTGGTGGCTCATTAAGCAAACAACTGATTGAGTCGGGTGGAGGGTCAGGAGTTAAAATACTGGTGGCGGTAAATCAGACAGCACTCTATCAACATCCTCTCATTGCAAGTCTGATTACATATTTACACTTTAAACAACTGTTTACTGCTTCGTCAGTCAAGTCGGATCAAGATTTCAAGGAAACTGTTCTCTGAAGATTCTTCCTGAAACAAGTACGCGGCTTACATATTGCTTCGTGTCAGAGAGGACTGAAGTGGCAACAAGTCCAAGCACTTCAACACGATATCTAAACAAGCTGTTTATAATGTTACAATGTGAATACCTGTTTATTTATTTGTTTGTTTGTTTGGACATGAAGTGAGATTAGTGTTGTAGTCAATTATAGCGTGGTTGTAAACTTCATACAGTGAAGACAAACATTTTCTATCAAAGTTTGCTTCTTAATTAATTTATATTAATCATTAATTTTTAATTATTTGTAATTTACTAATGCTGTGACTGAGGTGTTAAACTGCCGCCGTAAAGAAATCTTTGTAATCCGCAATGTTTCACTTTACTTTCTATCACCAGCTTGTATTAACGTGTCCGTGCTTTGGACAGGTGTGTGAGTGCGTGACCTTTGATCTCTGACAGTAAAATACAGGTGACGTCATTACAACGTCATAAACTACGTCAGTCCTCGTCCTCACGTCACGATCGGTTTCTACTTGTGAAGAGGACAGAACGACAATGGCGATAACAAGCAAGTGAGTAGCAATCGAGTTGCAATCAATTGAGTAACAATTAAGTGAGTAGCAGTCAAGTGAGTAGCAGTCAAGTTGCAATTAATTGAGTAACAATCGAGTGAGTAGCAACCAAGCGAGTAGCAGTCAAGTGAGTAACATAAACATTGTGGACTGGAGGTGTATGGCCGCCACACAGTGCAGTAGTACAGACTGCGGTAAGTAGTGTTTACTGTCCTGTCACAATGCCACAACATTTGTTGTTGTTTCCTCAAATGGAGAAGACGGTAGACACACTTCACACAGTCATTGTACTCACGTGGTGCTGTGGTGCTCGTAGTACTCGTTATAGCAACAGTAATTGTATCCACGTTTGCTGTTTCGTGGCTTTGTTCAAAAGTGTGTTCTCTGTTCTCATTGGTTCCCGACAACAAAACTTCCTTTCGTTTTAAAAAAAAAAGCCCCACAGTCAGTCTGCAAGTGTTGTAGTTCCTCATTTTCCGCAGTCAGTTAATCCGGATGTAAAATTGTTTTCTTTACCCAATGTTTATTTTTTAATTATTTTTATTTCGTTCCTTCGCAATTTCTCTTCTTTACAATAAGTAAGGGATTATTATCCTCTTATCTCCTATCTATGAGATTTTCTGGACATAAAACCACATAAAACCACTGACTGCACGAAGTCGCTCCTGACCCCTTACCCCACCTGACACTAGGATGCCCTACTCGCCACACCCAAGCTTTACAGGGTGGTCTCATTAAGCCATGTGTCAATGCACCATAGTCTTAGTCACCATGGTGGACACCCTAGTGGCCAGAAGGTAGACTGGCTTCAAACAAAGGAGTGGACAAGGACTGCTCCCCACCCTGTCACACCTGTCAGCCGCTGTGTCCACTTTCTCCTTGCAATGACCAGTACTGTCCGACAACAACAATCAGTTGCTACTTGTAAAGAGATTGACAAATATGAGGACGACGACGATGACGACATCGATTATGATGAAAGATGTTCAATAAAACCTGTTCAGTGCCAGTTATGGCCGTCTCCAAACTGGCTCGTTGTAGCAGTGCCAGCAGAAAAAACTAAATCTGTTATTCTCATTTCTTATTGATTACTGACCATCGTCTAATAACGATTTGTGTTAATCTGTTCTCAGGTGTAAACAAATCCTGTCCAGAAGAATTATTGATCCTGATAGAAATTCCGACATTCGAATTTTTTATCATTCTGCGCACGCATAACATGCTTTTATTTGGGTAAGTAAACAAGTTTATTGTTTGCTTGATTATTCTGGTTTTATTTGTATTCAGTGAAGGTACTAGTCCTCAGTGTCATCGTTAGGGACATACCCGTAAAGCAAACAGCGGGTATTTTATATACACTGCAGGGTACTTGTGACACATGTTATTACCTTTCATACTGAAATATTGAAGTAAAGAAGACTCGCCATCTGTATCATCCTCTCAGTCCTAGGGACCTACATCGCCCTTTACAGAGTCACGTGTCTGTGAATGCTTTCCCGGTCAGTTGAAAACATAGCTATGTCGAAGATTAAAAGTACGACTATTATAAATAAAACTAATACCTCAAACTAATCATTTTCGTTGCTGTTGTTGTTTACAGCCTCGGAAGGTGGTTTTTTTACCGCCGCAAATCAAATATCTTCAGAGGCCGTGCTTTTTTATTGGCTGCCTTGGTTCTGGTTATCTTCCTTGTCAACAGACTTCCGCTTCCGATTTACCGATTTTTCTCTTCCCTTACCTTGCTGAGTGAGTAAAGCAATGATATTATTGTAGTTCATGTGTCTTTGTAGTAAGCCTGGGCTGTACCACGTGCAGGTTCATTTTGAATATTCTACGACTAGCGAACAGCTCTCCAGCGAACCGCCGCCATATTGTTGAAGAATACTTTTTTACAAATGCATTCATCAGTCATTTCATCAGGGGTTGCCATGTAATCTGTGTAATCCAGACAGTCAGCCGGTCAGCCGGTCAGCCAGTAAGGTATTTTGTTTCCTGTCCGTATACTCTTTTCATGAAGCTTGTTTCAGCGCTGTTTTCTGTCCGCTATCAAGGATGCAGGTATCAGCTCGTTCAAGACGATTTCTTCAACAACATGCCGATTCCCGAGGACCCACTGCTGTTGCCCTTCCCTGAGTTCAACACGTCGAGCCTTCCAAAAGAGGGCGACGCCATGATGCAGAAAAGAATTCACCAGATCTTTATGTCAGAGCAGATACCTATCGTCTATGAGTCAACAATCAAGTGAGCATCTTTCCCACAAACACTTTTGAAGCTGTTTTCTTTTGTCTTTGTTCAAACTCTCTGATGGTGTGAACAGCTTTTAGCAACAGCGTCTCTCTATGTTGCTGACGACATGTCTCCCGTGTGTTTACCATGATGTTGTTGTGGTGGTTGTGCTATGTTGCTTTGTTTTTGTTTGGAAACAATATTCAGACCGTGGACGAGGAAGAGTTTACCTAGGTTTACTGCCACTAATCGACTACCATTAAGCACAGTGCCATAGACTGAAAGACAAGAAGTAATCTCAGAGAAAGCGGATAGCCGAGTGGTTAGAAGTCTGGAGTCCGAAACTGAGAGGAAGGCCGGTTCGATACCCTTGTAGTGCAGCAAACTGTGTCTTAATGTGCGTCTCACTGCAAGCTCGATATGTTCAGCCCTCTTCCTCCGGTCTTTACTCAAAAGGACAAGGATGTAGGTCTAGCATACCCCTCCATTGCCACAAGCCTTCTGGTCTATCTTTTCCAGATCATGGATGGTGCACCACCCGGACTGGGAGTACAGGTTGTGGACACCTCAGCGACTGGAAGAGCTGCTGCAAGTCAAGTACCCTCATTTCGTCGATACCATCAACCTTTATGTCCTGGACAGCCAGAGGGCCAGTCTCCTGCGCTTTCTGGTGCTGCTGGAGTTCGGCGGCCTCTTCCTGGAGCTGAACATGCACAGCCTGCGCTCCCTCAATCCCCTCACCTACCAGTCCTCCTGCTTCCTTGTCATGGAACCTTACGAGACCTCCGTGTCTGATGCCACTTTCTTCGGGATGTTCAGCGACCACTTCATCGGCTGCAGAGCCCACCATCCTTATCTGAAGGCTTTGCTGGTGAAGCTGCAGTACCTGCGGTACTTTGAGAGTTTCGACAGACCCATCGCCTACTACATGCACTTCGTGTACACCATGTACGCTGGAGCGCACGTCACCTTCAGTCCCACGCACCCCAACTACGTCCTCCTGATGACCCCTTACCCCGTGTTTCCCTTCTCTGATCCCACCAGGCACGAAGCCCTGTACCGGACATGCGCAGATAACTACGTCTATTTGTCTCCCTCACACAAGCGGGTGTGTCAGCATCTCAAGAGGCAGAAGCCACTCCAACAGCGGCTGGCATCAGCCTTTGCTTTGCGTCAGCCATGTCCCCTCTTAAGTGTCAACCGACTTTGGGCTGTTCCTTCCATGCACATCCGGGCTATTGTACCCAAGATCAACATGACATTTCGTATTCGAGGTTCCAACGACTACATCTAGGACTACTAGCTTATCTACAGTTGCTAGCTTCACCAGCTGGCAACAATGGGAAATAGCTAGAGACAGAGGAGAGGGAAGGGATGGGTGATCAAGTGTTGGTGAGGGGAGGGATGCTCGGTTGGGAGAGTGAAAAAGTGTGAGAAAAAGTGTGTTTGATTTTCAATGTTTCTTTTTTTCTGTAGAATAAGGTAGTCGTATTAGTTCACTGGGGCGTGGCCACTCCGATTCTATTTCTTTGAAATGATATTAATTAAAATCATATCAATATATCATTTAATAGTAGTAATCTTAGTGTCAGAAACACCTTGTCAGTTTTGTTTAAAAGGCAACATTTAAACAAAATTTATTTAAATACATTTATTTTATTTTATCTTTGTACTTAAAATAAACAATATTTTCTTACTACAAATGGGTCTAACCCCGTAAAAGTGGAAACGTTTTCATGAGACCAGTTACAATGATTGATGGAAAAAAAATATAAGTACATTTTTATCAATCTTTGAAAAAAAAATTAACAGAAATCTTAACAATCGGCTGAAGTGCTTCTGTAATGTCTACTTATTTTAAATACAGTGTTGTCGATCTTAGGAGTTGATATCTTGATTCCCTCTGTACACTTTGTAAGTGCTCTGGCTGATGTTTCGTCCTCAATGTTTAATAAATACACCAATCAATCTTTTTCGTTTGTATAAACACAGACCACACAAAAAACACATCTTTGTCTCATGCAAGAACATTTACAAACATGTCAGATGTTGATCATGCATGCGCGCACACACACACAGAATATCACCCCTTCCTTAAACACATGTACGCACATGCACTGCCATAAACAAAGTAATTGTGAGAATACAACATAACACAACATAATGCTACAAGTCTTTGTGCGTCGTTGACAATAAAGTATAATACACCATAATTCTACAAGTCTTAGTTCCTGTTGTTGACAAGCCCAGGCTGCCCTTCAGATCCGACATTTAACGTCTAAGGGACGCTATCATGTTCTTTACTGACGCAGTTACTTCCCTTACCTTGTATGTGAATTTTCCGTGTTTATGGAGCATACGAGGCGCAGGCTTCATACGAAACAAACACAGACAACTAACTATGCAAGATAAAGCTCAGAAGAAAGACACTGAGGGACTCTGTTGATATACAATATTTTGACATGGAGCATTTAAACATGTGAGTTAAGACTATGAGTTCTCTATTCTACCGGCGCTACCCTTGCTGTAGGTAACAACACGAGAAAACACCGCCAACGATTGATAATTTAGCTAAATATGGGTGATGAAACAAAGTCTTGTGCTTTATTGCTGTTATGGTTATGTAAACCCTAATACTTCGCCTTTAGTCGACTTTTAGTCAACCTGCCGCTTGTGGCCACCCTGAATACAAGACAGCAAGTACCATAGCGAGCCCCCCAAGAGCAAAATCGAAAGAAAAAAAAAATAGGGCGAATTTCAAACATTAAGCAACTATAAGAATAAACAACTGTGTTGGACTGAGTGGGTCGACTTCCAGCCGTCACGGCACCGACAAAAGAGATGTAGTGGGGATAAATACAAACAATAATATTGATAATTATAGCAACTTATACACTGTCTTTCTGTTATTTATTCGTCCTTTGTTCCGGCAAGTATACATTAATTTACACTTAAATACATTAAAACTACTTACAGATTCTAAAGCAAGATTTTCTGTCACAAACGAGGCCTAATGTAGCTCGACTCATGTCACGTGGGATACAGTGACAGCTCCACTCATGTCACGTGAGATACAGAGACAGCTCCACTCATGTCACGTGGGATACAGTGACAGCTCCACTCATGTCACACGTGACAGAGATCTCTCGATTTGTGTCACACATCAGCGAGATGCTACCAGCTTCTCTTGTTTCTTCTTCTCTTGAACAATGTTACGACTCTGAAAACCCACAACACGTGAACAGATGGGAGGATATTCACCAAGATTTGTGGAAACAGTATCTTGCCCTGAGCTTTCCCAAGTGTTAGAAAAAAAACGTTTTCTCTACTGGACCTTTAAACAGTAAAGTAGAAGGGTTGACGAGTCAGTGCCCTGTGTCTTACCCACACATAGAAAGTTCCAGCTCCGGCACTCGACAGGCGCGCGTCAGGCTCTGGGCATGCGCTCAGGTTCCCTTCCGCTTTCTGCATTCTAGGGACCTTGAGGTGGTCGAAGTCGAATTGCTTGACACGACGAATAAGGCTTTCCTTTCCCTGCTTCCTTAGCAATGACTGGATGAACTCCCATCGCTGGAAGCAAGTGCGTTATTTTAAAGTTAGTAAAAGCGAGGCATCCTGAGAATCAGTCCCCTACTTTTTGCACGCACTCGTGTCTGGGCAATGAGTGCAGGAAGTGCAGGTACCCTAAGACTAGCGTGGCATGTGTATATTTCAGGTTCCTACAGGGAGACAAAGCAGTTTAATCATGCCAAAGGAAGGATTAGGTTTAGGTATACCTACAGACACAGAATTGCAATGTTGTAAGTAGGAGACAGGACAGTTCGCGGTCAAGAACACAACAGACAGAAGAGCTCAGCCTCTGATGTTTGTGCTCACCTTGAGGTTCCGCTCCTTCTCGCCCAGCAGGAGGTAGGTCACTGCCATGATGCTGTGTACAATAGGTTGCGGCCGACTGTAACTGAGGATCTCGGACACTGTGGACTGCTTCAGCTTGAGGATTCTCAGCAGGCGGGCCCGCACCAACCGACTTCTTAGATTGTCGGCCTTCATCAGCAGGTTCTTGTCCAGTCGAGACGAGACACGTGACTTCACCGCGCGCTCCAACGCAGCGTCCAGCTCCTCAAGGTCCTGGCTTGCCATGGCCTTCCGCAGCTCTGGATACACAAGCAAAGTGTTAAAAGCATTTCAGACTTGTTTATTTGAATCTGTCGGTTAGTCTGTTTGTAGTGGTGTACCATATGACAAGAGCAGACGGCTACCCGGGTGTCAAAATGGTGGGCGAGTGGGGTCAAAAGTCTTGTTACCTTTTTGTAAATGCTGAATTAAACATATGTACGGTCCCTGTTATTTGAAAATTTTTAATTGTCTTTCAATACACATCATTTTATCTCAGATTATTTGTCATAAACATTCATGATCGGCGCAGTCCTTTGTCTTTGACAAAGCCACCCAGTATTTTCACTGATGATCAAAGGGGGCATTTTGCTTCGCGAACCATTGGAGCCCAAAACACCTGTCGGTCGGTCGGTTAGTTGTACAAGTATATAAAAATATACAAACACATAAATCACTAGAAAATAAAGAAATAAGGAAACTAAGAAAGATAAAAGTCCAAAACATCTCTCTTCAAACATCGAAACATACCCTGTTCATGAAGAGAGACAAGCTTCGCCTTTGCCTTCTCCAGGTCGCCATTGTCGGGGAGACCAGCTTCTTCAAACTTGATGACCGCGTTCTCTAGAGACTCGATGTCATTTTTCTCTGTGGCAGCTACCAGCTCCTCTCTGATCTTTTGCTTCTCGTTAGTCTAACGATCATTAATAAAACCACTTTATATTTTATAAACAAATTGACATTTACTATACAATAAATACTATGTCAACAAATGTCTATTTGTTTACTTGCAGATATTTAAGATGACCTTATCACTTTTTATAAACTGCTAGGCGATCTTTTTTCTCATTTTCGTCTACCATCTTTTTCTTTATAGGGGGAGGTATAGGTACATGAGATGGGCACCGCACTCACACCGAGCTAGCCATGAAAAGCGAGGTCCTTAACAATTCATTCACTAATTGCTAGAAGAGGTCACATTTCTTTTCTTACAAACTAGTTCTTGCATGTTCTCTTTCTCTCCCTGCTGTTAACGAAGTTTAATTAACTTTCTACAATAATTGCTTCCTCAAAAAAACCGAGTTCAAGATAATCTTTAATATTTATCCCACCCCAGGAGAAGGCTGGATTATTTTTTCTGTTAAGTATAAGAGATAATTTTTGTCGTTTAATTATATCTAGGACACAAGCTGTTCTTCAAATAACATTTTCTGAGTCCTTTTACTTTTCTGTTCGCATTTTGATATGATCTCTCATAGCTGTGCAATCTTATCCACTGAGCCACAACTCGCATGCCTCAGAACTGACCTCTTTCTTCTCCAGCTCCTGTTTGTCGTGGGTCAGCAGGTAGTTGACGACGTTTTCAAAGTTTTGGCGAGATCCTGCCGGCCTCGTGTTGACCTGCAGGGCATACTCGGGGTTGTGCGCGTGCTGGGGCACAGTGACCTCGATGGTCACGTTGCCGTCGTCGTGGTTCTGTGTGACGTATGACGTCAGCTCGGACGCCGCCATGTCCTTGTGCACGAGCATTGCTTGAATCTCCACCTTCTCTTTGCAGTCGAACTGGAACTTTACTTTTTCAGATTGCTTGACCACCATGACCCCTTTGACCTGCGACGGCTTGGACAAACCAGCTCCTTCGGCTTTTCGACCAAAGCCGAAGCCAATAGGAGGGTTGATGGGAAACGGCTGAACCTGTTTGAGGACGGCGTCGCACTCCAGTCGAATGTCACACAGGTCAAAGGAGGTGTAACTCGAGCTTCCTGACACTGTCACCTTGTAGATGCCCACCACGGGGAAACGTATCTTCAGGGTCTTCTGGTCATCTAGCTTCACCACGTACCTGTCCAGCTGCAGTTCTTTGGGGATCTGCTCCATGGAGGCCTTTTCATTGAAGAAGAGCGAATAATCCACAGTGGCACTGCTGTCGCTATCGTGGCGAAATTTAATGTTGACCTCCCCTGAAACAAAAGCTGACTTCATGACAGGTGTTTCTCTTTTTGAATGGAATGATAAAATAATTTGCAAGGAAACTGGTAAACTCTTCCACTATTCATACAATCCAGATGCGATCTCCATTGTCTTTGAAAATGAGGATGAGCTCTGTCCTCGGACTGACGATGATGGATTCTGTAGGAGCTTCACCCAGTATTTTTAACCACACAAGATGAAGATAAAAAAATCTTATTGATTTTCTTAGACCTTTAATTGTAGATCAAGTTTTAAAATTATCAGAATGTATTTACAGTAATATTGTGAGTTAAAATTTGCAATGTCTTTTTTCAGAAAAGCAGCACGCTTTCAAAGCAGTGGGCATGGACCGCAAAAGCTAACCTTTTTCAGATTTCAAAATCGCAGCATGTTTAGACACCAGCTTGAACCCACTGTCGTGGTAACGTCTAGTGAAGTAAGGGACATTTACAAAGGTATATACGGTCCACGGATTTTGCAGCAGCTGCCACTGGGGTCTTTCTTCCAGGCAGTGGTACATCATTTTCTCTGGGTCAGTAAAGAACCAAAACTCCTCCAGGTGGTACACCTTTTGTCCTCCGGATGCCTTTTCCCTGCAGAAGAGTATGTTGCGGAGAAAAACAAAATTGAAAACGATTCTTTGTTTACTCGAGAAAATAAATATCCATAAGTATCTTTCGATACAAAAAGACAGGTTCTGCTTCAGATTCCCCATTTAGTTCATATTTTACATGTTCTTGTGTATTTTGACAAATATTTTTAACATAGGTAAGGTTTTGGGTTCCACCTTTGTCTGACAGCCTGTCCACCTTCTTCCACCTTGGTCCAGGTCCCCGTGTTGAAGCCACTCACGCCCTCTAGTGCCCAGTAAGGGTGCACAAACCGCCACGACCCGTCCACATACACGGCGTTCCAGGTGCCACGAAGGTTGGACACGTCCTGCTGCCCCACCTCGTAAGTAACTGGTTTGCAAGGGCCCCTGAGGACAACACAGGGAATCCCTGCCGCCCTGTGACCAATGAAGTTTGGTGAAGTAACATCAAATTTAATCCATTCATGAAATTAATGTCATTTGACATAAAATTGTTGAATTAGAACAGCTTACTCTTCTTGATAACTGTCATGTAGGTAATAATAATGTAAGTTAATAAGTATCATTGCAAAAACGTTTACCTGCACAACAAAGCGAAAAAATATGAGTGGTGTCCATCTTCCTGCTTGATGAGCTTCATGTAGCCCTCCGGTGAATGGCCATCCTTGACATGAGGATATTTCATATCATATATTTTCTGTGCTGACATCCAAGCAAAAATGGACCTGACTTTGTCGATGTCTGACTTCGTATTTCTCATCAAATATTCTATCAACGTTGAGTAGCTGGAATTGAGACTCCTTGGTGCCTGTAGATAGAGATGTTGTCCATGAAATAAATAAGTACCTAGGTCAAACTATTTCAAGTTATTTTGGATCAAAGATAAGGTAAATAAATCTAGATTGATGGTATCTTCAGTTACGATACTGTTTACTATACATATAGAGGGCCCTGTGCTGCAGAAATGTGCATGTCTATAGAGTAATGTCCCTGTTTGTGTAATAACTCCCATATCTTTAAAGTTTTTTACATTTTTGTGTTTCTCTGCCACTCACCTGTTTGGCATATTCATCAATTTGTTGATTGTTTTCTTTCACAAACACTTCTTTCTTGCTTTTGGATGGAGGGAACGGGGGAGGGTAACCATCCTCTGTATCGGGCACTTTGATCTGTTTCAAAACAAATCGTTGTTAGAAAGTTCTGAATCGTTACACCCTATAATAATAATAATAATAATAATAATAATAATAATAATAATAATAATAATAATAATAATAATAATAATAATAGACTAATCCTATAATCTGCCTCTAAGCCAGACCCGCAGCTTCAAAGAGATAAGTAAGGTTTGAGGGGAGAAACACAAGGACAGAGACAAATAAGGTGTTAATTAGAAACTGCAGGATCAGCCTATGACCCCATTACGTCAGACAATAAATCTTACCGGATCGATATTGACCTCGACGCTCGCGCCGCACCCCATGACCTTTGACCTTAAACGTGCGATATGGTGACACACTCGCCTGATCTTCCTCGTGCCGTGGGCATTAACACAGTTTTATAGCTTCCCGTCATCGGGCCAGTGCCGCTGCTTCAAAATGTCCCCACCTGTTAGAAAGTTAGAAATGAAGAACAGTTTTATTACAGACACTTGATAGATACACATTGAGCTCCCTCTCTCCCTCTCTCCCTCTCTCTCTCCCTCTCTCTCTCTCCCTCTCCCTCTCTTCCTCTTTTTCTGTCTCTCCCTCCCTCTCCCTTACTATAAACCTATATGTGCTAGGACAGATGCTGAATAGTGGGAACGATATAATGTATATGCTTATCTTAATTTATGTATCATGTATGTCAATGTTTGACTTCGATTGCTAAAAATAAAACTGTATTTCACACTACTTTGATCCATTTATGTTTCTCAGAAAAAAAGCCATGCAATGATTTTTCAGGAGCTCTTGACATCAGCTCTCCCCCCAAACATTGGCCTTAGGTTTAGGATCGCCAGCCAGCTGGACGGATTTCGTTGGTCCTTTGAAATACACGACAGAAGTACTGAATTTTAAAGTAAGGATATTAATATCTAAATAAATAACATTATAATAATGCCTGAAATAAATGATAATATAACTTATAGCTGGCCATGATTCACCAGGAAATGGAGTCACAAGAAATGTAGGCCTGAATGTAGGTTTGGAGAGTTATGACGATGTTGCAGAAGATGACATGAATGTACTAGAAGCAATTTAAGAGATTTTTGTACTTAAATTTGTATTTTGTACATGAAAAAATAAGACATCCATTCAAAAACATCCCTCGTGCCTCTTTTGGGGAAAAAATTAGCATAGGTTCCGGTCTTACTTTCGGGGAAACAGGATGTGTAGAAATAGAATGAGAGAAAATGCTCGTGTAACAATGAAGGTACAAAGCCCTCACTCATCTCATTAGGAGAAACTTGTGTATGCTCTTTAACATCTTTTCCACATCATTGTGATTACTAAGACATGATTATATCATATTTTGATTACTAAGACATGAATATATTATGTTTTGGGATCAGGCTACCCATTTTTAAAGTGTGTGAAGCATTTTCTTTTCAACTCTCAAAGTGATGTATTTTGTTATATTCGTAATGAGAACAAAAATAATTCAAATATATTTAACTCGGAACTCCCGGTTTGTTTGTTGTTGTTGTTGTTGTTGTTGTTGTTGTTGTTGTTGTTGTTGTTTTTTGTTGTTGTTTTTTGTTGTTGTTTTTATTTTATTTTTTTGACACATTTGCTGGCCTGCCAGTAATTATGCACCAATAAATGAGACAAATTGTGAATACCGCATTCATTGACATGCTTAGTAGAGTCCTTCCTACGAAACAACTCTTCTCGGGTAGTTTATTCAAAATAATCTTTGCCAGCGTGCGTGAGTGTCTGAGAATGCGTGGTAGGTAGCGAACATCGACAGTTCTGTACTTGTGGTAAATGTAATTCTAGAGGTTAGTACGAAGACCAGGTCGAAATTGCAGCTTTTGGAAATAATCACCAATTTATGTTTAAATTCTGCTCGTTTGTGAAAAGGGGGAGGTGGGCGGTTGTCGCACTTCACGGTTCTTGCTGTGTGTGTGGGGGGGGGGGACAATCTCGGTACAATGAAATAATGAGAGACAATGCTTCTCATGGACAAGACTGTGTCCTCTGGCCTTTAATTAGCTGCGAGGTCCACGTGATCCTCACAAAGATGGATGTGGACACTAATCGGACTTGAAGAGTATTCAAGAACTTATTCAGACAACAGTCTGTACACGAATCTTCTCATCAATGGTCGACAGCCCAGACACGGAGGATGCGTTTTTGAATACCAAACTAGGGAGCCAGGGTCCTACTCAACCAATGACTAGATTTTGATTATTTTCTTTATTTTTATAACAACCCTGTTTTTGCTGTCCTTTATATTCAAAGACCAACTTCCGCTCAGTAGACTTTGCTATATCCGTCAATGCGTGCAAAAACAAATTAGAGCAAGAATGTCTACTTTAAACTTATTCAGACAGTAAACATTTCCTACAGGAACATATTTTGTATGTCTAGGCATAAAGTGATTCAATATTCAAGAAAATTTAAAAGTTTTTGAAAGAAATTAAGATAACGGAGAGTGAAATTTATCCATGGTGGTTGTAAGGTCTCTTCCTTCAAAGGCTCTTGAATAAGTTGTTTAATGAGAGATTGTTTAATCTGTGTACATACGAGTTAGGTCTACCCCAGGGTATACAATTTTATGATAAAACGTCATTTTAGAAGCCAAGATGAGATTAAATTTACCAAAATTATAAAAAGCTCAATATGAGAATTAACACAAGATTCCAAGTTCTATCGAAGTAGTGAATGGAAACAAATTTAAGAAACATTTAGAGGATATCGTTTATTCCAACTATTTATGTTTAACAGCCGTCGCTGATGTATACAATGAGTGTTTGTTGTCTGACAAGTAAATATATAAACAGCAGCATGCTACACTCACCTGCAGGAGCCAGTGCAAGGCCAGGTGTTTCTCTGTCAGACTAAAGGTGTGCAGGACACGGACCTCTCTTGTCATTTGACAACAAGTCGGCAGCAGACACTCGACTACCAGAGTAAACAAGGCAGCGGGACACTCGAGGACTGTCTGCAGAACCACTGAGTGTGGGCGTGTGTACCTTATCTCACATACTACAGCGTGTGTGTCAGTGTGTGTGTGAAGGTCTGTCTTCCACCCTTGTTCCAGCTTGTCACTACTCCTCTACTTCTGTCTCTCTGTATAAATGTGTGTGAGGTGTACAGTAGTTCTGCACTTTGAATTTTAAGTATATAGGTCAAAGAAACTTTTATAAATATATGTATGTTTAATTAATTAAAATTATAATTTTTTGGCATTTTGTGTTGATGTCTCTTTAAAAAAATGTGCTTGAACCCACATGACTAGAGGTAAGTCGCCTTAAGACAAGGGTCAAGTCTTTTTCATTCTCTCATTCTTTCTTAGAAGGACGGAGGGAAGGGGAAAGAGAAGAAGGAGAAACACAAGAACAGACAGGAGAGCCAACAGTGCGTGGGGAGGAGCAGAAAGTTATTTAACTGGATTCCAGTGTTGCCGCGTATCGAGGTGAATGTATAAAGTGATCTGTGAACAGTAAGAGTACAGTGAAGTGTACACGTGATACCAAGCAATACATTCTGCCACTATTAGCAAGTCTGGTCTGGGATTGTTTGTGTTCGCCAGATTAATAAAGCATTACATTTATATTTTATAGAGTAATTTCATGTATACATGTGAGTGTGTGTTTCAAAACTAAACGAAAACACGTCACACAGTAGCCTATACATGCGAACACAACCAGCAGAAAACCAAAATGTAAACAAATATCACAGTCTGAGAGGAGTGTGCCGGAACCGAGATACGAATCCACGACACCTGATTCTCACTGTCGAGTGGACAAGCACGTGAGCCACTGCACAGATATGCAAAATATTAACTGCTTTGGTAATCCTCTCCCCTCAGGTCGTCCTGATTATTCTATGAGAGTGTATTCAGCACGTCCATGCCTCTGGCTGTGAGATCGTCCTCAGTCTCCATATTTAAAATTATTCAGAAAGAAGCCCATCGTCTAGTCTTAATGGTGGCTAAAGGAAAGGTACATTTAATGTAAATATCTGGGCCTCAAAGTATTTTTTCCCCATTTGATTCGAATGCTTGTCAAGCATGATGAAGTTTGCAATATGACCTAGCCAGAAGTACCCTCACTGTCGACAATCCCCACTCAGCCATCACTGTGGCGCCTACATGTTGCTACCAAGTCGTTGAAGGGTCACCTCAGGGTCACCTCAGCTTGACACACCTTGTATGGAGTGAGAACCACCCTCGTGCTACCCGGTGTGTGGAGAGGCCACTTGCTCTCGGCGCCCCACCTTTTTACCTACACCCGGGGTGTCGCTTTCTCGAGAAACTCGCGACGTGAAGAGGGCGTGGTAACGAGGGTTATCAACTGGTGCAAGGGAGGGGGAGTCCGCACACACATTTTGTATCATCTTCATAATGGATCAACCAAAGTCGATGTCTGAGAAAGGGTAGTAAAGTAGGAACGCATACAAGCGCTCACACAACACTCACTTGAAGCACGTGCAAACAAATGTACAAACACACACACACACACACACATATAAAAACTGCAGTGAACTCAGAACACTTGCACTGCCAAAGTTAAAAATAGAACACGTTTAAACAATCTGCTTTTAACGACAAAATGTTTTGCCCTCTGTCAACACATCGATAACATTGCCGACCTGAGGGTCTGTAAGTTGTTTTACATTCAGATGTATGTTTGCGGTACGCTACAGGAAAGCAGACGACACACGAATGTTCTTTCTTTCTTCTGTAGATAACATCTCACTTCCTCGTTGATAACAAGAATGTGTGACGTAGGTTCGCCTTCAGCCTTGAGACAAACCAGTTTTTTATCGATGTATTACCCCATAAAAAGTCCTCAACGATTTACCTGTTGCCGAGAGCGAGTGGACGAATTGCTACAAAACACAACCTCTACAAACAGTTGTAAATGTCGTTCTTCAGGGAATATTTCCTAGCGGGTATCCAAACTAGTTGTCCTCGGTATTTGATTACAAGCAAACAAGTTGCTTGGAGATGTCTTACAATAGACCTGTAATGTCTGAGGTAAAGTTTTCTCTAAAATGACCTTCATAACACAACCTGTAAAGCACCTGTGTCCCCTAACCTTTGTCAGATTGTCTGTAAAGTGAGTTGCTATACACCACACCCTGCTGGGGCCATCTTTTGGTGAGAGTGGGGATACATCTTCCTCAACCCTCTACGGAGTCAGGTCCCCATTCCACAGATTTCCATTGTTTAGAAGTACATGTTTCCATATGTAGCTCTTTTGGTATAGAGAACAGACAGAAAGAGAGTCAGTTTTACCTGAGCCATCCATAGTTGAACATCACACTCGAAATACACTGGGCTGCAATATGTGTCTGGACTGGGGAACTAATGAGAATCAAGAAACTTTCACCAAACCTTAGGTGAAAAAAAGAAGTTTATTGCCAAAGGAGCAGTTTGCGCATACTGCACCTAGCACACTGCCCCATGACAACATTGCCCCGACAAATATTTAAGTGTTTAAATAAACTAGAAAATATTTTTGCTGACAATTATAAGCCTTGGTGTCCAGCGACACAACCCAGTGGTTTCCTTCTAATGACAATCTGCTGCACTCCAGTCGGCATCGTTTTGGACTCGCCATCTTTGCCTCGTTGGCTTTACTCGGAAATACCGGAAGTTAGGTTTACCTTTGATTTCTCACAAAACCTCCGGCAACGTCAGGTACGATCGTCATCATACTTAGGAGCAGCAATAGTAGTAGCACTATAAGTAATACCAGCCATATGATAGGTCATTTCATTAACAAAATAATGTCATTGTCAACTTTTGGTCTGTCGCTGTAAGTCAAGCTTTAGCCATTCACGGCGTCTGTGTAGCGAAAATAGAAACTTGTAGTCTTGTCCACTTGTATTCTTGTATTCCTGTACACTTATATTCTTGTATTCCTGTACACTTATATTCTTGTGTTCCTGTACACTTGTATTCTTGTGTTCATGTACAGTTATATTCTTGTATTCCTGTACACTTGTATTCTTGTGTTCATGTACACTTGTATTCTTGTGTTCATGTACAGTTATATTCTTGTATTCCTGTACACTTGTATTCTTGTGTTCATGTACACTTATATTCTTGTATTCCTGTACACTGGCACGACTTTTGAGCGAACACGACAGCAACAAGCTTGCTTTCCTTTCCTGTCCTTCACATCCTTCTATGCTCTCTCTTTCTCTCTCTCTCTATCGCCAGTACCATGTTTTACTTACGATGTTTTTTTACATTCGTTATGCATGTCAGAGGTGCATCGCAATTTTGTCGCCGTTATATTTTTCATATTGGTATCATCTTAGGAAAGAGGAAATAACACATCATATCTGACCAACGTTCCTCCTATCAAACAAAACTCGACCGACTCGTTATAGAAGTAAATGTTCCTGCAGACTTTGTCGACGATGGGACAAAAGGTATGGATCTGATCAGACTTCAAGCGCCATCTGCCACAGACCTCGCCACATGATTTGGTCTTATAAAATTTCTTTACACCAATCATATCGGGGATTTTTTTTACTGAGCTCCAAGTAATCATAATATTCATATAATTTTCATTAAAAATGCTTTTAATGACAGATTTCTAAATACAAGAATCGAAAGAATAAACTACTACTTCGTGCTGGATTTGACATTAAGCGACAATGAGCTTGGCTGATGTCAATAAACGCGCTGTTGGCCACTGCATGTTGTAAACAAACAAGAATCAACATCCACACGTCGGTCATCTAACAGGCACCTGTCTCTGTCCCTGCGCACTGTACTGTGACTGACTGGGGTGTGAGTCAAATCTTTCATTCTCGTGATTTCTGTAGTGTGAACAGACACTTTGTGCAGGTGACACCACACTGGTGTTGAGGAGCACGGGCACGGTGTTATTAATTATTAACCAACTTGATGATCTCAAGAATGTAGGTAAAAATGGCGATAACATCGATGTAGATGAAGAGGGCGGCCGGCACATAATCCTCGGGGGAAAGCTGGTATTGCCTGCCTGCCATCAAGCTCTGAACATCGAACAACAGCCACTGAAATATCAAACAGCAGCCATTAAAACAACATCAAGCAGCTACTGCAACATCAAGCATCAATACTGAAATATCAAACACCAGCCACTGTAACATCCAGCAACAACCACTGGCATATCAATGAGCCTAACACCAGAAACTCGTGTCAGGAAACACCAGCACCAGAAACAGTGACGTCAGCAGTAGTCACCGACAAGCCACTCATCAGTTACAGCGAAAAACAAAGCCAATAACAACAACAACAACAACAACCAACACCAGCCATTCAGATAAACTCTGAAACACCAAACACTCATCCTCAAAAAAACCAAAACAAAACAAACAAAAAAACAACAACAACAACTGAAGCAATCAACACGAGAATAAGTAACATAAATATCTCTGCTGTGACAGAAAAATTCCTTTTTCAAGACTCGACCAGTGAAGCAGCAGAACCTGTTACTTCGCATGTTTTCAGTGAGTTTGCGTTGTCTCTAGTGTGTTTTCTATGTTAAATATATGTTCTCCTTTGTTTCATTTTCTTTATATTATCACCCAAAAATATTCCTTTCAAATAAATTCCCGAAAAATATTCCTTTCAAATGACATATCTCTATGGACTCCAGACATTGTCTGCCTGTGTGTTTTTTTCTATCCCATCTAGGGTGGGGTGTGTGTTAGTGAATCACTCCCTTTCTTTCTGTCCGCTTGTCTACCTGTCTCTCCCTCCCTATCTGCCTCGGATGCAGTCTTACCAAGCAAAACAGCAGTGCTCCCAGACTTGAATAGACGATGGCAACAATCTGGAGACAAGATGAAAAAATAAAATAAAATCTCAGACTTGTACTCACTTCCTTCTGTCCGTTTTCTGCTGCCTACACAAGTCAACCCTTAAGATGTATAGCGGGAATACTCATTGACAACTCCAAGTCTACCTACCCATGTCCTTCCTAAGATGAGCATCATGATGCCGGCCACCAACATCACAATGGTGAAGATTATTAGTGCGCCAAACATGACTGTGAAGTCCCACTGAAACAGCGAGATGTCAACTAAATACTAGTCATCTCGGGTTGAAGGTAAGACTAGCGCCACACACACACCGAAATAGCAACACACACACAGTGAACAGCAAAACACACACACACCGAAACAGCAACACACACACACACCGAAACAGCAACACACACACAGTGAACAGCAAAACACACACACACACAGAGGGAAACAGCAACACACACACACACACACCGAAACAGCAACACACACACAGTGAACAGCAAACACACACACACACACACACACACACACACACAGAGGGAAACAGCAACACACACACACACAGCGAAACAACACACACACACACACAAGAAGTAAGTTCAAGAGCGACACAGACAAATCAAGATGATGCGTGGATGTGGGCTTAAATGTTCAGAACTGTATAGCATAAACTGGCTTGTACAGAATAAAATAAAAACTAAGTAAAAATTAAAGCATAAACACGTGAGATCAGCTATTTTTAAAGAAAAAGAAAGTACTTGAATTACAAACTCAAGTCAGGTGATCTCAGGTTAGGTTTTCTAGGCCCAGTCTGCTCGACATGGGTCGACTAGGTCAGGGATCTCGGGTTTGATTCTTAGTGAGACAAAACTTACAATGACAACCAACAAACAACAAGTTACCTTTGTCTGAAGTGCAAATGCAGTAATGGACAAAGTTACTACCTGAAGAAAATAAAGACAAATTTTAAACAATTAAAGGGCCTGAAAAGCACACACACACATAAAACCATCTACACATTCACACACACATAAAACCATCTACACATTCACACACACACACAGAGAGACTTCCATATAGTGGATTTTTTTATCTGAGACAGAAGGAACAGCAAAACACAAAGTAAAATACAAAGTATTCTATATTCAACAATAAAGACATTATAGACATTATTCTTACTTACTATACTAATCTACTATTGTACACTAAACAATAAAGTAACATTTAAATTATTGTCACATACTTTTGTAGTCAACGATTGTAGAGTAAATAAATACAGAAACATCAGACATTATTCAACTATTCAACCACTTCACTCGCATCTTTCCTCTCTCCTCCTGTACACAGACACTTACTTGACTTCCTCCCTTCTGTAGATCCATTCTTTGTGATTGCTAGTTAGCCTACTTACGTGACGGCTAGTTAGTCTATTAACCACTGCGACTGCTAGTTAACCTACTTACCCCTGTGATTGCTAGTTAGTCTATTAACCACTGGGATTGCTAGTTAGTCTACTTACCACTGTGACTGCTAGTTAGTCTATTAACCACTGTGACTGCTAGTTAGCCTACTTACCACTGTGCCTGCTAGTTAGCCTACTTACCACTGTGATTGCTAGTTAGTCTATTAACCACTGTGACTGCTAGTTAGCCTACTTACCACTGTGATTGCTAGTTAGCCTACTTACCACTGTGATTGCTAGTTAGTCTATTAACCACTGTGACTGCTAGTTAGTCTATTAACCACTGTGACTGCTAGTTAGCCTACTTACCACTGTGACTGCTAGTTAGTCTATTAACCACTGTGACTGCTAGTTAGCCTACTTACCACTGTGCCTGCTAGTTAGCCTACTTACCACTGTGATTGCTAGTTAGTCTATTAACCACTGTGACTGCTAGTTAGCCTACTTACCACTGTGCCTGCTAGTTAGCCTACTTACCACTGTGATTGCTAGTTAGTCTATTAACCACTGTGACTGCTAGTTAGCCTACTTACCACTGTGATTGCTAGTTAGCCTACTTACCACTGTGACTGCTAGTTAGCCTACTTACCACTGTGCCTACTAGTTAGCCTACTTACCACTGTGATTCCTAGTGCCAGAAGAATCTCTCCGTTAGTATACCTCCTGCAGACAGAGTCAGGCCAGCAGCAACAGTACAAAAGATGTCAGTGTGCTAGTTTCTTTTTCTCCGAACATTTACTCACTTTCTTCCTTCCTCGCTTTCCACCCTTTGGCTCATGTCTTTACACATTGACATGCAAGTAGTTTACAGTTGTATACAGCTTGTGCCAAGCTTTGTTAGGAAAGGAATGAAGGAATGAAGGGGGATGCTTGGGCACAGAAAACCCAGGCTATTTCACGAGTACTTAAGTCAGTCTATTCACTTTAGTATCATGGATAGACTAAAAGTCTTTGTGTATATGAGCTTGCGAGCCTGTGTGTTTGTGTGAGAGACCGCGTGCGTGCTTGTGTGCGTGCATAGGTGTGTTTGCATCATTGTTTGAGCTCGTCGTCTGTGCTTCGTGTGAGCGTGAGGGTCTCTCTGTACTATCAATACTTACACAGTGATTACTCCCAGCAGAATACCTTGCAGCGCAGTCTGCAATCAGTACATCATGTTTACTGAGCTCTCAGTACAAATTAGTGTACACTTCATGGCCTGCTTTGACAGTAAAACTGTGAAGTTTGCAGCAGCTTTTTGTCTGGGGTGGAGGGTGTGCTGGTGCACGTGTGTGCGTGCATTCAAGTAAAATGTTACATCTACGGTCAAGACTAAAATTAAAACAGAAAATTTCAAACAAAAAGGTAACAATAAAATATTGCATAAATATGACTAGTTGAGATTGAAAGATGGTAGAAACACAGATGGACAAAAAGCACTCAGCAAAACAGACGAATGAATGAAGGAACAGAGAAACAGACAGATTTGCGCACAAGAAAGCATGGAGACAAAAGAAAAAGACAGACTGAGGCTAGGGAGCAGAGGAGAAAGATGAAAACATCCGCTTGCAGCCTGTAACTTACGTAAACAAAGAGCAGGACGATGTTGATCGGATGCTGTCTGGCAACACCTTCACAGCACAAAAGGACCAGCAGCACAATGATCTGCGCTAATCTTCGCAAACAAAAACAAAAAAGACTGAGCGAAGAAAATAGCAATAGATAGAAAAACATAATCCATTAAAAAGAGATAAAATGGCGCAGGAAAAGGAAAGAAGATAAAAGGTGGACAGTTTGGCCAAGGTGGTGGTCGCCGGCCGACTACTCCTTAGGTGAATATTGTTCTGCTTTAAAATTAATAACAAACAGCATGACTTAGTTTAAAGGCCTAGTCACGTGCAATATTTCTTCTAATGACTGCGTGAATCTCAGTAGATGGGTTCTATTACCCTTTATCTAGGTAGACAAACCTCCCTAATTGTGATTCACGAATACAAACAACACTGTGCACTGAAAGAGATCAACAACACCGAAGTGCGCATGGCTACCTTTACTTTGTAAAGGCTTTAACAAGTGGGAGAGCTGAGACAAGCATCATTATTTACACTGAGCATCTTGACTTGCATGCCCAGCTCTTGTGTCTATTGAATACTGTTCTTGAAATTGTTTAACACTAGAGATCGCCTCCAACTCAGTCTACTCTCTTTGAATGTGTTTTATTTTGAATATATTTTGCTCTTTATGTAAAGCGCATTGAGTTTACTTCAAAGAAGAGAAACATGCATTATAAATTTTTCGTATTTTTATTTGTTAATTAACCGCTTTCGAGATTAAATGGCACTTGACAAGTTTGCTGACTTTTTGTGCATGGTGATGTTCACAAGCCAGTACGCCGAGAATGGAGGGTGGGGAGATAGGGGTATTCACTGAGATTTTGGAAAATAATATCCTCGACTAAGCTTTCCTCAGTCATTAAGGGACAATGTCTTCAAGATGACCGTTTACGTGGAATAGCTACAGCTAGAAACAAATAGCAACATGCTGCCATGACCGCAAAACATCCCTTACAGACTCAGGTAGAAGATCCAGATGTACCGTATGATGGCATCCTTAATGTTCGGTCTGAAACAAAGAACAAGAAACTAAAATATCACGGCAGAAACATAGAACTTAAACATAGGTACAGAAACATAGAAACAGGCCATCCACATAAATATACTGCTGGAAACATAGGAACAGGCCATCCGCTTAAATATACTGCTAGAAACATAGGAACAGGCCATCAAGTTAAAAAGAATCAGATTCAGTAACTCATCTCCTTACACACTCATCATCTACCCTCTCTACCCCTTCACAAAAAGCTAATCAGTAAAGACACAAAGCATTATACAGAATGATGTGTGTGCAAAGGCATTGTGAAGGAATGGAAGTGCGTGAATTCAGCCGCTTACTTGATAATAATAATTTTTATTATTTTTTTTTAATTCAGTTTTTCTGAGGTCATCTGGCTCATATCAACATTAAATACGATTGTGTGTGTCTGTCCGCTAATAGTATTCAATATCTTTGAGGGCATCTAAGTTATCCAGTAAACAAACTCCAGTCTCAGTGCAAACGAATGATGTCATAGAATGCACAAATATCAACACTGTTAGAATACATCAACATAGAAACTGTTACCAGTCTAAGGCTACATTGCATGGCATAAATATTTTAAAAGTCGCATACAGACAGCGAACCATGATTGTTCAACATCTCAATGCAGTGTATTTGAGGACAGAATCTCATCCTCTCATTCCACCCGTTATTTACTTCTCTGATCAATCAGACATCGACGTGGTGGGGACGGGCTTCATTCCGCTCCAAAGCTAGCAAACTGAACAATAAGTACGACACCTTCGCAACATAAATCGTTCTCATAATTTATACAAGGTCCTGCATTCTCATATAAACGTACACGTACACGTACACGTACACACTGACGAACACATAGACATACACGTGAAACCCGCTCTATGCCTCAGATCAGTGTGTGTGGATAACGATGTACACACTTACATAAACATGAAGCAGGCCACTATGCCGCAGGTGACAAGAAGCTGAAGGAACAGGATGGCGAATACCTTCCGGATGAAACCTGCCGGCAAATGAAGCAGATTAAAAACTTCAATACTTTAGTAATTTATTTGATGGCAACTTGTTTTACCTTGATTTATTTGATCACACATTCAGTGACAACAGATATGTAAGAAGGAAAGATCACGTGACACAAGCAGGTGGGAATGGATGAGCCGTTATGAACTACTCAATGGTGAGTGTCCATATACAGATACATAGTCACATTGTATGCATAATATAGGCAAGGTTATAAACAAAACTTTAGGGTGGGTACAAGTATGTTTATTGAATACAAATTACAGCAATTATATATTTGATAACTGATAGGATTTATGTTGCATGTTTGACTTGAAATATCTCAGCAGCCTTGATAGCTTGAAGTAATAAAGACAAAACCTAAAAATAAAAATA